>NC_134353.1:625358506-625658506 GCF_048569485.1 Anomaloglossus baeobatrachus
ATGAATGCACGGATTTGGGTCAACATTTTAGCACCCAAATCACTGCGTTCATAAAAGCAATGGGTGCACGTATCATGCACAATCTACATAGATTGTATAGGGGACACAGGACGCATGCATTTACACTGCAGTGCTATACGCAACGTGCGCACGAGCCCTAATGCGTCTGTGTCTGCATGTGTGTCAGTGTATATAACTGTGCATATATTTGTCTGTTTATATGTATTTTTCTGAATTTGTCTTCAAATATGTATATACGCATGCCTTTATGTGTGTGTGCGTGTCTGTGTGTGGATGGGGCCCACTGAGACTCACCCGGAGGCCACAAAACCCTGGAGCTGGCCCTGGCTGCCTTAACATTGGGATCAATAAAAAATATGTGACAAAAGCGGGCTTTACACGCTACAATATATCTAACGATGTGTCGGCGGGGTCACGTCGTAAGTGACGCACATCCGGCATCGTTAGTGATATTGTAGTGTGTGACAGCTACGTGCGACCCTGATTGTGCGTTAAAACGTTGATCGCTGACACGTCGTTCATTTTCTAAAAATTGAACGTCTTTGTTCATCGTTCTTGAGGCAGCACACATCGCTCCGTGTGATACCCCGGGAATGATGAACACAGCTTACCTGCGTCCCGCCGGCAATGCGGAAGGAAGGAGGTGGGCGGGATGTTTACGTCCCGCTCATCTCCGCCCCTCCGCTTCTATTGGCCGGCCGCTGTGTGACGTCCCTTTCACTTCAGGAAGTGGATGTTCGCCGCCCACAGCGAGGTCATTTGGAAGGTAAGTACGTGTGACGGGGGTTAATCGTTTGTGCGACACGGGCAACAAATTGCCTGTTCCGCACATACGATGGGGGCGTGTGCGATCGCATACGAGATCGAAATGTGTAAAGCAGCCTTAACTCTACTTTCTGTGTGTAAGTGGACAGCTGTGATTTATCCTGGACTGTATCTGTATTGTAGTGCTGTAAATCTGAATGTGGCAGAACAGGATAAGATAAATGTTCATTGCATTTATATCTAAATGCTACGGTTCGTGCTCTACTGTTATGGCTAAAAATGTTAACGTTATGGGGCCCCCACCAGATTTTCTGCCCAGGGGCCCCCACCAACCTTAATCTGGCCCTGCCTCCAAGGACTGTGAATGTGCAAGACATTACCACTACACTATTAGTACACAGGAGAAGGAGGAAAGACAGGGGTATGCAGACAAAAGGATATGGAACATACTTCACTGTTGCAACTAAACACTAGGGCTGCAGATGACATGTCTCCTGGAGCAGAACATCATCAGCAGAACTCCAGCAGCTACTAGAGACTTCCTCGCATCTCTATAATTGGCATCAGGTGGTGGATCATGTGACTATTTAAAGGGAATGTGAGTGGTTGGTGGTGGTGAGTGTCACGATGCCACTGTTTTTATCATCTTTATATTCCATAGCTATAACTTTATTTTTCTGATGATATAGATGTATGGGCGTTTTGTTTTTTGCAGAACGAATTATAGTTTTGAATTACACCTTTCACTTTACCATACAATACACTGATAAATAGGACAAAATTTCAAATATAGTGACGTGGTAAAAAAAATGAAATTTTTTTGGGGGGGGTGTTTTTACATTGTTTATTACATTGTAAAAATGACCTAACTATATGATTATTCAGGTCAGTACAAATATACTGAAACCAAATATGTATAGTTTATTTTTTATTTAAGTGGTGAAAAAAAATATCAAAAATTTCCCAATCAAAATGAGCTGTGTGAGGGCTAACATTTTTATTGATTAGGCCCGTTTCACACGACAGTGAAAAACACTGACGTTCTTCACTGACGTGTAAAACACGCACATGTCCCTCCGTGTTCCGTGATTCACGGCACACGTGGGTTGTCCATGTGCAATCCGTGATCCGTGATTGCATATGGACATTACTCACCTGCCTTCACTGCTGCTGTCCATGGTGCTGAAGTCTCCAGCTCTGCAGCGCCCGCCCACCGCTCTCAGCAGCTACTTCCTGATCGGGTTTTCCTGCTCTCATGAATATTCATGAGCCAGGCAGGAGCTGCCGAGAGCGGAGCAGGCACAGCAAATCGCAGGCAAGGTAAGTTGAAAATATTTACTATTTAATATGTCCGTGATTTTCTGGTACATGTTTCACTGATCACACACGGATCACACCATAGTGTGGTCCGTGGGTCATCAGTGATGCCAGAAAAAAACTGACATGTCTCCGTGCAGAATCACGGCCACGCGTGCACGCTGCATGGAGACACATTCAGTGAAAAAAAATCACTGATGTGTGAGCAGACCCATTGATTATAATGGGTCTGCGTATGTCAGTGATTCTGGTACGTTTTAGGCCTGCGCCACACATCCGTGCCTCCGGTACGTTTTTGGCATTTTTTGCACGTACCGGAGACACGTGCTGATGTTGACATACTATTTTTAATCTAAAAAGCCTCACGTCAGTGTTTGCGCACGGAGCGTGTGTCCGTTCCGTGCGTACGTTTGTGCGTGTCGAAAAAGCGCTGACATGTCCGTTTTCCACCGGCATCACGTCCTCACGGATCCATTAAATCCTATGGGTCCGTGTTTACACGTACGTGATACGGATGGCCTCCGTATGCTATCCGTGTGGTCCGTGTCCGTGTTTTAATTAGAAAGTTTGTTACACTCTGAAATACTTTCAGGTGGCGTAGCTAACATATTTTTTTGCACAAAACTAACTGTGCATTTGCAGAAGGAGTGAGCAAGCAAGAAGTTGTAGTTCTGTGTATTGCAAGATCTATTTTGAGCAAACTTTCGTCTTCGAAATATAATAATGGCACCACGGGTGGACACGGAGAAACTTATAACAGCTGTCGAGACTCACCCACCATTATGGGATACACGTGTAGATGGTTACCATGACCGACTGACTGTTGATCGCCATTGGAATCAAGTAGCTGAGGAAGTGTACCCCAATAATGCATGGTCTAGATGTTCTCCTGCAAAGCGTGCTAAATATGGTAAGTTGTTGTATTTTTTTATAGTTATTTATTTAATATCTATATTTGGATTTGTTCATACTTTCAAACTGTGATTGTTTTGGCATAGTTATGTTGTCTTTTAGTGTAAAATCCTATGAGAAGAATTGGTCTATGTACTACTCAATATATTGAGTTCCTGTACACTTTTTTCATAGTATCACCAAACTTTCATCAGTGTCAAAAATCGAAGTATACTTAAATTTGTAATCTGACTTGGAATTCTTCATGAATTTACTTAATTAACTGATTAAACTGTCATGTTTTTTAAAATTCCCTGTTGTATTAGTCTAAATTTAGTATCACACTTGAAAATGTTGGTTTTTTTTTTTTTTCAAATAAAATTGTTTAAAATGACATGTCAATATCATTACCTACATGTATCAAATAATATTTCGAGTAATTTATAGCCAAATGTCATTGCAAAAACACCAAATTATAATTTAAATATAGATGACAATTACTTAAAATATAATTATTCAGAAATATTATTTGGTTATGTGTGAATGTCTAAACATGTTTTTGAATGATGAATATCTAAATAAATTATATTTCATCCTAAGTATTTGACCAACATAATTGTGTAAAATTGTATATTAAATTTCGCAAACATTATTTAAATTAATGTGTGCAGAATTATGGAGAATGTTGCAAGTGACATATTTGTAAATTTTCCACAGTTGACTTGGTAAAAAGGCGTTGGCGTTCAGCCCGTGATCAGTACCGAAGGGAGTACAACCCTATGCCATCCTCATCCAGCCAAGGCCGCAAACGCAGATATGTCTACTATGAACAAATAAGCTTCCTAGCACCCATCTTAGAAGTTACACAGTAAGTTTTTTTTTTTCTGAAAAAAAAAAAAACCCTGAAGATAATTGGACAAAGATAAATGTTAAGATTGTAATATGTTTTTTCATTTCTTATAGAACGGAGGATAATCTTGACGAATCAGATGATGAACCAACAGCAGGTCCCTCTGCTACAGCCACCTCAGCATCAGAACAAGAACCTGGCAGAGAAGACATTGAAATTCCTGAGACTCAACAAGATGCAGCAACTGAATCACATGAGGGTGGGACAGAGAGTGCACAAACCAACACCCAAGGCTCTTCAACGCAACAAACAACCACACCAGCTACACAAGCAACACAAACAAATGTACTTCCACGTTTTGCACCACAACCTCTACGTGCAAGAAGAATCCGCAGACCTGAGGAAATGAGATCCTTACCGGAAATCATTGACACACGCATTATTCACATAATGAACACTTTAATTCCAGAAACAGATGCCGAGCGTTTTTGTCGCTCTTTATCAACTAGCTTAACCAAAATTCCTTCAGATAGGCAGGAACGTGTAAGAGCTGCTATGCTGACCCTACTGTCAGCTAGTCAGGCAGAACAGGAACCAGTGAGAGTGTATGAGGCCATAGAAAATTGGCGTACCATTATGCAACAACATACAGTCCCAAACACAACAGACAATCAAAATACAATTTCAACACAAACAACAATGGCAACTGTAATAGTCAATAATCCACTATTACAACAATCTGGACAACCTTCAATTGCTTCAAGTACGTTATTCCCAACACCAATTAGACAAGGGTATGTTGCAACCAATACTGGTGCCTTAAGCACAGTACAAAGTGCTACCTCTCAGCAACCCATGAACTATATGAATTTACAACCAACTCAAACTACTAGTTACTTTACTCAACCCACAAATATTGGTGGTTTACCTAATTTGTTTCCAGGTTCAACATACCCACAATCATTCATGATGCCTCATTATCCAATCTCAACTATGTTACCTACACCACACTTACAAACATCAGTCAACTATCCTCAAGGTCAACAACATACACACACACAATACCCAATTACCCATGTAGATCCACAGGTGTACTCAACCACAGGCAATGTGTTGGGACAAACCAGCATGCAACAGACTGTTCCACACACTACTGTAGCTAGTAATAGGAATGTTGTTCAGCAAACAACTGTTTCCATTCCTGAAAATACCATTTCTGAGGCCACACAAAACAACATACTCAGCAACACTCAGGTTACTTCACTAGAAGATCTTGTTGACTTGTGATGCACATTTTTGTTAATCTTAACAATCAAACAACAAATCTGATGAATGTGTCAAAATGTTAAAAAAGAGGGATTTCCAAAAATGTGCTAACTCAAAGTTGAAAATATTTTAAAAACATGTGTGATTATACTTAGTGACGGATCACATATATGTTTTATGGCCTTTATTTTTGGAAATTTATTAACACATTTTTACCCAACCAATTTGATGGTTAGATTATTTCTAATATTCTGAAAACACAGTTTACAATTTTTTGGTCTATGACAATGTCCAACATGATAGCAACTTTATTGGCCGACATTTTTCAACATTGTAAGCAATGCACACATTTTCTTTACAATTACTCTTGTATGTAAAGTATATTTTGTATGTTATGAAGAATACCATCAAAATTTACATTTAGAAAAATTTAACACAAGATGAACAATATGTACATTTTTAATGTGGATGTGAAAAAAAAACATCCTTACTTTATGGATTAATATGCTTATTCTTAATAAAACATTCTGTTTTTGAAGAAAAGAAACATGTTTATTATTGATATTTATTAATAATATTGCATTTTTTCAATAGACGATTAACATTATTAATGTTGTAAGTTTAAAATAAGTTTCCTAAAACATGATAGTAACACAGAAATGTACATACACATACATACAACATTCAGAAAACCATGTTGCTAACAGAAATGTCAGTTTATGATTAACGCATTTGCCCTTTAATACTAGTTTGATTTAAGCTCTTAGATGTTGAGAAAATTTAACCAAGTTCCTATAATAAAAAAAATTTATATTTTTATCAACACAAAACCATCACAATCTTAACAATCATCACTATTATTAGTATCATCAAAACAATTAAAGTAATCAGTAAATAAATTTCTAATTTGTAAACCAGATGTCACGGAATTATGAGACATAGGTTCACCTGTGGGATTAACAACATGGTTTATCTGAAATTCATCATCCACATAAGTTCCTCCTTCATGTATCCGACAGTAATTGTGAAGCACTATGGTAGCCTTGAGTACAGATGTGACAAAGGTTGGCTGCAACTGAATCGTTGTCTGATAAATGCGCCATTTGTTAGCTAAAATACCAAATGCACACTCCACATAACGTCTTGCTTTAGTTAGCCGATTATTAAAGTACTGTTTCCTGTCATCAATGGATCTCCTTGGATATGGTCGCATAACATGTTTGGATAATGCAAATCCTGCATCTGCTACCATCACATATGGTGCCAACGGTCCAGATGTACCAGGTAGGGCAACTGGAGGGGGGATCAATAATGAATTTTCTTGCAGGCGTTGGGCTAATCTTGATGAACGGAAAATACGGGCATCTGAGGCACTACCATAGGCCCCAATGTCTGCATAAATAAATCGGTATTCTGTGTCAACCAATGCCAAAATAACAACGGAAAAAAACTTATGAAAATTGAAATAACGTGACCCAGAGTTTGGTGGCTTTTTTACTCTGAAATGCTTGCCATCCAAAGCTCCTATGCAGTTAGGAAAGTCAACAGAGTCCTTGAAGCCCTTAGAGATTTTCAACCAATCTTCTCTGTTTGGCTGAGGCATCATTTGTTCTTTTAAATGTTGCCATATCATGTCGCATGTGTGACGTACTATAACGGCAATGGTTGATCGCCCCAACAAAAAATCAAAATGTAAAGCACTAAAAGATTGACCAGTCGCCAAGAATCTATGAAAACAAGACAAACAATGATTTACAATTAACACTATGTTTTTTTAAATTAAAACAATCATTAGAAAACACAAACATTGAATCAAAAATGAGATTACATCAATAAAGATCAATTACACATTTCACTGTGAAAAATAACACATTTACACAAATTACAAAAATAACAAATATATTACCTCAGAGTCACCATAAATCTCTCCTCTGGGGAAATGGAAAGCCGCATCCAAGTGTCCTGATGTTGCAAATGAGGTCGTAAAATATTTAGTAAGTAATCAAAACTCTCAACTGACAACCGGCAGTATGAAAAAAACTTATCTGGGAAATTCCGTAACTCAAAAAATAAAGTATGGAAATGACCATGCATAGGCCGCATCATCATTAGTGGATGCACCCACAATCTGGTTCTTCTTACATTATCATAATGCAACATGTGCCGTCTAACGCCAAAACGACGAGATATAATCCAACATAAAAACACTAAGGCCTCCGTGGATAATGGCATTGCCACTATTTTGTCTCAACACATAGGTGCTCCAAGGCATAATACAAGCAGGAAACAGTTTATAGTTAACTTATATTTATGTCCTAATCACATACACCTATGTGTCATTTAATTCCAAGTAATCACCATTATCTCAATGTGTGAAACATGTGAAACACGCACAAAAAACGGACTGCACACGGAACACACACTGACGTATTTCACGCACAGGAAAACGCACACACGTACACACGTATGACACACGATATGCATACGGACACCACACGGAGGGGAAAAACGGACTGCAAATACGGAACACGGACACAAAAAACGGACTACACCAAACGTACGTTTTTTACACGTGAGTGTGGCAGAGGCCTTAAAAAAAGCACAAACGTACCAGAATCACTGACGTGTGAAACAGGCCTTACATGTAGAGGTATATATGACATCTTGATCTCTTTTTCTATTGCCTTTTTTAGGGAGGTGTAGTGACTAAATAAATTCTAGCTTCTTGATTTTTTGTTTTTTTACGGTGCTTAACGTGCATGTTAATTCAGTCTATGATAGATCAGACTTTTATAGACATAAGTGACAAATATATTTATTTATTTATTTACTATATTTATTTATTTATTTATTTATTTTATTCTTAAAAGGCAAAACAAGATTTCATTTTTTTATATTTTTAAAAACATTTTCTTCCATTTTTTCCTTTATTTTTTAGTACTGTTAAGTGTTCTGAACCTGCGATAATTTGATTGCTTTTTCTATATACTGCATAATGTAGTTAAATGGAGTCTGCCATCATCAAAACATATTTTATTTATACAGCAATCCTTATGTGGATTTAGCCATCAAAACTCATAACTGCAGTATAGATTTTATTAGTTGGTTAAAAAAGTTTTATTTCATACTTTCTTATATTGAGGGACTACACACAGTAGAGAGGGATAAGAATGTCCAATGTGTGTGCGCTCAGCAAATGCTTTGTCAGTGTGGATGTGTAGCGCCGGGCTTTACATTTAGACAGCACTCATTCTAGGCAAGCGAGGGACGTCAATCAAGCTAAGAGGAGGTGCATGGCATGCTGATTGAGGGAGCAGAACCGAACACCAATAGGCCCTCATTTGCATATTTAATCAAATTGTTATTCTGTGCAATTAAAGACGAAAACTCTACACTACAGTTATGAGTTTAATAGGATCTACATCCCCTATACAACTGTATAAGTAATTTAAACACAACCTGTCCGGTCCGATAATGCTATTTAGGCCTCGGTTCCATTTGTGTTTTGCACAGACGAGTGCAATCCAATAAAACACTGGACTGCACTCACTCCAGTACAAAACTATGGGGCAGTGTCTATTTGCGATTGATTTCTCATGACATGTAGGTATGAGAATTGAATTGCAGCATGCTGCGTTTGGCAGCGAGTCTCAGCTCACACACCCCCATACAAGTCTATGGGTGCATGTGAAACATCACACTGCACTCATGTTATCCAACCACAGTGCGATATACGCAAAGACAAGCCGCGGAGGAGATGGGGAGAAAGTGCTTCCTCCCTTTTTTCCGCATCTGTGATCTGATTGCAAGGTCGGATCACAGTTCCATGACCCTTGGCTTTCTCGCAAGGCCTAGCATGCAGATACAGATTAATGTGCAAGTTCTAAAGGTCACAAGTAGAGCTGAGCGACGTTCGATGTTCGAGGTTCACCAATTTCATGTTCGAGTGACTTTGGGGGGTGCTCGAGATCGAACTCGAACGCGAGCTTTTTGCCCGAGTTACGTTCGATAACGGCTCGATCAGCAAAAAGCCTAGCTAGTTACTAGCTGGCTTTCCACTGTAATAGTGTGAGTCACTGGGATTCACTCTATTATCAAATTTCAGCGTATAGTGTTCGGGGGACGTGGTTTAGATCTGTGGTGCTGAGAGAATGCCAATTGACATTTTTTTTTTTTTCCTAAGTGTGCATGCAGTGGGGCGGGCCAGGATGTCAGCCAATCACAGACACACACACACAGCTAAGTGGATTTTTGCCAGACAAGCAAGGGCATGTGTCATAGGCTGTGAATGTCACATGTCCTTGCCTTATAAAATATGTCCTTTTTCCCTGTTGCCGCCATTATCTGCCTTCTGCGTGTGGGTGACAGTCACCGCTCACGCTGCTGCCGCCGATCCTGCTGTGTGCGCTATAGACATAGTGCAAGCTACACAGCGCTGTAGGGATTAGGGACTGCTTGTTATTTCAGCCCTTTTCAGGGCTGATTTACAGGCGTTCATAGCCATAGCTGCTAGGCAGGTCCGTGCAAACGCTGTGTACTGCTTTAGATAACAGCATCTGTGTACCTCAGCTCAGGGAATTCCTTGCTGTATTTCATCATTAGGAGGGATAGAAAGTGAGGCTTCATTTCCTGTCCTGGTACCCACAGAACCCAGGCACTGTACCCACCTCCCCAGTTTTGCCACTCTATTTTATTTGCCCAAAGAGCTGACACTTTTTCTGCCATTCTAAAAGTGTCTGAAACACTAAGTTAGTGTTCCTTTCCTGTCCACTGACCCACAGAACCCGGGCACTGTACCCAACTGCCCAGTTTTGCCAAGCTATTTTATTTGCAAACTGTGCTGCCACTGTTAGGGGCATACAAAAATTGTCTGTGATAGTCAGTGTTGGTTCTTCAGCTGTCTATAAAGCTAGACCACCTCTGCATTGTACACACCTTTCCATTTTTGATACGCAATTCTAATTGCAAACTGTGCTGCCACTGTTAGGGGCATACTAAAATTGTCTGGGAGAGTCAGTGTTGGTTCTTCTATGGGGAGATAAGGTATGCACACCAGTGACTATGGAAGGGGAATACATGGAATAGCAGAAACTGCTGTGTGAATACTGACATGAAAAATTCAATAGCTATTTGTAAGAATGAAATGTGAAAAAATGGAACCTGCATTACTGCCATGAATATATGAATAAAGAGAAATTTAGCTACTGAATTGATCAATGCAGAAGAGCCCCAACACTACGCCAAAGTATTTCTCTACGTTGGGGTCCCTAGCTTGTGTGTGTCCTCTCATGCAGTTAAAAAACTTACCGTGTATGGGACGCTGAGACCCAGGCTATATATACGATGTGGATTGGCAATAGGTGTGTGTGGGGAGGGTTCACAAACGAAAAACTACTAACATTAAGGAATAACGTTTGGAACTCCATTCTATGTCTGAACTGGGTGCAAAAAACCTAAAAAACATCACTATGGGGAGATAAGGTATGCACACCAGTGACTATGGAAGGGGAATACATGGAATAGCAGAAACTGCTGTGTGAATACTGACATGAAAAATTCAATAGCTATTTGTAAGAATGAAATGTGAAAAAATGGAACCTGCATTACTGCCATGAATATATGAATAAAGAGAAATTTAGCTACTGAATTGATCAATGCAGAAGAGCCCCAACACTACGCCAAAGTATTTCTCTACGTTGGGGTCCCTAGCTTGTGTGTGTCCTCTCATGCAGTTAAAAAACTTACCGTGTATGGGACGCTGAGACCCAGGCTATATATACGATGTGGATTGGCAATAGGTGTGTGTGGGGAGGGTTCACAAACGAAAAACTACTAACATTAAGGAATAACGTTTGGAACTCCATTCTATGTCTGAACTGGGTGCAAAAAACCTAAAAAACATCACTATGGGGAGATAAGGTATGCACACCAGTGACTATGGAAGGGGAATACATGGAATAGCAGAAACTGCTGTGTGAATACTGACATGAAAAATTCAATAGCTATTTGTAAGAATGAAATGTGAAAAAATGGAACCTGCATTACTGCCATGAATATATGAATAAAGAGAAATTTAGCTACTGAATTGATCAATGCAGAAGAGCCCCAACACTACGCCAAAGTATTTCTCTACGTTGGGGTCCCTAGCTTGTGTGTGTCCTCTCATGCAGTTAAAAAACTTACCGTGTATGGGACGCTGAGACCCAGGCTATATATACGATGTGGATTGGCAATAGGTGTGTGTGGGGAGGGTTCACAAACGAAAAACTACTAACATTAAGGAATAACGTTTGGAACTCCATTCTATGTCTGAACTGGGTGCAAAAAACCTAAAAAACATCACTATGGGGAGATAAGGTATGCACACCAGTGACTATGGAAGGGGAATACATGGAATAGCAGAAACAGCTGTGTGAATACTGACATGAAAAATTCAATAGCTATTTGTAAGAATGAAATGTGAAAAAATGGAACCTGCATTACTGCCATGAATATATGAATAAAGAGAAATTTAGCTACTGAATTGATCAATGCAGAAGAGCCCCAACACTACGCCAAAGTATTTCTCTACGTTGGGGTCCCTAGCTTGTGTGTGTCCTCTCATGCAGTTAAAAAACTTACCGTGTATGGGACGCTGAGACCCAGGCTATATATACGATGTGGATTGGCAATAGGTGTGTGTGGGGAGGGTTCACAAACGAAAAACTACTAACATTAAGGAATAACGTTTGGAACTCCATTCTATGTCTGAACTGGGTGCAAAAAACCTAAAAAACATCACTATGGGGAGATAAGGTATGCACACCAGTGACTATGGAAGGGGAATACATGGAATAGCAGAAACTGCTGTGTGAATACTGACATGAAAAATTCAATAGCTATTTGTAAGAATGAAATGTGAAAAAATGGAACCTGCATTACTGCCATGAATATATGAATAAAGAGAAATTTAGCTACTGAATTGATCAATGCAGAAGAGCCCCAACACTACGCCAAAGTATTTCTCTACGTTGGGGTCCCTAGCTTGTGTGTGTCCTCTCATGCAGTTAAAAAACTTACCGTGTATGGGACGCTGAGACCCAGGCTATATATACGATGTGGATTGGCAATAGGTGTGTGTGGGGAGGGTTCACAAACGAAAAACTACTAACATTAAGGAATAACGTTTGGAACTCCATTCTATGTCTGAACTGGGTGCAAAAAACCTAAAAAACATCACTATGGGGAGATAAGGTATGCACACCAGTGACTATGGAAGGGGAATACATGGAATAGCAGAAACTGCTGTGTGAATACTGACATGAAAAATTCAATAGCTATTTGTAAGAATGAAATGTGAAAAAATGGAACCTGCATTACTGCCATGAATATATGAATAAAGAGAAATTTAGCTACTGAATTGATCAATGCAGAAGAGCCCCAACACTACGCCAAAGTATTTCTCTACGTTGGGGTCCCTAGCTTGTGTGTGTCCTCTCATGCAGTTAAAAAACTTACCGTGTATGGGACGCTGAGACCCAGGCTATATATACGATGTGGATTGGCAATAGGTGTGTGTGGGGAGGGTTCACAAACGAAAAACTACTAACATTAAGGAATAACGTTTGGAACTCCATTCTATGTCTGAACTGGGTGCAAAAAACCTAAAAAACATCACTATGGGGAGATAAGGTATGCACACCAGTGACTATGGAAGGGGAATACATGGAATAGCAGAAACTGCTGTGTGAATACTGACATGAAAAATTCAATAGCTATTTGTAAGAATGAAATGTGAAAAAATGGAACCTGCATTACTGCCATGAATATATGAATAAAGAGAAATTTAGCTACTGAATTGATCAATGCAGAAGAGCCCCAACACTACGCCAAAGTATTTCTCTACGTTGGGGTCCCTAGCTTGTGTGTGTCCTCTCATGCAGTTAAAAAACTTACCGTGTATGGGACGCTGAGACCCAGGCTATATATACGATGTGGATTGGCAATAGGTGTGTGTGGGGAGGGTTCACAAACGAAAAACTACTAACATTAAGGAATAACGTTTGGAACTCCATTCTATGTCTGAACTGGGTGCAAAAAACCTAAAAAACATCACTATGGGGAGATAAGGTATGCACACCAGTGACTATGGAAGGGGAATACATGGAATAGCAGAAACTGCTGTGTGAATACTGACATGAAAAATTCAATAGCTATTTGTAAGAATGAAATGTGAAAAAATGGAACCTGCATTACTGCCATGAATATATGAATAAAGAGAAATTTAGCTACTGAATTGATCAATGCAGAAGAGCCCCAACACTACGCCAAAGTATTTCTCTACGTTGGGGTCCCTAGCTTGTGTGTGTCCTCTCATGCAGTTAAAAAACTTACCGTGTATGGGACGCTGAGACCCAGGCTATATAT
Source organism: Anomaloglossus baeobatrachus (assembly GCF_048569485.1). Classification (NCBI taxonomy): domain Eukaryota; kingdom Metazoa; phylum Chordata; class Amphibia; order Anura; family Aromobatidae; genus Anomaloglossus; species Anomaloglossus baeobatrachus. The sequence goes on from NC_134353.1 coordinate 625,372,023, forward strand.
ACGATGTGGATTGGCAATAGGTGTGTGTGGGGAGGGTTCACAAACGAAAAACTACTAACATTAAGGAATAACGTTTGGAACTCCATTCTATGTCTGAACTGGGTGCAAAAAACCTAAAAAACATCACTATGGGGAGATAAGGTATGCACACCAGTGACTATGGAAGGGGAATACATGGAATAGCAGAAACTGCTGTGTGAATACTGACATGAAAAATTCAATAGCTATTTGTAAGAATGAAATGTGAAAAAATGGAACCTGCATTACTGCCATGAATATATGAATAAAGAGAAATTTAGCTACTGAATTGATCAATGCAGAAGAGCCCCAACACTACGCCAAAGTATTTCTCTACGTTGGGGTCCCTAGCTTGTGTGTGTCCTCTCATGCAGTTAAAAAACTTACCGTGTATGGGACGCTGAGACCCAGGCTATATATACGATGTGGATTGGCAATAGGTGTGTGTGGGGAGGGTTCACAAACGAAAAACTACTAACATTAAGGAATAACGTTTGGAACTCCATTCTATGTCTGAACTGGGTGCAAAAAACCTAAAAAACATCACTATGGGGAGATAAGGTATGCACACCAGTGACTATGGAAGGGGAATACATGGAATAGCAGAAACTGCTGTGTGAATACTGACATGAAAAATTCAATAGCTATTTGTAAGAATGAAATGTGAAAAAATGGAACCTGCATTACTGCCATGAATATATGAATAAAGAGAAATTTAGCTACTGAATTGATCAATGCAGAAGAGCCCCAACACTACGCCAAAGTATTTCTCTACGTTGGGGTCCCTAGCTTGTGTGTGTCCTCTCATGCAGTTAAAAAACTTACCGTGTATGGGACGCTGAGACCCAGGCTATATATACGATGTGGATTGGCAATAGGTGTGTGTGGGGAGGGTTCACAAACGAAAAACTACTAACATTAAGGAATAACGTTTGGAACTCCATTCTATGTCTGAACTGGGTGCAAAAAACCTAAAAAACATCACTATGGGGAGATAAGGTATGCACACCAGTGACTATGGAAGGGGAATACATGGAATAGCAGAAACTGCTGTGTGAATACTGACATGAAAAATTCAATAGCTATTTGTAAGAATGAAATGTGAAAAAATGGAACCTGCATTACTGCCATGAATATATGAATAAAGAGAAATTTAGCTACTGAATTGATCAATGCAGAAGAGCCCCAACACTACGCCAAAGTATTTCTCTACGTTGGGGTCCCTAGCTTGTGTGTGTCCTCTCATGCAGTTAAAAAACTTACCGTGTATGGGACGCTGAGACCCAGGCTATATATACGATGTGGATTGGCAATAGGTGTGTGTGGGGAGGTTTCACATTTCATTCTTACAAATAGCTATTGAATTTTTCATGTCAGTATTCACACAGCAGTTTCTGCTATTCCATGTATTCCCCTTCCATAGTCACTGGTGTGCATACCTTATCTCCCCATAGTGATGTTTTTTAGGTTTTTTGCACCCAGTTCAGACATAGAATGGAGTTCCAAACGTTATTCCTTAATGTTAGTAGTTTTTCGTTTGTGAACCCTCCCCACACACACCTATTGCCAATCCACATCGTATATATAGCCTGGGTCTCAGCGTCCCATACACGGTAAGTTTTTTAACTGCATGAGAGGACACACACAAGCTAGGGACCCCAACGTAGAGAAATACTTTGGCGTAGTGTTGGGGCTCTTCTGCATTGATCAATTCAGTAGCTAAATTTCTCTTTATTCATATATTCATGGCAGTAATGCAGGTTCCATTTTTTCACATTTCATTCTTACAAATAGCTATTGAATTTTTCATGTCAGTATTCACACAGCAGTTTCTGCTATTCCATGTATTCCCCTTCCATAGTCACTGGTGTGCATACCTTATCTCCCCATAGTGATGTTTTTTAGGTTTTTTGCACCCAGTTCAGACATAGAATGGAGTTCCAAACGTTATTCCTTAATGTTAGTAGTTTTTCGTTTGTGAACCCTCCCCACACACACCTATTGCCAATCCACATCGTATATATAGCCTGGGTCTCAGCGTCCCATACACGGTAAGTTTTTTAACTGCATGAGAGGACACACACAAGCTAGGGACCCCAACGTAGAGAAATACTTTGGCGTAGTGTTGGGGCTCTTCTGCATTGATCAATTCAGTAGCTAAATTTCTCTTTATTCATATATTCATGGCAGTAATGCAGGTTCCATTTTTTCACATTTCATTCTTACAAATAGCTATTGAATTTTTCATGTCAGTATTCACACAGCAGTTTCTGCTATTCCATGTATTCCCCTTCCATAGTCACTGGTGTGCATACCTTATCTCCCCATAGTGATGTTTTTTAGGTTTTTTGCACCCAGTTCAGACATAGAATGGAGTTCCAAACGTTATTCCTTAATGTTAGTAGTTTTTCGTTTGTGAACCCTCCCCACACACACCTATTGCCAATCCACATCGTATATATAGCCTGGGTCTCAGCGTCCCATACACGGTAAGTTTTTTAACTGCATGAGAGGACACACACAAGCTAGGGACCCCAACGTAGAGAAATACTTTGGCGTAGTGTTGGGGCTCTTCTGCATTGATCAATTCAGTAGCTAAATTTCTCTTTATTCATATATTCATGGCAGTAATGCAGGTTCCATTTTTTCACATTTCATTCTTACAAATAGCTATTGAATTTTTCATGTCAGTATTCACACAGCAGTTTCTGCTATTCCATGTATTCCCCTTCCATAGTCACTGGTGTGCATACCTTATCTCCCCATAGTGATGTTTTTTAGGTTTTTTGCACCCAGTTCAGACATAGAATGGAGTTCCAAACGTTATTCCTTAATGTTAGTAGTTTTTCGTTTGTGAACCCTCCCCACACACACCTATTGCCAATCCACATCGTATATATAGCCTGGGTCTCAGCGTCCCATACACGGTAAGTTTTTTAACTGCATGAGAGGACACACACAAGCTAGGGACCCCAACGTAGAGAAATACTTTGGCGTAGTGTTGGGGCTCTTCTGCATTGATCAATTCAGTAGCTAAATTTCTCTTTATTCATATATTCATGGCAGTAATGCAGGTTCCATTTTTTCACATTTCATTCTTACAAATAGCTATTGAATTTTTCATGTCAGTATTCACACAGCAGTTTCTGCTATTCCATGTATTCCCCTTCCATAGTCACTGGTGTGCATACCTTATCTCCCCATAGTGATGTTTTTTAGGTTTTTTGCACCCAGTTCAGACATAGAATGGAGTTCCAAACGTTATTCCTTAATGTTAGTAGTTTTTCGTTTGTGAACCCTCCCCACACACACCTATTGCCAATCCACATCGTATATATAGCCTGGGTCTCAGCGTCCCATACACGGTAAGTTTTTTAACTGCATGAGAGGACACACACAAGCTAGGGACCCCAACGTAGAGAAATACTTTGGCGTAGTGTTGGGGCTCTTCTGCATTGATCAATTCAGTAGCTAAATTTCTCTTTATTCATATATTCATGGCAGTAATGCAGGTTCCATTTTTTCACATTTCATTCTTACAAATAGCTATTGAATTTTTCATGTCAGTATTCACACAGCAGTTTCTGCTATTCCATGTATTCCCCTTCCATAGTCACTGGTGTGCATACCTTATCTCCCCATAGTGATGTTTTTTAGGTTTTTTGCACCCAGTTCAGACATAGAATGGAGTTCCAAACGTTATTCCTTAATATCCTTAGTGTTGGTTCTTCAGCTGTCTATAAAGCTAGACCACCTCTGCATTGTACACACCTTTCCATTTTTGATACGCACTTCTAATTGCAAACTGTGCTGCCACTGTTAGGGGCATACTAAAATTGTCTGGGATAGTCAGTGTTGGTTCTTCAGCTGTCAATAAAGCTAGACCACCTCTGCAATCTACACCACCTCTCAATTTTTGCATCCACATTTTAAGTGGCCAATCTTATCGCTAACAAAATGAGCGGCAAAAGGACAGATGCTGGTGAAAAGGGGAACAGGCGTGTTGGAAAAGGAAAAAAAGGTTGTGTCCGTGGGGAAGATGGGAAAGCTACATTAACATCTGCTGAAGATAGGCCATCTTCCAGCAAAAGTAAGATGTCTACTACTTTCCGTGGACAATGCGAAGAGCTCCCTTTTTTATGGAACCAAACAACTGTAACAAAGGTAGATGATGCACAAAAAAAGAACATGCTTGAATGGATCTCAAGTGCTCCAACAAGTGCCCTCTACTCCACCTCAACATCCAAAAAACAACAGTCCTCTGAGTTGTCATCCCAATCACACTTGCTTTCTCCCAGGTCTCAAGTCTCCCCCGCCCTGCAGAGTATGGTGTAACAGAGATGGCTGAGTCTGCAGAGCTGTTCAGTCACACTATAGTCTGGGAATCAGAGGTCTGCTCCCAAGCTACAGTGAGTACAGACCAGGAAATGGTCTACAGTGATGCCCAGAAGCTTTGTGACTCAGATTCTGGCCCTGATGACCAAGTTTCTGAGCATAATGTACACCCTCATTCCCAAACTGTAACACCTGTTGGTGGAGACAATGAGGAACACATACTGATGACGATGAGATGCAGATACCTGATTGGGATGACAACTTAACTATTCAGTCAGGGCAGGATGAGGTTAGGTCTGAGGGCGAGGGGAGTGCAAACACAACGCTTGATGATGAAGTTCTAGATCTCACTTACTGTCAACCCACAGTCAGGCACTAAAGGAAGTCACCAGAGGCGGTGGAGGACGATGCAACTGACGACGAAGTTACCTTGCGCCTTCCTGGACAGAGTCGGAGTACTGGAAGCACGTCTACAACTGCATCCTCAGCCACAACTCTGCCTCTGAGCACAAGTCGGGGTGGCTCTGCAGGTCGCATGTCCTCTAAGCCTTGCCTAGCCTGGTCCTTTTTTAACCTTGAAAAGGATCTCCCAAATCATGTGATCTGTAAAATTTGTCGGCAAACTATAACTAGAGGCCAAAATCTCACCAGTTTGACAACTTCTTCCATGAATCATCACATGAATAACAAGCATAAGTCTCAGTGGGAAGCTCACCGTGCTTCAATGCAGCCTAGCGGAGCAGGCCAAACACCGTCTGCCCCTTCAAGTTCCTCCGCTCACTATTCATTCATCTTCTATGACTGTGGGAACGGCTGTCACAACTGGTTTTACACGCAGACCTTCCACCACTTTAACCACAACAGGCAGTTTGCTTGGTAGGTCGTCAGTTGGTTTGGAAGGGGAAACAAGTGCTGGTGTACAGCTCTCTCAGACATCGAGAGCACCAACTTTGGATGAAGGCAACATCATGTCTCCGCCTGCACTTTCCTCACAGACCTGCATTTTTTCAGGGACACCCTTCTCACCACTGTCTCCACACAGCAGTCAGATCTCTGTCCCTCAGATGTGGACAAATAAAAGGCCATTTCCTCCGAGCCATGACAAAGCTAAGAGGTTGACTTTATCCCTCTGTAAGCTCTTAGCTACCGAAATGCTGCCTTTCCGCCTGGTGGACACAGAGGATTTTCAAGACCTTATGTCCGTCGCAGTGCCCCAGTACCAGATGCCCACTCGCCACTACTTCTCCAAGAAAGGTGTGCCTGCACTACACCAGCATGTCGCACACAACATCACCGCTTACTTGAGAACCTCTGTGTGTGATTGGGTGCATTTCACCATAGATACTTGGAAAAGTAAGCATGGACAGGGGTGTTACATATCGCTGACTGGGCACTGGGTAACTATGGTGATAGATGGAGAAGGGTCTGCTGAACAAGTCTTGCTGTCCTCAAGACTTGTGCGTCAATCCTCTGTATGTCGAAGTTCTTCCACTGCTTCTGCCTCCTCAACCTCGTCTGGGTCCTGCACCTCCGCCCCAAGCCTGCCTGGTAAGGCCACCCGCATTGTAACTGCACACAAGGAATCCCACACACCTCATTACTATGCTGGCAGCAGAGCTCTAGAGGTTGGCTCATCTCTAGTCACAAGTGAAAGTGCTGCACCCTAGAGAAAATTAACTTTATTTCTCCCAAGAACCTCCAGCTTTGAGTCAAACAGGCGTGCCCAAAGCAATTACAGTCATTACAGTCACCGCTCACAGCACTTCGAATGGAGCCTGTAAGCACACCTCGACACTGACTGACAACTCACTCTGCATGACAATTCACAGCATTTAGCCGCCACTCTCAGTGCCCTGACCAGTGACTGTCAATGTTCCAAGCATGTCTGCATGAATGCAATTTGGTGGCTCCTTGGAGAAATAAAGATAATTTTCTCCCAGGTGCCGCACTTTCAGTATTGCTGCCAGGCACATCCATAACACTATTGCTCTGCAGAATAACCCTACATCTGCTGATTAATCACATTATGTGACCTGACAGGTTTCTTTTAAATTGTGTTTTGGGGTGAAAGACTCCTTTCAAAATTATATTCTCCTAAGGATTAAAATAGTAATCATGGGGGACTTCAGTGGGCCCTGGCTGTCATAACAACCAACCAGCAACCTGTGATTTTAATGCCACTTACATATAACTTATATTTAAAAGAACCTTACATATACAGTGCTAGAATGTATGTTACTATGATTACGTACTCTTTCATTTACGTTTAATTAAATTAAATAAATTAGTTAATTTAATGGGTAGCTTTAATAAAATCCTGTGGATTTAATTTTTCCCTGACTTCTATAGAACAGAGGGAAAAAATCCACTGATATGTCTTATTTGGAGAGAGAACACGGCTGTCACGAGAAATAATTATCTCCTAGGAGTCATAGATTTCTGGTCAGAGGTTCGTGAAAGGGCAAGGTGCTTATTTGTGCCAATCAATGAAGTGTACAATATCTCCGGCTGTCCTCAATGTATAATTCAATCTTTTCCTTGTAGAACACTGAACTCTTTAGAGAAAGGCTGTGCAGATGCTTCGTTTTCCTCCTTAGGTGTTCGGATAGAAATAATAGCTTTCTTAGAAGCATCTGTAATATTACTTTGAGTAAGACTTTGCTCACAAGTGTCCAATTATCATCCAAAAGGAATGGGAATGTGAAATCTGTTTGGTATTCCATATATATTGCGAGTGGGATGCAAGTTGTGCAATTTTTTTTTCTTTCCAAGCATCCGTATGACATCCGTGTGACATGCGATTTTTTTTCCTGAGCAACTATTATTCTACAATCATTTACAGTATTCTATGCTACAGAATGGAAATGGATCTGTAAAAAACGAACGTCACACAGATGGTCCGTGTGACATCCAAGTTTTTTCTCACACTTATAGACTTGCGTTGGCGAGTATCGTCTTATATACACTGCTACTTGCAGCATGTTGAGATTTTTCCCTTCGGCTGATTACAGCTGAGGAAAACTCGCAGATCAGCACTGACTCGTTGAATAACGTGGGTCTGAGTGCAATGTGACCTTCGCAATCCTCCTTTGTATTAGAGTCCCCTCAAAAAAAAACCCATCACAGCAAGTAAAGTAAAAAAAAAAACAATATAGGGATTAGCTGTATAGTGAGAACTGTAGGGACATTTCTAAAAAAAAGCAAATTAAAAAAGCAATTACGGCTTGAAGATAAATATTTATAAAAAGTGGTATCGGTATCAGACAACCCTTAAAGGAAAGACCATTGGCTTCTTTTTGGGATGAGTTAGATTTAGCCAGATTAGGAAGTTGAGTTAATTTTATTAATTGGTCATTGGGGGGGTCCTTAAAGTATGTTCATATAGTTACTGGAGGATAGTTCTTACTTTACCGACAAGCCTACAACCTGCCGTAACCCTCAGTCTGATATAACGCCGCACAACCAGCTCTACCCTTACCTACTGTATCCTCCCTCACCTATCCCTTGTAGACTGTGAGCGTTCGCGGGCAGGGACCTCCGTCCTCCTGTACCAGTCTGTGCCTTGTATTGTTCATAATTATTGTACTTGCCCCTATTATGTATACCGCCATGGAATAAACGGTGCTATAATAATAAATAATAATAATAATAATAGTTGGGGGAAACTGTTAGCAGAAGGTGTTGTTATCGGGCTTCAAGGACCATCCATTCCTAATTTTTATGTTTAGTAGCTCATTAAGGGATCGGGATTGCGTCTTGGGGGATTGCAGGTATTTATGTTGGTATGTTTTAATAAATGGCTGCGGTGGCCAATTAATTCTGTCTCAGTGTGTGGTCTTTTTATTTCAGGAGGGGGATACGTTGTGACTGGCCAATACTGTTGTCTTGCTTATACTATAGAGATTAAAAATAATGTCAGGCATAGGGACAGAAGACGAGAGCCCACTGACACTCCAAGAGAGCAGCTGGGCAGGTGAATGACCTGTACATCATCTTGTAATCTGCCATATGTTCAAACATGAGTTTGTTACTAGAAAGAATCTCCTTTCTACGTACAACAGCTGTGCGGACACATTCTGTATTAGTTTGGAGGCAGCTCACTTCACAGTTAGAATTCATTGTCTACATCTGTGACCTCTTCTAGTCTACTCTGGCAGTCAGACCTAAAGTGCATGGTGTCGGTTCTAGCCTGGGGGGAGGTAGGCTGCTTTATGATCAGTAAGGCAGATCAACAGGCAATCATTAATGAACACTGGCAAGAAAACAGTGTAAGCAATGCTAATATCGAGCGATCAGCGATGCTTGAGAAAACTATTAAGGCCTTATTCACACATAGTGGTAGATGCACATCAGAAAACTGTAAACCTGCAACAATACAAAGCAGCAGGTGAAGTTCTGCGTTATATGGATACGTGCATATTTGGAACACTCTATAAACTTTATTGGATGTTTTGAATTTCATCCTCAAAACATATGAAAAGACAACTTTGGGGGTATTTTTTTTAACCGTTTCACCACCCGGCAATTATACATTTTCGTTTTCTTCCTCCCCTTCTTCCAAGAGACATAACTTTTTATTTTTACATCAATATACCCTTATGAGGGCTTCTTTTTTGCGGGATGAATTGTACTTTTGAATTACACCATTTATTCTTCCCCATATTGTATTGGAAAATGGGAAAAAAATCCAAGGGCGGTAAAATTGCAAAAACGTGCAATTGCACCATTTTTTTGGGGTTCTTTATTTACCATGTTCAGTATATGTTAAAACAAAACTGGTAACATGATCCCCAGGTCAGTAGGAGTTCATAGATATAACACATGTATAGTTTCAAAATTTGTCAAAAAAACAAAAAAGAATTGCGATTTTGTAGCTATTTTCAGAGACCCATACTGTTCTCATTTTTTGGGATCTGGGGCCGTGTTATGGAATTACTTTTTGTGTCCTTGACTGATGTTTTAAATGATTTATTATTTTTTGATGTGACAATTTAATCGCCTGTTATTGCATTTTATTGCAACCTTATGGCAACAAAAAAAAAAACGTACTTTTGGCGTTTTGATTTTTTTTTCCACTATACCCTTTACCGATCAGATTAAATTATTTTATATTTTCACAGATTGGGCATTTCTGCACTCAATGATACTAAATATCTTTTTATTTTTGTTTTTTATTGTTTTATTGTGAATGAGGCAAAAGGTGGGTGATTTTATTTATTTATTTTTTTCATATTTTTATAAACTTAGAAGTCTGCACTGTCTGATCGCTTCTATTCAGAGCAGTGCTTCAGCATCACTCTGATCTGCAGAAATGCTGATGATCTGTGAATGTCGGCGCTCTGGATCTTCATCATGACAGCTACAGGGGTCATCAGTTCACCCCTGGCTATCATCACAACCCATTGGCGCCTGTGATCACGTCACAGGGCCACCAGTGGCGGCAGGGAACAGCATGCTCCCTGCTGGAGTGCATTAAGTCTTGCTGTGAGAGATTGACAGTGGGAATTAACTAATTAACAGGTGCAGGTGGATCAGAGATCAATCCGCGCCTGTTAGCTGCACCTGTCTGCTCAGTAGATCAGCTGACAAGTGCGGGGAAAAATGTAGGCTTGGTGCATGAGCTTGCATTAAAGGTACAGACATAGGTATACGCACAAGGGTACGTATAGGTGCGTCCAAGGTCGTAAAGGGGTTAAAGATATTGTATATGCCCATTTTATATTCACTTTCATCATTATTAATATAAAAACAAATGAAGGGGATTGAGTTCGGCCATTTGACAGGTTATGTATTTGACTTTCAGTAAATTGGTTTGATTCACAGCTACCATTGAGCTTTGATATGTGCATCATACCAGATTAAGACCACGTTCACACGTTCAGTATTTGGTCAGTATTTCACCTCAGTATAAGACAAAACCAGGAGGGGAAAATTTAGACGAAAAGCATAATAGAAACACGTGCACCACTTCTGACCACATACTGAATGTGTGAACGTGGCCTTAAAGTAATAGGAGTACCTTTTCATGTCACATGGGTGCTTTCTGCCGCAGCGTTATCCCTGCTGGATAGGTGCTAATCTAAATGGGTTATGTGCTCGGCCTCTCCTGTGAGTCAGGAGCTTACCCACATGTAACACCAGCAGCCCTCTTTAGAGACAGGTGACAGATTAATCATCAGCAGCACTTATGTGATCGTGCCTTGCCCATCTGCTAGACAGGCTTATAATGCTGTTTGTAGCCTGTGTGTCTGAGCTGGGATAAGACAGCTGAAAGGAAGCACACGCGCTGCCATGCATGCTTGTGGGACCCCAGATACTTAGCTTCATCTAAGGTCTGCGGCATCCAGGAAAATATGTCAACATTGGTAGTATATTTGTATTACCACGTGCCACCCCATGTTCACAGTACAATGCCAAATAGAGATTTCCAACCTTCAGGGCAGGATCAGGCAACTTTTTCCAGCTGCCAATGAGCTACTACACCTGGCTGGTGTACACAGCATGCTTACAGTCATAATCTGCCAACAGCTGGAAACTTACATGTTGTCTTCTGCTTTAGGCTATGTGCGCACTTACCGGATTTTTCGCGGATTTTGCCGCGGATTTGCTGCATGTTTCACTGCAGAAAATGTTCATAACATCTCTGCAGTGAATCACCAGCAAATCCTATGGAGAAAAAAAATCCTGTGCGCACTGGGCGGAATTTGACAGCTGCTTGTTTTGCTGCGGGAATCCCGCAGCAAAAACAAGTGCATGTCACTTCTTTTCCGCACGTCGCTGCGGGATTTCACTCCATTGACTCAATGTTAATCATGAAATCCCGCAGGGAATAACGCAGGCAGCAAATTCTGTGCGGTTCACTGCGTTTTCCTGCGTTATTCCCTGCGGTATTTTGCGGTTTACCTCCGGTAATGTGCATCACTTGCTTGCGGTTTTGCAGGGAAGTGATGTCATTACAGGAAGAGGAAGCAAAGCAGAGAGTAAACACACACACAGATCACACACAGACATCACAGACACATAGATCACATAGACACAGACACATAGAACACACATAGAAAGAAAACGGAAATATAGACAAAAAAGAACGTGGGCTCCGCTGCATATTTACCTTGCAGCCGAGGTAAGCACACAGCGGCGGCCCGGTATTCTCAGGCTGGGGAGGGAGAGGGGCAGGGGTAATGTCCCCCGCCTCACTCCCCCTCCCGCAGCCGAGAATATCAGCCGCAGCTGCCCCGGCACTGTCGCATGCAATATGCGGCAATGCCGGCGTGTCCTCGGCTCTTCTTGCCACCGTGTAGCAGTGGTGGCAAGGTAATACAAGGGGTTAACCCCAGGCTTGATCATGGCAGCGTCTATGTGACAGCTGACATGATCAACCCGTAAGTAAAGTGAAAAAAAACACACCGAAAAATCCTTTATTTTAAATAAAACAAACAAGCCTCGTTCAACATTTTATTAACCCCCCCAAACAAAGCTCCGGCGTAATCCAGGTCCGACGTCCTGCACTGCTTCCATCCAGCCGCGACTAACACACAGCGCTGAATGAAAGCAGCAGAGGTAATTACCGGTCATTTCCCACAGCCGGTAATGTGAACTCACTGCCGACCGTGGGAAATGCAGCGATCTGTCATCCATCTCTCTATCTATCCCTCTGTCTATCTATCTATCCCTCTATCTATTCTTCTGTCTATCTACTCTCAGAATTAAATGACTTTTTTTTTTTTTTTTTTTTCTTCAATGTGCTTTATTGCATTGAATGCAATAAAGCACATCCCAACCCGCACGCGGCAAAACCGCGGCAATACCGCGAATAATACCGCGGTAAAACCGCGGCAAACCGCGGCAAACCGCATGCGGTTTTCGGGTGCGGTTTTTTACCGCGGGTGCGGTAATCTTTGAGGGCATGCGGAATTTTCTCAAGAAAATTCCACTTCCCAGTGCGCACAGAGCCTTAGGGATAAAGATTGTTGCTTTGATCCAGTTAATGCAATGCTTTCATATGACATTGAAAGTTCCCCTTCATCTATTATGGTTCTATTTTTGCATCAAAGTACTCAGTATCTGCCAAGATTGTCCACTTATGACAACATAGAAGGACACAGGAGATTGAGGACCACATGACTCCAGAAGAAAAGAAGCTGTAGGAAAAAAAAGTATACACCTGCCACACATATATTTGTAGGGGTATTTATTATTTGACGTGTCCGATTATCCCTACAGCTTGCAATGACCCCGCTGCATTTTCACTACCAACTGAGCTGCTGCACCACCTCCCTGACCTACCGTCTCCTTCATCATGACTCTGCCAGTTTGTTTAATTTATCATATAAATCTACTATATGTATGTGAACACTCTTCACCTGTGCAGTGCCATGGAATTATTACTGCTTCACCCCAGGCCGTTTTGTTGGGGGTTTTTTTCCTCCCCTTCTTCCGAGAGCCGTACATTTTTTATTTTTCCATCAATCTTGCCATATGAGGGCTTGTTTTCGCGGGACAAGTTTCACTTTTAAATTCAACCATACGTTTTAAAAAAAAAGTGTGATTGCATGAATGTTTTTAGGATATTTTATTCACCGTTTTCACTATATGGTAAAACGGATGTGTTGGTGTGATGCCTGATGTCGGTACGAGTTTGTAGACCCCAAACATGTATAAGTTTGCTTTTATCTAAGCGGTTAAAAAAAATTCAGAAGTTTGTCCAAAAAAAGTGGTGCACTTTTTGCACCATTTTCCGCGACCCGTAGCGTTCTCAATTTTTGGGATCTATGGCTCTGTGATGGCTTATTTTTTGCATCTCGAGCAGATGTTTCTAATGGTACTATTTTTGTGCAGATACTACATTTTGATCACCTATTATTGCATTTTGCGCAAAATTTGCAGCAACTAAAAACTTAATTTTGGCATATGGAATTTTTTACCACTACATTGTTTACTGATCAGATTAATTGATTTTATATTTTGATAAATTGGGCATTTCTGAACGCGGCGATGCCAAATGTGTGTCTTTTTAAAAACATTTTAACCCTTTAATTTTTAATGGGGCGACAGAGGGGTGATTTGTACTTTTGGGTTTTTTATTTTTTAAAACTTTTTTACTTTTTTTCTATTTTGCTAGACCTCCTAGGGGACTATAAGGATCAACAGTCTGATCACTCAATCATTTCTGTTGATCACAGATACCCAGCTGAGATCACCAGAAATGCTCAAATCTTGTAACAGGCAGCACTCAGCCGCCTGTTAGGCTATGTCCGCACGTTGCTTTTTACCTGCTTTTTGCTGCTTTTTCAACTTTTAATGCCAAAATGGATGTGTTCTGCTTTTCAAGCAAAGTCTATGGGAATTTGGGTTTCTTGTCCGCACTATGCAGTTCAAACTGCAGCCTTTTTGTTGCAGAACTTTGGTCAAAAACTCAGCTTTGCAGTGCAAAACCCAAATGTCAAAAACAATTGACATGTCACTGGACACACACAGACACGTAGTAACCAGGACACACACACAGCTTAGAGGGGACCCCTGGGCAGACCCATAAAGGTGGCGTAGCCCTCGCATCCCAGCTAGTGGTGGGTAGTGGGACTGGAACTAAGGAGTTGTGCAGTGGCAGTCAAAGGAGTAGGAGTGGAGCAGCCGCGTCTGAGGTGTAGAGCTGAAAAGCAGGACACTGTCAGACCCTGCACCTGTAGTAGCTGCTGGCGGGGGGAGAGTGGCTACCCAGTGGTGCTGCCTGAAAACCACCTAGTGAAGAGGTGGCTGAGTAAGGGGACTTCCGGTAGGCCAGGCCCGCACGGGGAAACAGATCCCCAGAGCAGGAACCCATCTACTTGGCTTGCTAAACCTGCTGGTAAGGGTGCTGGATGTACCTCACCGAATAACACAGAGTCCGCAGCATCAGCAGCAACGAGGGGGCCCATAAGTGAGATGGAACGAGACTTAGTGAGTGCAGAGAGAACCTGGTGAGCAGCGACGCAGAGAGAATGGCGTCCGCACGCAGCGAACCAGAACCAGGCCCAACTGCCTGGTGGGACTGGGAGCTCGCCCAGTTCTGTGACCGGCTGCCAGCTCGGATCATGCAGCAAGTGATGGACTGGCGAGCGGAGCTACGGGAGACGGCTGTGGCGGTTCGGACCTATGAGACGTGGACTGCGCGTCAAGTGCCGAGCCGAGAAGTGACCACCTAGACCCCTTTGCTGATGCCTTTGGGTGAGTCCCACACTGCCCCTGCCCGTCAGGTACGCTGACCCCGCCAGCGCTGTTACCGTAGGCGATCCCTGCAGCGATGCCCGCTGTGGTCCATGCTGCGATGCCCTCGGTGATCCCCACTGCAGTTCCCGCTGTGACCCCTGCTGCGACGGCCAGTGCAGCAACGTCCCATCCGGCCAGACCAAATCAGGCTGCAGCAATGTCCCGTCCGGCCAGACCAGACCAGGCTGCAGCAGCGTCCTGCCCGGCCAGACCAGACCAGGCCGCAACGCCTTCTACATGCAGAGCAGACACAGCCACAGCACCCCAGCCGCCGACTGAAGAGCCGGGTCCTGCGTCCCCGCTGGGAGAAGACCCAGTATTCCTGCGGCTCAAGGAGGAGTTGAGTGCACGCTTCCCCAAAGACCTGGTGGACATGTACATAATCCCCAGGCGGTCATCTGGACCCGGAGCGGTCCCAGCAACTTCTGTGGCTAAGAAGAGCCCACCACCCTGTCCCTCTGATGAAAGCCAATCCCCAGCGCTGCTGCTGGAGTAACCGGAGGAGTGCACAGCACCACTAAGGGGGAGGAGGAGAGGCCTGGAGGCCGAGACAACGATCCCCAAGTGGTCAGAGGAAGAATCAGAAACCTTTATGCCGAGTATGTGTCTGACCTGGGAGCCCGCAGACAGTGAGGTGATGGTAATGAAGAGGCCAGCTGGTAGAGGACAGCGCTATGTGAGGATAAGACCACCCACTGTGTAGCCTATCCCAGACAAGGAGAGGGAGATGGTGACGGCCCGAGATCTAGAGGAGAAGCAGTCCCTCCGAAGAGCCAAGCACCAGTGTCAGGTTTCCGGGTTTTCCAGTTCTCTTTTGACAAAAGCTTGCCCTCGGTTAACATGGAGTTTACTGTTCTGTTGCCCTACTTCCTGTCCAGCTGCTTAAAAGGCCGCCTCTAAGCCTAGTCCAGTGCCTGAGTATACTGCTTGCTGTGTGCTCCTGCCTTGCTGCTTCTAATTCCTGATTGCCTTTGGATCCTCCTGAAAGAATACCGACCGACTCTGGACCATACCCGGTTTCTTCAAGCTGTGCCTGGACTCCGTCTGCCGTCTGTGTTCTTCTGCCCGGTTCCTTCCGGTTTGTAACCACTCTGGACTATCATCCCGTACGGACACTCCTGGACTTTACCACTTGCCCCTTGTGTCCCGGCTGCTGCGCATTTAGGCCTTCCGGGGTGATTGCCGGACAGTCCCTGTATAGGGGTTCGCTCTGGTGGTCTCCCTGGGGGAGTCCGGTGCGTGGCCCCGGGAATTCCCTTCGCTCCGTTTCGGGAAAGTATTTCGTGTGTTTGTTCTGCTGTGTTTGTTCCGTTCTGTACCTACCGTGGTTACATATTATAAACATCTTGTACCAAGAACTCGTCTCTGGTTGTCATTGCCCTAACGCTATCGAAATCCTCAGAACATACAATAGTATTACATTATACTCAAGCCTTAAGAGGATTTCGCTGGGGCAATGACTGAGACACGAGTAGATCAGCTCTTTTCCATGATTAACTCCTTACAGCAGGAGATGGAGGCGGTACAAACTAAACTTAGAGATGTGGAGGCACAGCTGGGCCATGATCACCAGGTACTGGGTCCGGCTATTCAGGATTTGCAAGTCAGAGTGGAGGCTCAGGAAGCCGTCCCCACTACGTCCGTATCAGCTGCCGGTATGCCTAGGTTACCCCCATTCCGTTTCAATGGTGATCGTAGTCAGTTTCGTGGATTTGTTAACCAATGTATACTGTTTTTTGATGTACATGCTGATTATTACCGTTCTGACCGGTCAAAAGTGTTATGTATAATCATGTTATTAACCTAACGAGCACTGGCTTGGGCTAATCCTATGATAGAGAATCGGGACATTCGTTTAAATCACCTGGATGACTTTCTGACCGCAATGGCGCAAATGTTTGATGATCCGAATCGCCGTGCTACCGCTGAATCGGCTCTCCTTTCCTTACGTCAGGGAAAGCGTTCTGTCGTTGAATACGCCACTGAGTTCAAGAGGTTAGTGGTAGACACCGACTGGGGAAACAATGCATTATTGTCTGTTTTCAGAAAAGGTTTGTCCGGTACCATCAAGGACGAGTTAGCTCGTTCCGAATCTCCAGGGGATTTTGAACTGTTTCTCCAGCACTGTGTGCGTATTGATACCCGCTTGACGGAACGTAGACAGGAAAAATGGGCAGCTGTAAACCGTGTAAACAACTTTGCGTTTCCTTCCAGAGAACCCGCTCTCAGGACGCCACGGGAGGCCGAGGACGTTCCTATGCAAGTGGACTCTCTGCAAAAGCGAGAGACCAACGAACGTCGTGAACACCGGCTCCGTGAGCGTTTGTGTTTCTATTGCGGTCAATCGGACCATTTCTTGATCGACTGCCCGAAACGTCCAAATCGCCCAAATAAGGTATTGGCAGCCATGGCAGAGTGTGACAACACGGACGCAGAGTCCGATATCTCTGAGGCAAGTGGACACTTGGATGCGGTATTTCCCTTGACTGTAATGTCAACCTCACCGAAGGACTCAGAAGGGAAATATACCCATTGCTCGCTTCCCATTCAGATCCGGTGGGAGGGACAGCTAATACCTACCTCTGCAATGATAGACTCTGGGGCAGGGGGAAATTTCATGGACTCTTCTTTTGCCAGGAAACACGGTATCCGGACTCAGCAAAGATCCTCACCAGTTACCATGGAGACGGTAGACGGATCTCCGTTAATCTCTGGACCAGTTGATCGGGAAACAGTACCGCTAGAATGCGTGATAAAGCCAGGTCAGCAGGAGACCCTTGTTTTCATGGTAATTTCTTCTCCTCATTTTCCGATTATTTTAGGTATTCCATGGCTACGGTCTACAAATCCTGTCATCGATTGGGAGACTAAGGAAATATCCTTTCCACCGCAGAGTGGTCCGACCATTAGTCCAACTGTTCCGGTTCCAGTAACACCGAATGCGGAGGGCACTGTACAGGTACCTGTTCTACCCCCGGTTTATCATGACTTCGCTGATATATGCGACAAAAGAAAAGCCGATCAGCTTCCCCCGCATAGACCGTATGATTGCCCCATAGACTTACTCCCAGGGGCGGAGATCCCGTTTGGTCATGTCTACCCGTGGGCGGCACCTGAGCTAGAAGCACTAAAAGAGTACATTGATGAAAGTCTAGCCAAGGGATTTATTCGCCCGTCTACCTCACCAGCAGGGGCACCCATCTTTTTCGTGAAAAAGAAAGAGGGGACTCTGAGACCCTGTATTGACTACCGGGAACTGAATAAAATAACCATCCGGAACCGGTATCCGTTACCGTTGATTCCTGAGCTATTGGAGAGGGTCCAACAGGCAAAAATATTCACTAAATTGGATCTCCGTGGGGCATATAATCTACTTCGCATACGTCCCGGAGACGAGTGGAAGACCGCGTTCTGATGTCGGTATGGACATTGAGTACCTAGTGATGCCTTTTGGACTTTGTAACGCTCCCGCGGCTTTCCAACATCTAGTTAACGATATTTTTAGGGATATAATGGACCAATTCATGGTGATTTATCTGGACGATATCCTAATCTTTTCTGATTCCCTACAGGAACACCAGGAGCACGTCAAGACCGTACTTACCCGGCTGAGGGAAAACCACCTGTACATTAAGCTGGAGAAATGCGAATTCCATTGCTCACAAATACAATTCTTAGGTTATGTCATCTCTCCTCAGGGACTGAACATGGAGTCTGGCAAGATACAAGCAATTCTAGACTGGCCGGAACCGGGAAACATCAAAGAGGTACAACGCTTTGTCGGTTTTGCCAACTTTTACCGACGCTTTATCCGTAACTTTTCAGAGATCGTTCGTCCCATCACTCTGTTAACCAAGAAAGGACAGAAGTTTGTGTGGTCCACCCAGGCCCAGGAAGCTTTCCATCGTCTCAAGGTTTGTTTTACCTGAGCGCCAATATTAGTACATCCGAATCCCGCACTTCCCTTTATCGTGGAAGTCGACGCTTCCGACTATGCATTAGGGGCCATCCTTTCTCAAAGGACTGGGGACAAGAGTCTCTTGCATCCGTGTGCTTTCTTTTCCCGCCGGTTGTCCCCTGCAGAAAGGAACTATGACATTGCGGACAAGGAATTGTTGGCGATTATTGCAGCTTTTAAGGAATGGAGACACCACTTACAGGGAGCCGCGCAGCAAGTGATAGTACTCACAGATCATCGTAATCTGGAATTTCTTAAGTCTGCCAGGTGCCTGTCTCCACGGCAAGCCCGTTGGAGCCTATTCCTTAACCAGTTCAATTTTATCGTTACCTACCGTCCAGGTTCACGTAATGGGAAAGCCGATGCCTTGTCCCGAATCCACGCCGTGGACTCCGTGCCTGGAACCCCGTCTCAGACCGTGTTATCGGATGCCAATTTCGTTGGAGTAATCCAGGACCAGGACTTGTGGAAGGACATCAAGCTGGCCTATGATGGTGACGTATTTCTTGCTGCCCCCCCGAATGATGTAACTCTTGTTCTTCTGAATGGTGTGTGGTTGAGAGAGCGACGCATTTATGTCCCGGAGGCCGTAAGACTTCGGGTTCTCAAGTTAGTCCATAACTCCGTGTTGGCTGGTCATAGGGGGGTACAGAAGACGCAGGAATTTTTGAGCTGTTTTTCTGGTGGCCTACCTGTTTAAAGGATGTAAAGGACTATGTCCACTCATGTGTGGTTTGTGCCCGGTGCAAGGTCCCTCGTGTGGCTCCTACGGGACTCCTCCAACCGTTACCCGTGCCATCTCGCCCTTGGGGGTCTATCTCAATGGATTTTATTGTGGAGTTGCCGGTCTCAGGCGGTCACAATACCATTTTAGTGGTGGTGGATCGGTTGACAAAAGCTGCTCACTTTATTCCGTGTACCGGTCTTCCCTCAGCCGCAGAGACAGTGGATTTGGTTATCCAGAACGTATTCCGATTGCATGGGGTACCAGACGAGATCATCTCTGACCGGGGCGTGCAGTTCACGTCTAGGTTCTGGAAGGGGTTTTGTACGGCACTCCAGATTGATGTCTGTTTGTCTTCTGCATACCATCCTCAGACAAATGGGCAAACTGAACGGACTAATCAAACCCTGGAGCAATACCTTCGATGTTATGTCAGCCATCTGCAGGACGATTGGTTGAAGATGCTTCCGTTGGCGGAGTTCTCGTATAACAACACTCAGAGCAGCTCCACTAAGGTAACGCCCTTTTTTGCTAACTTGGGTTACCATCCGAATGTTTTGCCTAGGTCACCCGTAGCGGTTTCGGTGCCAGCGGTGGAGGACCGAGTGACAGAGCTACGACAAAATCTGGAGATTCTAAAGGACACTGTGGCTACGGCTCAGGAGCATTACAAGAGGTCGGCAGACACTCACCGGAAACCGGCACCCATGTATAAGGTAGGGGACTCTGTATGGTTATCCACCAAAAACCTGAGGTTGGGTGTTCCTTCGCAGAAGCTGGGACAAAAATTCATCGGTCCGTTTAAGATCACCGGGATCGTGAGCCCTGTGGCCTGTCGGCTGCGGTTACCGCACCATCTGAAGGTACACCCGGTCTTTCATGTTTCTCTCCTCAAACCCGTTTCTCCTAATACGTTTCATGGTCGTGTCGTGCCTCCTCCTCCGCCGGTGATGGTCGACGGCGAGGAGCAGTTCGTGGTTGAGGACATTATTGACTCCCGGATCCATCGTCGTCGGCTTCAATATCTGGTACGTTGGCAGGGGTACGCCCCCGAGGACGATTCCTGGGAACCGGTGGGTAACATTCGGGCACCCCGGAAGATTGCTCAGTTTCATCGACGGTACCCGGACAAACCTGGCCCTGATCCGTCCTGAGGCCGTTTCTGGGGGGGGGAGTAATGTCAGGTTTCCGGGTTTTCCAGTTCTCTTTTGACAAAAGCTTGCCCTCGGTTAACATGGAGTTTACTGTTCTGTTGCCCTACTTCCTGTCCAGCTGCTTAAAAGGCCGCCTCTAAGCCTAGTCCAGTGCCTGAGTATACTGCTTGCTGTGTGCTCCTGCCTTGCTGCTTCTAATTCCTGATTGCCTTTGGATCCTCCTGAAAGAATACCGACCGACTCTGGACCATACCCGGTTTCTTCAAGCTGTGCCTGGACTCCGTCTGCCGTCTGTGTTCTTCTGCCCGGTTCCTTCCGGTTTGTAACCACTCTGGACTATAATCCCGTACGGACACTCCTGGACTTTACCACTTGCCCCTTGTGTCCCGTCTGCTGCGCATTTAGGCCTTCCGGGGTGATTGCCGGACAGTCCCTGTATAGGGGTTCGCTCTGGTGGTCTCCCTGGGGGAGTCCGGTGCATGGCCCCGGGAATTCCCTTCGCTCCGTTTCGGGAAAGTATTTCGTGTGTTTGTTCTGCTGTGTTTGTTCCGTTCTGTACCTACCGTGGTTACATATTATAAACATCTTGTACCAAGAACTCGTCTCTGGTTGTCATTTGCCCTAACGCTATCGAAATCCTCAGAACATACAATAGTATTACAACCAGGTGAGAGGTCCCATCCACCGCGGAGTGGTTGAGGAATTAAACCTGCGAACCGGCTACGGGTTTATTGGGATGGCTGGTGTCAAGGAGGGCATCTTTGTGTCCAGAAGAGATGTCCAGGCCCACCTGCAGAGAGGACACCCTGGTCGTGACCTAAGAATGGGAGACATACAGTTAGGTCCAGAAATATTTGGACAGTGACACAATTTTCGCGAGTTGGGCTCTGCATGCCACCACATTGGATTTGAAATGAAACCTCTACAACAGAATTCAAGTGCAGATTGTAACGTTTAATTTGAAGGTTTGAACAAAAATTTCTGATAGAAATTGTAGGAATTGTACACATTTCTTTACAAACACTCCACATTTTAGGAGGTCAAAAGTAATTGGACAAATAAACCAAACCCAAACAAAATATTTTTATTTTCAATATTTTGTTGCGAATCCTTTGGAGGCAATCACTGCCTTAAGTCTGGAACCCATGGACATCACCAAACGCTGGGTTTCCTCCTTCTTAATGCTTTGCCAGTCCTTTACAGCCGCAGCCTTCAGGTCTTGCTTGTTTGTGGGTCTTTCCGTCTTAAGTCTGGATTTGAGCAAGTGAAATGCAAGCTCAATTGGGTTAAGATCTGGTGATTGACTTGGCCATTGCAGAATGTTCCACTTTTTTGCACTCATGAACTCCTGGGTAGCTTTGGCTGTATGCTTGGGGTCATTGTCCATCTGTACTATGAAGCGTCGTCCGATCAACTTTGCGGCATTTGTCTGAATCTGGGCTGAAAGTATATCCCGGTACACTTCAGAATTCATCCGGCTACTCTTGTCTGCTGTTATGTCATCAATAAACACAAGTGACCCAGTGCCATTGAAAGCCATGCATGCCCATGCCATCACGTTGCCTCCACCATGTTTTACAGAGGATGTGGTGTGCCTTGGATCATGTGCCGTTCCCTTTCTTCTCCAAACTTTTTTCTTCCCATCATTCTGGTACAGGTTGATCTTTGTCTCATCTGTCCATAGAATACTTTTCCAGAACTGAGCTGGCTTCATGAGGTGTTTTTCAGCAAATTTAACTCTGGCCTGTCTATTTTTGGAATTGATGAATGGTTTGCATCTAGATGTGAACCCTTTGTATTTACTTTCATGGAGTCTTCTCTTTACAGTTGACTTAGAGACAGATACACCTACTTCACTGAGAGTGTTCTGGACTTCAGTTGATGTTGTGAACGGGTTCTTCTTCACCAAAGAAAGTATGCGGCGATCATCCACCACTGTTGTCATCCGTGGATGCCCAGGCCTTTTTGAGTTCCCAAGCTCACCAGTCAATTCCTTTTTTCTCAGAATGTACCCGACTGTTGATTTTGCTACTCCAAGCATGTCTGCTATCTCTCTGATGGATTTTTTCTTTTTTTTCAGCCTCAGGATGTTCTGCTTCAGCTCAATTGAGAGTTCCTTAGACCGCATGTTGTCTGGTCACAGCAACAGCTTCCAAATGCAAAACCACACACCTGTAATCAACCCCAGACCTTTTAACTACTTCATTGATTACAGGTTAACGAGGGAGACACCTTCAGAGTTAATTGCAGCCCTTAGAGTCCCTTGTCCAATTACTTTTGGTCCCTTGAAAAAGAGGAGGCTATGCATTACAGAGCTATGATTCCTAAACCCTTTCTCCGATTTGGATGTGAAAACTCTCATATTGCAGCTGGGAGTGTGCACTTTCAGCCCATATTATATATATAATTGTATTTCTGAACATGTTTTTGTAAACAGCTAAAATAACAAAACTTGTGTCACTGTCCAAATATTTCTGGACCTAACTGTAGTTGAATTCACCAGGCACAAGGGGGAAAGGGGCTGGTATGCTCTAGACGTGGTACCACACCCGAAGAACTCAAGTTATAGCCCAGCAGAAGCCACCCAGTCCCCAAGGTCACCACCATTAGCGGACGCCCAAAGAGTACAAGCTCAGCAACTACAGCAAGCTCAAAGAGCTCAGCAAGTTCAAAGTGCTACACAGCCAAACTCCAGGTTCCAGAGCATGGAAGTGCTACAACCTGATCGTGAGAGGAGGTCAGTGTAAAGCAAAGTAAAGAAAAGTTACAAGTTTACCAGTTAAAGCAACGTTAAGAAGTTCAAGATAATGTGCCCACAAGTACTGTTGTGAGAATCCACCTGTTCTGCACCTAATTTTGTGCAGTTTTCTAAAGGACCATAGGCTATGAATTGGCTATAGCCACAAACTCTCGCATTGTTTTGAGTTACCCCAGAGGTACCAACTCAGAGCACGCCTGTCTATGGGGCCTGGCTCTGCACCATCAGGAAGCATGCCTGTGTTGGCGCTTGCTGTCCAAAAAGCCAAGAGAAAACCTGTTTATGGGGCCTGGCTCGCCTACGACAAGGGAGCACGTCTGTTCATGGGGCCTGGCTCTCCACCACAAAGAAGTGGGTACCCTGTCTGAAGTGACCCTTACTGAGAACGCCGCCTCTACACTCCTGCCAGAAGTGGCCGAAGACGCGGCTCAACTGAGAAGGGGGCTTACCTTTTAACTACCATCCAGAGGAGAGGAAGATCAGAGGGTTTTGGGTGGGTTAAGGACTTGTGGGTGGAGGGTGGTGATGCATGGTACCTGGTTTGAAGTTTTATGTTGCTTTTAATGTGAATGCTCCCCTGTGAGGGAAGGTTGTATCAAAAGTTTTAAAATGTTCTTGTCTTTGCAGCCCGAGGACGTGCTGATGATAACTAAGGGGGAATGTGGCACCCCTGACCTGGTCAGGCACCACTGAAAATGGTAACGTGTATTTGTATTCTCCCTTACAATGGAATAGTTTAGATTAAAACATATCTATATACAACAGTTCCAGTGTCAATTATGATGTATATGTGGCGCCCCTGACCTGGTCAGGCACCACTGAGTACTGCACTCAGGCTGAGTGAGTACAAACAGGTAATCCCAAAGGCTGACTAGGGTGTGGACACACACAGACACGTAGTAACCAGGACACACACACAGCTTAGAGGGGACCCCTGGGCAGACCCAGGAAGGGGGCGTAGCCCTCGCATCCCAGCTAGTGGTGGGTAGTGGGACTGGAACTACGGAGTTGTGCAGTGGCAGTCAAAGGAGTAGGAGTGTAGCAGCCGCGTCTGAGGTGTAGAGCTGAAGAGCAGGACACTGTCAGACCCTGCACCTGTAGTGGCTGCTGGCGGGGGAAAGCGGCTACCCAGTGGTGATGCTTGAAAACCACCTAGTGAAGAGGTGGCTGAGTAAGGGGACTTCCGGTAGGCCAGGCCCGCATGGGGAAACAGGTCCCCAGAGCAGGAACTCATCTACTTGGCCTGCTAAACCTGCTGGTGAGGGTTCTGGAGTTACCTCACCGAACAACACAGAGTCCGCAGCATCAGCAGCAACGAGGGGGCCCATTAGTGAGATGGGGCAAGAAGCCAGTTCTTTACTTGGTCCACGCTGCCAGCAAACGGGCCAGAAAGGGGAGAATGGCAGTTGCGACTTCCCTGGGTGATTCCCGCAGTACAACAAGTCAGAGGTCACCCCAAACAAGAAGGGCTAGGAAGGCGAGTCAGCAGCCACCCCTATGTCGGCCTGAAGGATACCTGGTTCCCCTCCTGGTTCATCATAGCATCGGTCGGGTTGTCTCACGTTACCATCAGAAAAGTGAGTAAAAACCCTGAAAGACATTGCTGCCTGTGTGTGAGTTCTTCTGCGACCTGTGGTGCTACACACTTACACTGAGCCCCTGGGGCCAGCCTCGCTCTCGGGAGGCCATAACACCAGACTGCATTTACCATCAGCCCCAGACGCTCGCTAAATTGCAGTGGCCGTCACCCCCTGACCGCAATTACCGAGAGTGGCGTCACAATGCCTATTGAAGTTAACCTGACATACCTGTGGCCAGAAGATTCCCAACATGTGAAGTCCCTGAGGCGACCTGCAGGTGAGCAGGGGGCTTCACATATATACACCAGTCCCATGTCTTGTCTCCTATGTGATCTATATAAACCAGCCCCAGTGTCTCCTATGTTGTTAATATACAACAATCTTTGTGTCTCCTATGTGATATATTCAGCAGTCTCAGTGTATCTCATATGATGTAAACTGCAGACCTCCAACTACTTGAGTTCTATTATCGTAGCATGAGCAGAGATGAATTTCCCACTTTAAGGATACATGCAGTGTAATAGACATTTGTTTTCGGAACACCTTACTGCTGCGAGCTGTTCTATACAAAACTTATCACAATGAGTCAACTGTGCTCCAGACAGATGCAAATCTTCCGGAAAAATGCTTGAGTTTCCCATTGACTTCCATTATAGTTGGTTAATCGAGTAATGACCGTCTAAGCATCCAACCTGCTGGTTTCGAGTCACGAGCACCCGAGCATGGTAGTGATCGCTCATCACTACTGGTGAAGTGAGTATAATGATTGTTTTTATCTTTTTGCATATTACGTTTGTTATGCTCTGGAGTCTGTGGAGTCACCAGAGCATAGTAAAAGACATTAACCCCTTCACGACCAATGATGTACATGTATATCATCCTCACACATTGAGTCCACATCTTTCAATGCACTTGACAGATGATTTAATCAGAAATTATTTCATCAGAGATCCACCCACGGCTGTTAACCAATTAAATACTGCTGTTAAATGCTGCTGTAAACCTTTGACAGCGGTATTTCACATGTGCTGAGAGAATGTCACTGATCCCACCCATCAGTGCCCCCTTCATGTGATCATGGGGCGGCGATCAGTTGTCAAGACAGATGAGGGTCTGCTGAAGACCACTGTGCCTGTCTTTCATGATCCTCATGTAAACACTAGCTACGAGCTGGCATCCATAGCAGATTGTGATTTTTGCAATATAAAACAGTGCTGATGCATTGCTCTTTATAGCACAAGCAATAGGACAATCTCTAAGGGGACTATTAAATAATGTAAAAAGTGGGAAAAAAGTTTATAAAAAAATGGAAAAAATCCCAAAAAAGTTCCATTTACCCCCTTTTGCACCAAATAAGACAATTTTGAAAAATGCACATATTTGGTATTGCTTTGTTCCAATGTCTAATCTATCAAAATATAAAATAAATTAATTTGGTAAAAGGCGTAATGAAAAAAAAAATCAAAACTACAGATTTATGTTATTTTGATTGCCACAACATTGCAATAAAATGCAACTAAGGCCTGTTTCACACGTCAGTGATTCTGGTACGTTTGTGCTTTTTTTAAAACGTACCAGAATCACTGACATACGCAGACCCATTATAATCAATGGGTCTGCTCACACATCCGTGATTTTTCACTGAACGTGTCTCTGTGCAGCGTGCACCCTTGGCCGTGATTCTGCACGGAGACGTCAGTTTTTGTCTGGCATCACTGATGACCCACGGACCACACTATGGTGTGATCCGTGTGTGATCAGTGAAACACGTACAAGAAAATCACGGACATATTAAATATTAAAAATTTTCAACTTACCTTGCCTCTGCTTTCAGCAGCTCCTGGCTCATGAATATTCATGAAAGCAGGAACTGCCGACCAGGAAGTAGGTACTGAGAGCGGTGGGCGGATGCTGGAGAGCCGAGGAATTCAGCACCATGGACAGCAGTAGTGAAGGCAGGTGAGTAATGTCCATATGCAATCACGGACACGGATCACGGATCACGGATTGCACATGGACAACCCACGTGTGCCATGAATCACGGAACACGGAGGGACATGTGCGTGTTTTACACGTCAGTGAAGAACGTCTGTATTTTTCACTGACGTGTGAAACGGGCCTAAAGGTGATCAAAACATTGTACCTACCTCTAAGGGATATCAATAAAAATGGCAGCACAGGGTGCCAAAAATAAGACCTCAAACAGCCCCAGGTCCCAAAAAATAAGAACATTGCAGGTCTCAGAAAATGGCAAAAAAAGGTAATTCTATTACCAGGTCAGTTTTACCATATAGTGAACATGGTAAATAAATGTGGAATTGCACTCTTATTTTCAATTTCATTGCAATTGGAGTTTTTTTTCCCATTTTTCAGTCCAATATGTGGCAGAATGAATGATGTCATTGAAAAGTACAACTTGTCCCACAAAACTCAAGCCCTCATATGGCTATATTGATAAAAAAAAAAAAAAAAAAGGTTACGGCTAGAGTTGAGCGCGGTTCGCAATTCGAGGTTCTCCAGTTCTAGGCTCGAGTGATTTTGGGGCCTGTTCTAGATCGAACTAGAACTCGAGCTTTTTGCAAAAGCTCGATAGTTCTAGAAACGTTCGAGAACGGTTCTAGCAGCAAAAAACCAGCTAATTCCTAGCTTGGTTTCCGCTGTAATAGTGTAAGTCACTCTGTGAATCACACTATTATGACATTTCAGTGTATAGTGTGCGGGAACAGCGCCTTCAGATCACTGCTGTTTCTATAATGGCGATCGCCATTTTTTTTTTTTTTTTTCCTTGTCTTCCTTCCCTAAGCGCGCGCGTCTTGTGGGGCGGGCCAGCATGTCAGCCAATCCCAGACACACACACAGCTAAGTGGACTTTGAGCCAGAGAAGCAACGGCATGTGTGATAGGATGTCCATGTCACATGTCCCTGCATTATAAAACCGGACATTTTCCTCCAGGACGCCATTATCTCTTCTGCGTCTTTGGTGTCAGACATCACTGTCGCAGCTCCGTCCTGAGTCCTATCGCTGATACAGCTGTATGCGCTCCATACACAGCGCTGGACAGCTTAGGGAGAGCACTTTCTAGCAGTCCTTTTAAGGGCTCAAACCGGCAGGGTCAGAGCCATAGGTGACAGGTCCTGAAAACAGCAACAGCGTCTGTGTAGCCAAGGTCAGGGATTTCCTCCCTGCATTTCCCTATTAGGAGGGAATAGAAAGGCAGGCTTCCATTCCTCTACCCAGAGCCCCACAATCCTGGCACTGTACCCTCCTGTCCTCTGCACACTCCAACTCATTATAACTAAGCCATTATGCTAGCAAACACTCAGTGTACCTAGTGGCATCCTAAACGTGGCTATTGGACATTTGTCTAGTCACACTAGTGCAAAGACATTTGCAGCACGTCTGCCTGCATTGCACACTCCAACTCATTATAACTAAGCCATTATACTAGCAAACAGTCAGTGTACCTAGTGGCATCCTAAACGTGGCTATTGGACATTTGTCTAGTCACACTAGTGCAAAGACATTTGCAGCACGTCTGCCTGCATTGCACACTCCAATTCATTATAACTAAGCCATTATACTAGCAAACACTCAGTGTACCTAGTGGCATCCTAAACGTGGCTATTGGACTTTGCTATAGTCCCACTAGTGCAAAGACATTTGCAGCACCTCTACCTGCATTGCACACTCCAACTCATTATAACTAAGCCATTATACTAGCAAACACTCAGTGTACCTAGTGGCATCCTAAACGTGGCTATTGGACATTTGTCTAGTCACACTAGTGCAAAGACATTTGCAGCACGTCTGCCTGCATTGCACACTCCAACTCATTATGACTAAGCCATTATACTAGCAAACACTCAGTGTACCTAGTGGCATCCTAAACGTGGCTATTGGACTTTGCTATAGTCACACTAGTGCAAAGACATTTGCAGCACCTCTACCTGCATTGCACATTCCAACTCATTATAACTAAGCCATTATACTAGCAAACACTCAGTGTACCTAGTGGCATCCTAAACGTGGCTATTGGACATTTGTCTAGTCCCACTAGTGCAAAGACATTTGCAGCACGTCTGCCTGCATTGCGCACTCCAACTCATTATAACTAAGCCATTATACTAGCAAACACTCAGTGTACCTAGTGGCATCCTAAACGTGGCTATTGGACATTTGTCTAGTCACACTAGTGCAAAGACATTTGCAGCACGTCTGCCTGCATTGCACACTCCAACTCATTATAACTAAGCCATTATACTAGCAAACACTCAGTGTACCTAGTGGCATCCTAAACGTGGCTATTGGACATTTGTCTAGTCACACTAGTGCAAAGACATTTGCAGCACGTCTGCCTGCATTGCACACTCCAACTCATTATAACTAAGCCATTATACTAGCAAACACTCAGTGTACCTAGTGGCATCCTAAACGTGGCTATTGGACATTTGTCTAGTCACACTAGTGCAAAGACATTTGCAGCACGTCTGCCTGCATTGCACACTCCAACTCATTATAACTAAGCCATTATACTAGCAAACACTCAGTGTACCTAGTGGCATCCTAAACGTGGCTATTGGACTTTGCTATAGTCCCACTAGTGCAAAGACATTTGCAGCACCTCTACCTGCATTGCACACTCCAACTCATTATAACTAAGCCATTATACTAGCAAACACTCAGTGTACCTAGTGGCATCCTAAACGTGGCTATTGGACATTTGTCTAGTCACACTAGTGCAAAGACATTTGCAGCATGTCTGCCTGCATTGCACACTCCAACTCATTATAACTAAGCCATTATACTAGCAATTTTTGCTGCCAGTTTAAGGGCCGTAGTTGCATTGTCAGGGATATTTATTCTTTATTATTCTGCTGTTAATAAAGCTAGACCACCACTGCAATCTACATCACCTCTCAATTTTTACTACCACATTTTCAGTCCACAATCTTGTCGCAATCAACATGAGTGGCAAAATGACAGATGCTGGTGGAAAGGGGAAGAGGCGTGGTGGAAAAGGCAAAAAAGGTTTTGTCCGTGGGGAAGGTGGCAAAGCTCCATTATCATCTGCTGAAGATAGACCATCTACCAGCAAAAGTAAGATGTCTACTACTTACCGTGGACAATCCGATGTGCTCCCTTTTTTACGGACACGAACAACAGGAACAAAGGTAGATGATGGGCAAAAAAGGAAAATGCTTGAATGGATCTCAAGTGGTCCAACAAGTGCCCTCTCAGCCACTTCTAGTACCGCATCCAAAAAACACCAGTCCTCTGAGTTGTCATCCCAATCAAACTTGATTTCTCCCAGCTCTGAAGTCTCCATCAGCCCTGCACAGTATGGTGGAACTGAGATGGCTGAGTCTGCAGAGCTGTTCAGTCACACTATAGCCTGGGAATCAGAGGTCTGCTCCCAAGCTACAGTGAGTACAGAACAGGAAATGGTCTGCAGTGATGCCCAGAACCTTTGTAACTCTGATTCAGGCCGTGAGGACCAAGTTTCTGAGCATAATGTTGACCCTTTGTCACAAACTGTAACACCTGTGGTTATAGACAATGAGGAACATACTGATGAAGATGAGACTCAGATACCCGATTGGGATGACAACTTAAATATTCGGTCAGGGCAAGAAGACGCTCGGTCTGAGGGGGAGGGGAGTGCAAACACAACAATTGATGATGAAGTTCTAGATCCCACCTACTGTCAACCCACAGTCAGGCACTCGAGGAGGTCAACAGAGGTGGTGGAGGAGGATGCAACTGATGACGAAGTTACCTTGCGCCTTCCTGGACAGAGTCGGAGTACTGGTAGCACGTCTACAACTGCATCCTCAGCCACCACTCTGCCTCTGAGCATTATTCGGGGTGGATCAACAGGTCGCATGGCCTCTAAGCCTTGCCTAGCCTGGTCCTTTTTTGACATAGAAAAAGATCGCCCAAATCATGTGATCTGTAAAATTTGTCATGGTTCTCTTAGTAGAGGTCAAAACCTCAGCAGTTTGACAACTTCTTCCATGAATCGTCACATGAATAAATATCATATGGCCCGGTGGGAAGCTCACCGTGCTGCAATGCGGCCTAGCGGAGCGAACCATCCACCGCCTGCCCCTTCCAGTGCATCTGCGCGCTCGTCATCTTCTAGGACTGTGGGGACAGCTGTCACACCTGTTTTTCCACCCACAACTTCCACCACTGTAACCGCAACAGGCAGTTTGCTTGGTAGGTCGTCAGTTGTTTTGGAAGGGGAAACAAGTGAGTGTGTACAGCTCTCTCAGACATCGATAGCACCAACTTTGGATGAAGGCAACATCATGTCTCCGCCTGCACTTTCCTCACAAACCTGCATTTTTCGAGGGACACCCTACTCAACACCGTCTACACACAGCAGCCAGATCTCTGTCCCTCAGATGTGGTCAAATAAAAGGCCACTTCCTGCGACCCATGACAAAGCTAAGAGGTTGACTCTATCCCTCTGTAAGCTGTTGGCTACAGAAATGCTGCCTTTCCGCCTAGTGGACACACAGGATTTTAGAGACCTTATGTCTGTCGCTGTGCCCCAGTACCAGATGCCTAGTCGCCACTACTTCTCTAAGAAAGGTGTGCCCGCGCTACACCAGCATGTCGCACACAACATCACCGCTTCCTTGAGAAACTCTGTGTGTGAACGGGTGCATTTCACCACCGATACTTGGACCAGTAAGCATGGACAGCGACGTTACATGTCGCTGACTGGGCACTGGGTAACTATGGTGATAGATGGTGAAGGGTCTGCTGCACAAGTCTTGCCGTCCCCACGACTTGTGTGTCAATCCTCTGTCTGTCCAAGTTCCGCCACTGCTTCTGCATCCTCCACCTCATCTGGGTCCTCCACCTCCGCCCCAAGCCTGCCTGGTCAGGCCACAAGCGTTCTCACTGCGCAGAAGGAATCACGCACCCCTCATTACTATGCTGGCAGCAGAGCGCAACGGCATCAGGCGGTCTTTAGCTTGACATGTCTTGGGAATAAGAGTCACACAGCTGAGGAGTTGTGGTCAGCTCTGCGGTCCGAGTTTAATAAATGGTTGTCTCCACTCAACCTGCAGCCTGGTAAGGCCGTGTGCGACAATGCTGCAAACCTGGGTGCGGCCCTTCGCCTGGGCAAGGTGACACACGTACCTTGTATGGCTCACGTGTTGAACCTTGTCGTGCAGCAATTTTTAACACAGTATCCCGGCCTAGATGGCCTTCTGAACAGGGCACGAAAACTGTCTGCTCACTTCCGCCGTTCAAGCGCCGCAGCTGAGCGACTTGCATCGCTCCAGAAGTCTTTCGGCCTGCCGGTTCATCGCCTGAAATGCGATGTGGCGACACACTGGAATTCAACTCTCCACATGTTACAGCGACTGTGGCAGCACCGCCGTGCCCTGGTGCAATACATCATGACGTATAGCCTGGGCCAATGAGATGCAGAGGTGGGCAAGATCACCCTGATGGAGTGGTCTCAGATCAAGGACCTATGCACCCTTCTGCACAGTTTCGACATGGCGACGAATATGTTTAGCGCTGACAATGCCATTATCAGCATGATGATTCCAGTCATTTACATGCTGGAACACACGCTAAACACTATTCGGAGTCAGGGGGTGGGACAACAGGAAGGGGATGAACTACAGGAGGATTCATATGCGCAAGACACAACAACATCACCAAGGTCCAGACGTTCATCATCACCAAGGCGCCAGGCATGGGAGCATGGGGGACAGGGATCAACAAGGGCGCATGGTAGCAGGCGAGATGTTGAGGAAGGTGCAGGAGGACATGAAGAAATGGAGGACGAACTGTCCATGGACATGGAAGACTCAGCAGATGAGGGAGACCTTGGTCAAATTTCAGTTGAAAGAGGTTGGGGGGAGATGTCAGAGGAAGAAAGAACGGTTAGCACCTCTATGCCACAAACACAGCGTGGACTTGGTCCGCATGGCTGCGCAAGACACATGAGTGCCTTCTTGTTGCACTACCTCCAACATGACCCTCGTATTGTCAAAATTAGAAGTGATGATGACTACTGGCTTGCCACACTATTAGATCCCCGGTACAAGTCCAAATTTTGTGACATAATTCCAGCCATAGAAAGGGACGCACGTATGCAGGAGTATCAGCAGAAGCTGTTACTCGATCTTAGATCCGCTTTTCCACCAAACAACCGTGCAGGTGCAGGGAGTGAATCTCCCAGTTGTAACTTGACAAACATGGGACGGTCTCGTCATCTTCAACAGTCTACACGTACCAGTAGGACCGTATCTGGTGCTGGTAACAGCAATTTTATGGAATCTTTTCATAATTTTTTTAGACCCTCCTTTGCAAGGCCACCAGAGACAACAAGTCTGACACATAGTCAACGGCTGGAGAGGATGATACAGGAGTATCTACAAATGAACATCGATGCCATGACTTTGCAAATGGAGCCTTGCTCATTTTGGGCTTCAAATCTAGAAAAATGGCCAGAGCTATCCAGTTGCGCCTTGGAGATTTTGTCGTGTCCAGCTGCCAGCGTTGTCTCTGAACGTGTCTTCAGTGGTGCTGGGTGTGTGCTGACAGATAAGCGCACGCGTCTGTCCAGTGACAATGTGGACAGACTGACGTTCATCAAAATGAACAAGTCATGGATCCAGAAGGAATTTACAACCCCTGTGTCATCCTGGGGAGAGTAAATGCGTGTGGATTTGGAATGTGCTTGATGCAAATCTAGCTGTGAAGTGTACAACTAGGGCACAAGTGCTGCCACTGAAGGGGTGGGTGTGTGTGGGGCACAATTTTTGGAAAAAAGGGAGACTCCGCTTGGAGTAACCCTTGCTTGCTGTGTTTTTAAAAGAAGCCAAGATGAACAGAGCTGGGATCAGGAAAGACTTTGCTACCTACCCCGGTGTCATCCTGGGGACGGTTAATTAGGCCGTATTTTTGAATGTGCTTGATGCAAATCTAGCTGTGAAGTGCACAACTAGGGCACAAGTGCTGCCACTGAAGGGGTGGGTGTGTGTGGGGCACAATTTTTGGAAAAAAGGGAGACTCCGCTTGGAGTAACCCTTGCTTGCTGTGTTTTTAAAAGAAGCCAAGATGAACAGAGCTGGGATCAGGAAAGACTTTGATACTTTGCTACCTACCCCGGTGTCATCCTGGGGACGGTTAATTAGGCCGTATTTTTGAATGTGCTTGATGAAAATCTAGCTGTGAAGTGCACAACTAGGGCACAACTGCTGCCACTGAAGGGGTGGGTGTGTGTGGGGCACAATTTTTGGAAAAAAGGGAGACTCCGCTTGGAGTAACCCTTGCTTGCTGTGTTTTTAAAAGAAGCCAAGATGAACAGAGCTGGGATCAGGAAAGACTTTGCTACCTACCCCGGTGTCATCCTGGGGACGGTTAATTAGGCCGTATTTTTGAATGTGCTTGATGCAAATCTAGCTGTGAAGTGCACAACTAGGGCACAAGTGCTGCCACTGAAGGGGTGGGTGTGTGTGGGGCACAATTTTTGGAAAAAAGGGAGACTCCGCTTGGAGTAACCCTTGCTTGCTGTGTTTTTAAAAGAAGCCAAGATGAACAGAGCTGGGATCAGGAAAGACTTTGCTACCTACCCCGGAGTCATCCTGGGGACGGTTAAGTATGGCGTATTTTTGAATGTGCTTGATGCAAATCTAGCTGTGAAGTGTACAACTAGGGCACAAGTGCTGCCACTGAATGGGTGGGTGTGTGTGGGGCCCAATTTTTGGAAAAAAGGGAGACTCTGCTTGGAGTCACCTTGCGGTGTTTTACATGACTTTAGAAGGGCGTGCCATGCCTATATCTGTGTCTCCTCCTCTTTTTCCTTGTCCAGCTCTTTTGTTTTTGCATAAGTATATGTCCTTGTCACTTTCCCATGTGTTTGTGTTGTGTTGTGAGTTGTTTGTGACCTTTTGGACACCTTTGAGGGTGTTTTCTAGGTGTTTTTATGTGTTTGTGATTGCCTGCCATGGTTTCCTATGCAGTTCGAGTTCGGTTCGTCGAACGTTCGACGAGCCGAACTCGAACGGGACCTCCGTTCGGCGAACCGACCTCGAGCCGAACCGGGACCGGTTCGCGCAACTCTAGTTACGGCTAGAGATGACAGATGAGTGAACATGAGGTTCAGTTTTCAAACTAAACACCAAAACTTAAAAATCAAGGTTCGGGGTTCGAATGCTTTACGTGCAAAATAAAACTCGTGCGAGCAACGCTGTACTCGGGTACACTTGGTGCTCAGCCCTGTGTGAGTCGCTTGCAGTGTTTGAATGGCACATGTTGGGGGTAACAGAAGTGTGATCGGATGTAATGTGCAACAAAAGAAAAAAGTTTGAAAACCCCACTCATCCTCTCCCAGAAGTATTCTGCTTATGGCTGGTTGTAAGTAGGCGGAGACTCAAACTGCCAATCAGTGACTGGATCTGGGGTTTGAGTCATGCTCGAGTCTGTGGAGCTAGGCA
Organism: Anomaloglossus baeobatrachus; assembly: GCF_048569485.1. Classification (NCBI taxonomy): domain Eukaryota; kingdom Metazoa; phylum Chordata; class Amphibia; order Anura; family Aromobatidae; genus Anomaloglossus; species Anomaloglossus baeobatrachus. The sequence goes on from NC_134353.1 coordinate 625,407,268, forward strand.
CGTTTGCTGCCGGCGAACCGAGCCTCGGCGGAACCACTCATTTAGTTATGGATCCTGAAAGTAAAAACAAAACAGAAAACCCCAGAAAATTGCCCCAAGATGAAGGGGTTGTATAAGCGTGGAATAACTTCTCTACAGATCAAATTTCCCGGGAAAACTTGTGCAAACAGGCAAATTCGAATTTTTCCTGATCCACTCATCTCTAATACTACACCCTATTAGAAAATTTTGAATTATTTTCTCAGTCATCAGAGTGAAGACAAGCTAATATCCTCATTTCTCATGTGTAATGCCTAATTTTTCCTTTGGGGGCACTGTGAGAAAATGAATACCTGTTGCCAGATATCCACAGATTTCACAGCTGATCGCTAGTGCACCTAGTAGTCATCCTCTTGTTGTAAGACCCCTCAGATTGAAGAGGCATTGTTTATAGCGGACTGCGTCTGGAGTTATTTTCCAGGGTGATTCGCTTACTGTAGTTAGTTACCTAAGACCAAAAAGTGGTTTAGATCATTAAAAAACTTGGTCTGCTGTTTTCCAGAAGCAGTGTCACATCTCCTCTACTTCTCTACTTAAAGATTGCGCTCACAAATTAAAAAAAATCCTGATTCAGTCAACCATTTTTTTAGAAAGCTGTTGGCAGAGCATCGTACTTAAACATGTCACAGTGACCTGTATATCCGGAGCACTCAGACCTGGATATCTGCAGTCCTTTATTTTACTTGTATGTAGAGAATGATTAATTTGGATCTTGTACATTTGTTTCTCCAAGAATTCCAGCATGTACATCTACTGTAAATATCTCTTGTCCAAACGCTGTGGTACATCGACAAAAGAAAGTTGAGTAGCTAGGTCTTACTTGCAGAATGCCACAACCTCAACAAAAAATCTGGGTCAAGTAAATGCAGTTTTGTTCTTGGTTCATAGGTTTTCAAATGTGACAAAAGGACCACATTTTAAATCCTCGGTTGCAGTTCACCAGTTATGGTCTCACGTTACTTTTACAGTGATGGCTATGGAATATTGTTAGATCGCGGCACAGCTAGTAGCTAACGATCAGAATAGGAGCATTCACGTAGTATACATACGCTAAACTCTACTGCACTCTACTGGTCAGACGAAAGTTGTCAATTTGATCGAAAATATTTGGAGCATAATTGACAACAAAGCTTGTTAAAAGATTTCTTCACTCTGAATTTTTTTTTTAAGTGGATTTTGGAGCAAATTCTGCTCCAAAATCTCTCTTGTAAGCAAAAAATGTTCCACATACTCTTTCAGAAATGGTGCTGATGTAAAGTAGAGATGTGGCAAATGCTATTTACTACCTATTTTGTGTACTATAACGATCTGGTTTAAGGCCATAAAATATAAGGCCATCAATGTTTGAAAATTGAGACATTTTTTATTTATTTTTGTTAACTTTTTTTTATTTTCATAAACGCAAATCATATTAACCAAAATTTACCACTAACATGACGTACAAAATGTGAAGAAAACGAAATATCTCAAAATTACTGAAATATATTGAAACATTCCAGAGTTATTACCACATAAAGTGACAATGGTCAGAATGATAACGTTTGGCCTGGTCAGGAACGTGAAAACAGGCTTGGGGGTGAATGGGTTAATAGAGACTTGCAAAGATGAATGTGAATATGCAGGCTTGAAGAGGGTTAACACATTAGATGAAACGAACTTCGATCTCAGTGCGTCTCCTCATATTATGTGAGATGGGCTGTGGGGGCATCACAGTGATTGGGGAATCATACTGTGTGTGGTGATATATAGTGTTATCAATTAAAGAATGTACATCTGGAACATGATGGTGTGAACAAGGTGCAAGACTCAAAAATATACAACTAAACAATAGGATAAAGAGTTGCATACCAGTCACAATGTATAGGGGAATAATGAAAAGCAGAACTGCTATAAGAATACTAGAATGAAAAATACAATGAACTATCTGAAAAACATGAAAATGGAATATGCATAATTGCTATGAATAATAGGAATGAGAGATGTTTAGCCATTGTATTGATCAATGCAAAGGAGCCCCAAACCAAACGCCAAGGTAATCTCTATTTTTGGGATCCCTAACATATGTGTAACTTCACCTGCAGTTAAAAAACTTGCTCTGTATGGGAAGCAAAGGAGCAAGCTATATATGTGAAATAAGACACAAGCTATATATGTGAAATAAGACACATGGCTATGGTTGGGGCAGAGTTCTCAGACAGAAAATGTATACTAATTAAAGAATGTACGTCTGGAACTCCACTGGTGTAAATGTGGCGCCCCTGACCTGGTCAGGCACCACTGAGTACTGCACCCATGCTGGGGACAGTACAATACAGGTAATCCAGAAGGCTGACCGGGGTGTGCAACACAGGCGCATAGTGATCAGGTCTCACACATGTACCCATGAGAGGACCCCTGGGGATCCCAGGAGGGGGAAAAGCCTTCACCTTCACTGGAATAGTGGAGGGGGCCAAAAGCCTCCATCTCCTCTCAAGGGGTGTGGTAAGAGAGTCTGGTTGCTAGGTGGCGTAGGCAGGCACAAAAAGGGAAAAGAGAAGGAGGAGTAAACAGTCTAGAGTCTGCAGCAGAGTGTGGAGGAGTGAGGAGCAGGAAAGTGAGGCTCTGACAGGAGCAGCAGTGAAGGTCCCAGATGTGAGCCGGTTCAGAGCAGAGTCCAGGGAGCTCCGAGGAGAGCTGACCCCTTCCCCTGGGCTGCTGTAGTCTGACAGCGTCCGCGCAGTGGCTACCGACGGGGGAGAACGGTCACCTAGGAGGGCTACCCGAAACCCAGCTCCAGCTAGAGAGAGAGCACAGAGTGGGAAGTAAGGAGACTGCTAGGGAGAACCAGGCCCAAACGGGCGGCAGATCCCGGAGCGGGGATAGATCCACCTTTCCCTGCTAAACCTGCCGGTGTGGGGCCCTCAAAGCCCACACCACAACACCACAAAAGCCGCAGCCACGTAGCCACAGTTAGGGCCCATAGCTCACAGGAGGCAAGCAGCTGGAGTGATCTGGCCCAGGCAACAAGCAAACGGCAAACGAAGGGGAGTGAGGCTTCAGCAACTTCCCTGGGTGACCCCCATAGGGACTAAAAGTCGGGGTTACCCCAAACCACCAAGGGCTAAGGAAGGCGAGTTGGTAGTCACCATCAGAAGTCAGCCTGAAGGATACCTGGTTCCCGCCTGGTTCATCCCAGCTACGCCCGGGTTACTCACCCTGCCATCTGAAGTGAGTAAAACCCCTGAAAGACATCCTGCTTGTGTGGAGTTATTCTGCGCCTTGTGGTACTACGCACCTACACAGGGCCCTGGGGCTTGCCTCACTCTCAGGAGGCTATTCCAACTAACTGCACTCACCATCAGCCCCAGGCGTCCCTCAACCTGCAGTGGCGGTCCCCACTGACCGCAATACTGAGAGTGGCGTCACGACAAATAGAAGATCTCCTACCGGTGACAAGATCCAGCCGAGTGGAGTCCCTGAAGGTAATGCACCGACACTACACCTGTGGGGCTTCACATAAACAAGGTGCAAGACTCAAAAATATACAACTAAACAATAGGATAAAGAGTTGCACACCAGTCACAATGTATAGGGGAATAATGAAAAGCAGAACTGCTATGGAAATACTAGACTGAAAAATACAATGGACTATCTGAAAAAAGTAAAAAACATGAAAATGGTATATGCATAACTGCTATGAATAATAGGATCAATACAATGGCTATAAACATCTCTTATTCCTATTATTCATAGCAGTTATGCATATACCATTTTCATGTTTTTTACTCTTTTCAGATAGTTAATTGTATTTTTCATTCTAGTATTCCCATAGCTGTTCTGCTTATCATTATTCCCCTATACATTGTGACTGGTGTGCAACTCTTTGGGGTACTTTGCACACTGCGACATCGCTAGCTGATTGTAGTGATGCCGAGCGTGATAGTCCCCGCCCCCGTCGCAGATGTGATCTCTTGTGATAGCTGGCGTAGCGAACATTATCGCTACGGCAGCTTCACACGCACTTACCTGCCCTGCGACGTCGCTCTGGCCGGGGACCCACTTCCTTCCTAAGGGGGCGGGTCGTGCGGCGTCACAGCGACGTCACACGGCAGGCGTCCAATAGAAGCGGAGGGGCAGAGATGAGCGGGACGTAAAAATCCTGCCCACCTCCTTCCTTCCTCATTGCAGGCGGGACACAGGTAAGGAGATGTTCCTTGCTCCTGCGGCTTCATACACAGCGATGTGTGCTGCCGCAGGAACGAGGAACAACATCGTACTGTCGCTGCAGCGAAATTATGGAAATGACCGACACTACACAGATCACCGATTTCCGACGCTTTTGCGATCGTTTATGGGTGTATCTAGGCTTTACACGTTGCAATGTCGTTACTTGCGCCGGATGTGCGTCACTTTCGATTTGACCCCGACGATATCGCAGTAGCGATGTCGCAACGTGCAAAGTATCCCTTTATCCTATATATTGTTATCAATTTATGTTTGTGGGGCAATGTGGGGGTGTAATACTATGTGGGGGTAAAATACTTCATAACTATGTGGGCGTAGCACTGTGGGGGCAATATACTATGTATGGGGAATGTACTGAATGAAAATGTACTGCCAGAGTATAGAATGCTTTCTTGAAATACTGTGCAATGATATCCTATTGTGTTGGGGGTGGAAAGTACTGTGGAGGAATCATACTGACTGAGGAACACTGTGGGAGCTTAATATTGGGTGGAAAAGTGGGTTCTTTATACTGTGTGTGTGGCATTATATATTGTGGAGTCATCAATTGATGTTTGTGGGGCAATGTGTGGGTGTAATACTATGTGGGGGCATCATACTGTGTGGGGGTGGCACTATGGGGCATTATACTATGTATGGGGGAATGTTGTGCCAGGGTGCATAATGTTTTCTGGATATACTGTGTAGTATCATACTGGTTTGGGGGGGAGTGTTCTGTGGAGGAAACATACTGACTTACTGAGGAGTACTGTGGAAGCTTTATACTGTGTGGGGGCACAATACTGTGTTGGGGGATATACTGTGAGGGCATTGTACTAAGTGTGGGGCGACTGTTGGAGCAGCATTCTGTATTTGTTGGGCAAGTTGAGTGTGTAGTAACATGTTGGGTTCTATGCGGGCATCATACTGTGTGGGGGTGGGACTGTGAGGGAATAATACTGTGTGAGCAGGACTGTGGGAGTTTTATACTTTGTGTAAAGGTGACTGTGAATGTGTGGCACCCCAGTGTCTGGGAGCCACAGTAGTGTTACCCTCCTCACAGGGGGTGATGCTATGCTTGGAAGCAAGTGGGGGATCTCCCATGCGAGGTACACCAACAGCCAACACTTTTCTAACTCCAGACCAGAAGGGGGAGCTCAAGACCTGGTTTAAGGAGAGCTTCTCTGTGCATTCTGGCCTGGAGGAGGAGTTAGAACATACAAGCTCACACAAAAAGTGAAACCAAATGGTTGTCGTTAGGAAAGCAGTGAAGACGGTCACTAAGGAGGCCTGTATGAAATAGCCCTCTCAGGACCAAGCAAGTGAGCAGGACACTGGGGTCATAGGCTGAGTGGGTGCTAAAGCCCCATCAGTGAAGCCCGGAGGTCAGGAGATTTCAAGTCCCCTGGCTCAAAGAACACCCAAAGGTGAAGCAGCAAGATAGAGACCGGGGCCACAGCTACACAGGCGGTACCTGTGACCGGCTCGCGCTGCCCGCCAAAAGGGAAAGGACAAGCAACAACTAGGAAGATGGTCACTGGCGGCTACAAGCCACAGAGACTCACACACTTAGCGCAACAAGGAAAGGCCTTCAACTTACCTAGCAAGGAGAATCCCCTCATTGCTTCCAGGCTGACCGGATCCTCATTATCTTCTGGACCAGACTCCCGGGCCTGTAATAACAACTGCCAAGTAAAGATAAAGGAAACTACAGCTCCTGTGTTGTCCAATTATTACCAGCGTCCTCAGTCCTGCACCCCAATGTTAAATCACCAAGACTACCACTCCCATCATCCCTGGGCCTGAGCTCTGCCTGTGGAGAGCTGCACCAAACAAGATGTGCTACCATCTGCCCCAGAGGATACCACCCACAGTGGCGGCTCCTAAATTAGCCGCAGACCACAGGTGACATCACGAATACAAACTCTTCTCCCCTGTAAATATTCCCTTCATCCATCTTTATTGACAGTGCTGGAGTCACGGAACCGGGCCTGGCTGTTCTGACATCCCACCCTTGGTGACTAGTAACCCCCCAGACCCCATGGGCCCGCGTCAGATGCATCATATATGACGCCCTGGACTATCCAGGTCATCCCAGTTAGTCAAACACAACACCACACCCCCCTTCCCAGTTAGGTAACATCAGTCAAACTTAAAAGCCTTATCACCACCCTCCAGGTTTGATGTCCACACCAGGGGGGGTGGAGCCAGGCAGTTGGCTCCATCCACCGAGGAGTTCACAGGCCTGGAGGCGGGAACCCAAGTAGTCTAGTCGGTTCTAGCTCAGGCTCTGGAATAGTCAAGTTCAAGTTCACGGGCAGTCCTGTGTCCAGGCTGCCCAGAGACTACCAGGTGGCTGAGTCGTAGCCCAGTGGCCAATGGCAAGGAGGCAAACGGTAGTGGCCACCTGCAGGAGACCGGGAAAATGACCGGTGGAACCGTAAGGGACCGGGACAGGGTATTGGCCCGCCGGAACCGAACCGGGGAGCCAACTGGATACTGGAGCACCAGGCAGGGTACTCAGACCCCGAACTAGGCAAGAAGCCACCACCATAGTCAAATTAACTGATTGCGGTCTGGACCTCAGGGGTTCATTCCCACCTAAGTCCCGATTGAAGGCAACAGCCCAACCATTCCGGATAAGTGCTACTGCCAAGGGCAAGAGATCCAAAGGGCCAGTGTCTGCGGGCAAATGGGATCCTACAACAGATACCCATCGGGGAGCAGACTACCGGTGTCTAGGCACAGGAGTCAAGATTCACACACAGAGGTGCAGGAGAAAGGCGGGCACCACCAACCTAATCTGGGAAAAGCTGCAGCCGGCTGCGGGCCCCATTCATCACTCCGTTTGGTTTACCAGTTACTCCAGTGTCATGTGTCAGAGTGAGTACACCAGTGCCATCAGGCACCGCGCCGCGCTGCACCACAACAATATACCCTGCACCCGGACCCCGGCCCGCCGGACCCCGGGACCAATATATCCTACCCACGGAGGGGTCAACACCTAGCTGCACTACTACACCGCTCCTGGAGGTCCCCACACCTTCACCGCAGTGGTGGTGTCTACAATCACCACAACCCATGTGTGGCGTCACGAACTATCATTTCAAACCAAACACTAAAATCCCCACGTGTAGCGCCAATTCCCTTGCAGAGCGACGTGACCCCTGGGTCCGTGAGAGGCTCAAGCCACCACCCGCAGTACGAGCACGGATCCGAGCGGCTCGGCGGTCGCAGCCGAGCCCGCGGGGTGGTACATATACTTTGTGCTGGGGATGTACTGTGGGGTAATCGTACTGTGGGGTAATCATACTGTGTGTGCGGAACTGGTGGATTTTGAAAAAAATATATAAAGGGATTAAACAGGTTAGCAGTTGGAATAGAAAATGAGCAAAAACATGGCCCTTTTTTATCTGCTGACGTGTCCTCTCTAAAGATTTAACCTTGTTAATTTCTTCAAAAGATGACTTGTTTTATTTTACTTTGAATAATTATACAGAGTAAACTGTGTCTTTATCTGAATGCAGTAGACCAAATATTTTCTACACCAATATTTCCTGCCTTACCACTTCCTGCGGTGCTGTATTACTTGTCAGCCTGTCCATTCTCCATTACGTTTTTGCTATTCTTCGTATTTTTCTCTCTAAAGCTATGGGAGGATTTTATATTTACCATCACTACTGACCAACAAACCCACTTAATTAAAAGCAGGATGTACAATTTATTCATTATATATATGTATTTCATTACAATATAAGAATTCAAGAGGGAATAATACAATTTTTATTATAGACCAAAAGTAGTTTGTAATCAGAAGATTTACTTGTAAGGGATGGGGATAACCTTGCCATCCTCATGTGTTATGTAATTAATATTTGTTGTTTTGCATGTTGTGCTTGGCAGGCCGCTGTAATCAGGGTCACCACTATACATTTACAGTCAGGGGTGTAACTACCTGTTTTTCCAAAAATAAGCCCTCCCAATCCCAAGGGATTTTTGGAGTAAGCTTTAACTATAAGCCCTAGTCGAAAAAATAAGCAGTGGTTAGTCAGGACCTCCAGTGCTATGTTATGTCAGGTGACGCTAGTGACTTGCCCCAGGGTTATGGGGTACTCGGTCCCGGGCGGTGTACTACTGGGATGTGTCACTGGGTGGTCGTTGTCCGGTTCCGTGACCCTGGGAGTCGCTTTAAAAAGGGTTATGTACAAGGGAATATTTAATAACGTTTAAGTCGTGACGCCACTTGCGGGTTGTGGTTATGGAGATAGAACCGCCGTTGCACAATCTCTCCGCTGGGGCTGATGTTGACGGCAGCCTGGATGTTGGGCCCTCCGCAAGTAGGGCCGGGGCCCCAGGGGGGTAGATGATGGAGTTAGGTGCGAAAAGAAGGTAGGCCACACATGGGATTGCAGTGTAACTGGTTCTCTTTACTCACAGCAGTTGGATAGCTGTTACCTGGAGGAAGGCTGGTCCTCACCACTGGTACCCTTAGTCCCAGTGCCGGTTTGGTGACCTGGTGGCTTCTTTCCCCTGCACCTTTCTCAAGTTGGTGGGTCCCCGTGGCTTGGAGTGTCTTGGGGTCCCCTCTTGGTAGTCTCTCAGTCTCCGGTCCGTACGGCTGGCAGTGTGAACCCTGTAAGGTCAGTGTTCGGTTCCCTGGTTTTCCCGTTACTGCTGGTGCCCCCGGACTTCTAAGATCAGTGAGGTGCTGGATGGGGTCCTAACTGTGCAGATTTTATCAGGTCTGCCTGGAGCATTTGCCTGACCTAAGGCTCTGTACCCCATCAGTGCTATGGTTCCGGGAGTACTCCACCGTATTCCACCGACAACCACACGCCTAGGCCCTCAGGTCACCGTTACACTCTCCTGTCAGTGCTGTTACGTACGTCTCCTCTCACTTCCACTTACTAACTGTCTGACTGTCTGTCCCCTCCCACCTGGTTGTCATCTAGTGGACTGGATAGGCTCCACCCCTTGGTGGCCATCCATTGGGTCCACTTCTAGTCTGTCACTAGTCCTTGGGGATGGGTAAAAACTGGGATTGTAATGTGTTTTGCTGTTACTGGCAGTGGTCTTCCAGGTCCCTGAGGGTAGGCCCTGCATCTTTGACAGGTTGCAGTAGCTTGTAGTGCCGTACAGGCTTTAGGGGCGCTACACTAGGTTATGTCACTAACATCATGGAGACATAATCTAACGCTGAGGCACTGGAATAGGCATAATGAAGCTCCCAAATTGTACTGACGCTTACTCCCACCATGGCAGGGTAAAATCTGCTCACCCGCTCCCGTGTTCCACCTCTTGAGTGTTGTCACCTGGTTCCCACCTCCTTTCCACTACTGGGCTATGGTGCTTGTTTGCTGCTCTCAAGTCCCCACTCTCGATTGCTGCCTCCTGGGTCTCGCCTCCCGGCCGCTACTGCGCTGTGGTGTGGGCTTGGCTGTCGCTCCTGCCTCCCACCTCTTGGATCCCGCATCTCAGCTGGCCCTGCTCGCTCCGCAGAATCAGCTACATGTGACGTCCCAACCACTGTTCCCGAGTCTTGCTCCAGACTCCCGCCTTCTGCCCCCTCCTGGCCGCATAGAGAAGAAGAGTGCCACTGCCACACAAACTGATCTGAGAGTGCCAGTAAGTGTTACCATAAGAGTAGTTGGAAAGTGGAAAGTGCAGAAAATGTGTCTTATACCTGCTACCAATCTTGCCAAAGTAGCAGGCCCATCACAGCCCCAGCAAATCACTGCAAAGACTGTGCACATGACCAACCACTCTCCCTCGCCCCACGCTGGAAAAAAACAAGACAAACACACCATAGCTTGGCTGGCTATTGGTAACAGCTTTACACGAACTTATTAAAACAACACACTTATTAGCAAAACCAGATTACCATGATAAGAAGGGATTACAACGCTCAACAGGACCATTTTTCCATTTTTTTAAACACTGCTGTGACTTGTACTGCTTACTTGCAGTAACTGTTAACAAACAAGAAATAAGTATAAATAACATATAACAAATTATTTACCAACATTTACAAAGGAGAGAGGGGGGAACCGTGCCACCGGATCCCAATACCACGAGGACGTCCCAGGGGATAAAGGGGTTATATATATGGGGCTAAACTGGCATCCCATTGGCTACAGGGCCAAGAAGGAGGATCTATAGGGACATCCCCTTCCTCTACAAACCCCCGGGACTCCAGACCAGGAACTTGTAGGATAACAGGCATGGGAGGAGGGGGAGGCAACAGATGGGAGATAGGCACCGCACAGTCTGGGGCACTTTAGCTACACCCTACACTGACTACCAGGCAGTAGATTTGTGTGCAAATTATTTCTGGACTATGACTCTGGATGGAGAGGATCCCTGTTCTAGGTCAACATCTGCAAGCCTCTTCCTCTGTGACTGCCTTCAGAGTGCAAAAGTAGAGATAAGCAAACCCGAACGGTAAAGTTTGGGGTTTGTACAGAACATCGGGTGTCCACGGCTTGGACTCTAATACAGACTTTTAAAGAAGTCTGTGTCCAAGTTCGGAGTTACTTTTCTTTTGTTAATAACGTTTGATAAACAACAAGCTTTATTGCTTGTGGAAGAAGACTGTATAGGCCAATTAACACAAAGCGACATCGCTAGCGATATCACTGGTGAAAACACACGCCCCCGTCGGTTGTGCGTCACGGGCAAATCACTGCCCGTGGCGCACAACATTGCTAACACCCATCACACATACTTACCTGCCTAGCGACGTCGCTGTGGCCGGCGAACCGCCTCCTTTCTAAGGGGGCTGTTCGTGCGGTGTCACAGTGACGTCACATGGCAGCCATCCAATAGAAGCGGAGCGGCCGTAACATCCCGCCCACCTCCTTCCTTCCTCATTGGCGGCGGCCGCAGGTACGATGTTGTTCCTCACTTCTGCGGTGTCACACATAGCGATGTGTGCTGCCGCAGGAACGACGAACAACATCGTACCTGCAGCAGCAACGATATTTGAGATTAGAACGACGTGTCAACGATCAACGATATGGAGAGTATTTTTGATTGTTAACAAACAAACAATTAACAGTTTGGACAGTGTGCAAACTGACTTCTACAGAATATCTGATAGGCATTGAAACTGTAGGTTACAAGATACCCAATACTGGAAATACCTAACCTATAGGCTTATGATGAAAATTCTGCTGCTAAAGGCGTTGGCTGGTATAAATTCACAAGTCTGCAGTCACTCTATGTGTCAGTCTATGTGACTTGTAAATCCTCACATCGCATGCACTGTTCACTGTGAGGATTCACTGGTGTCAAAGCCCGGTCATATGACCACCATTCCCATCTCTGACACCGGTTAATTCTCACAGTGAACAGTGCGTGTGATGTGAGTATTCACAAGTCTGTAGTCACCTAGAATGATACATAGAGTGACTGCAGACTAGTGGATTTAGACTGGACAACCACTTTACTGTAGTATTCAAATTGTTACAGCAACAGTTTGTTCTATAGACTAAAGTCAGCTGAAAATCCAAATATAGGCAGTATCGCCATCAGTCTGATGAGTATAAAGGGATTCTTGACTCTTTCCCAATGAATGGTGTCAGCAGTGGCGTAACTAGAATTTGATGGGCCCTGGTGCAAAATTTGTACCGGGGCCCCCCCTGTACGTGCACCGACACTTAGGGTACGGGATAATGACACTGACACTCGGGGTACAGGATTATGATGCTGACACTTGGCTCTTACCCTCAGCACACAGCTTTCCCATGTTCTGATATCCATCTTGTCCTCGGCACCCAGCTTTCCCATGCTCTGCTATACATCATTCCCTCAGCACCCAGCTTTCCCATATCAGAGCATGGGAAATCTGGGTGCTGAGGGAAAGAGCCTTTTTTCCTCAGCATAAAACGTTCCCATCCCATGTTTGTATCTTTGTCCCCCTCGTATATAGTTCTTCAAAAACTATAATGGCCCCCACATAGCCTTCCATATAGTATAAAGGGTCCCACATAACCCTTCATATATTAGAATACCCTTCCATAGTCCTCCATGTATTATAATGCATTTCCCATAGTCCTCCATGTATTATAATTCACCCCATAGTTCTCCATGTATTATACTGCACCACAGTCCTCCATGTTTTATAATGCACCCCCATAGTCCTCCATATATAAAGTAGCCTCCATATATTATAATGTAGCCCCCATAGTTCTATATGTATTACAATGCAGCCCCATAAACCTTCATATTGTATTATGCAGCCCCATACTTCTCCATGTACAATGCACTTATATAGTCCATGTATAAGGTGTCCTTCATGTTTATTATGCAGCCCCATAGACCTCCATGTATCATGCAGCCCCAGAGACCTCCATGAGTCATGCAGCCAGCCTCACGCCCCCCCCCCCCCCCCCAGGACTCCATGTGTCCTGCAACCAATTTCCCCCGCAAGGACTCCATGTGTCCTGCAACCAGCACCTCCCAGGGCCTCCATGTGTCCTGCAGCCAGTGCCTCCCCAAGGACTCCATGTGTCCTGCAGCCAGCCTCCCCGTGTACTCACTGATTTATAAAAAAAAAAATAAAAAAACAAGTACTCACCTCTCCTCCTTCCACTGCAGTTCTGTCCTCACCTCTACTTGTTTCACCGCTGTCCGTCCTCACTTCTGTCATCGTTCCCCCGTGGCTCCGGTCGGCGTCCTCCTGTGCTCTGTGCTCTCACCACACACAGCAGTCGCACAGGAGGGATGTCACCGCGCAGACACAGGGGAAGACTGATGATGCATAGAGCGGCGCCGGCCACTCTATGCAATATCAAAGCAGAGTGCGGTGAGAGACGGGAGCGCGGTGAGAGACGGGAGCGCGGTGACGCCACTGCTGACACCAGACAGGGGGTGCCCGGTGTCAGCAGCGGCGACTGGGTCATATAGCAGCCGCCGCGTGGTCTGGTGCAGAACAGCGCAGCTCCTCTCACAGAAAGGAGCTGGCTGCTGATCTGCCGGGCGGCCGCGGGCCGCTGACCTCCGAGGCCTGGTCGCAATCGCGACCGCTGCGACCGCGGTAGTTACACCCATGAGGACAGGTATATATATATATATATATATATATATATATATATATATATATATATATACAGTTCACAGTTTAGCATAAATTCTGCAGCTTGTCAGTGTACAGTTCAGTAAATGCTGCTGCAGGAAATCCTTATAAAATGAAAAATAAAATACTTTTCTGGCATAAGATGCACCCCAGATTTAGAGGAGGAAAATAGGAAAAAATAAGTTTTAATGTTGAAGAGGGTCCATTTTATAATCCCAGTGCGTCTTAAACCTAATGCTCACCAGGGGGAGCGGCAGTGGTGTAGTGGCTTGGGAAGGTCACAGGAGGGTCGCGATTCTGCAGGCTTGGAGGAGGGGGTGTTGCGGCTCAGGAGGGTCAGCGATGCTGTGGCTCGGGGTGTAGCCATGGGCGCATTTGAATCCCTCGGCTATGGCTTACCAGGGCGGTGGTGATGGAGCAGGGTCACAGGATGCGCTCAAGGTTGTTGCAGCGGCCGCCATTGATCTGCGGGCGGGCTGTGGAGGTGTCACAACACAGGGTGTCATGGCGGCGGGTAGTCTGTGGAGGCAACTCGGCGGCAGGTGCATTGAGCTGACTGCCGGCTCCATTGAATCATCCGCGTTTGACGAGATGGACTTCAAGAAAATGGCCGCGGAGGTGGCGCGTGCGTAGATAGGACTCCATGGCCATTTTCTTAAAGTCCATTGTGTCAATCTGCGCAAGCGCTGCTTCTGTGGCCATTTTCTTGAAGTTCATCGCGTGAACTGTGAGCGATTCAATTGAGCCTGCAGTCAGCTCAATGCACCCGCCGCTGAGACACCCTCACAGCCCGCCTGCCCGCAGATCAATGCTGTCCACGCGACACCTCTGAGCGCATCTTATGAGCCCGCTCGATCACCGCCGCCTTCATAAAGCCATATCTGTTTTGTAAGATGCATCCTCATTTTACCGCCAGTTTTCAGGGGAAAAAAGTGCGTCTAACAAAGCGAAAAATATGGTAAATGTATAATCACCAGCAGCGTATAGCCTGGTGATTGCATGGTGGCATGGGCCCCCTGACATTACGTTTATAGGTGTTTCAAGTTTAAGTTGTGGCATTCAGCGGTGCCAAATTCAGTATGGGGAATGAAGGGTTAATTCCCTTCATGTGGTAACACGAGCAGGCTGCTGTGATTGGTCAGCCTGCTGCGTGGTGGTAATGGAAGTAGTTATGATGGGGAATTTATGGGGTTAATCTGCCCCCTGTGAGTAACGCGAGCAGGCTGTGTGATTGGTCAGCCTGCTGCGCGCCAATTTTAAAGTCTGTCATTGGTGGACAGAGGTAAATATGCAGGAGACTTGCCTTTATAAGGAGCCAGCTGTGAGCCAGCTGTGTCAGTTTCCAGCTGTGAAGAAAGAAGAATCCCCCGCCCGCCCTCCCAGTGTAAAGTCATGGTTTTTAACTGTTTATTATTTTTTGTCGTGATGTTTTATTAGTTGGGAAAAAATCGCCCAACTATGTTGGGTGGATTGTGGTTTTATAAGTGGTTAATGGTACTTTATGGTGGTATTTATGGAATTTTATGGTTATTTAATTTTAATAATATGGTGAATTTAAGTTATCAAGTTACCAATAATAAAACACCACGGCCATTTTTATCCAAATGTCATGTGTCTGAGTATTTATTCTTTATTAATGGTAAGTTAATTGGTTATAGTGGGCTTTATGCTACCATGAGAATTCTGAAGTATTGTGAACACGTTCAGGATCTTTTCCTTGCAGATTTGGTTGTAGAAAAAAAAACTGCAGCATGTCAATTCTTTCTGTGTTTATGCTGCGTTTTCTCCATTAAAAGTAATGGAAAAAAAAAACGAAACCAAAAATACATATAATGCACCAAATTGTGGCAAAACCCTTTGTTTTTGCTGCAGCATTTCTCCTGCCAGTAGATGCAGACTTGATGCAGAAATTTGCTGCAAACAAATCTCCATCTTGTGCACATAGCGTTACAGTGTAATAGCACTCAGCAGTGCACAGTCATTTAGCCATATATAGTGCAAAGGACCTGGCTGCCTTCAACAAACTGCTCCAAATGCGTCCCCCACTGCTTACACTCATTGTATGGCACTGATTCTGTGGGTTGTGACCCCCACCAACTCATAGATCAGCCTCAGTCCCTTATCCCCCATCCCCCCAGATTCTAGTGTTCCAAGCACTGGCAGCTTGGTGAATCTTTACATGTTATAATAAAGATATAATGCAAAAAGGGCCAGATCCACTTTTCTGCATTATAGTTACTGTTGACCCTGTCCAGCACATGGCTGCCCATTACTACAGAGCTAATGGGAGAGGGAGGCAGCAGAAGCTGAGCGTCACAAACAAGTCACAAACTTTGTAACTGTGTCGGCCACTGTCTGCAGCCTCCAGTCCTGACCTGAATCTTCATTTCCTGCACTGCCGACATGCATCCACAGTCACAAACAGCAGCCAGTCACTGTCTCCATACCCTGGCTGTAAAGAGTAGATGACGCGGCAGGCAGTCAGCCCGAGGTCACAGGTAAAGAGGCTAGAGGGGGCGGAGCCGGCCACTTGTAAAAGAGATCGTATAGTATAGTTACAAGTGAAGTAATGCAGCTCTCGCTCCCTGACACGATCAGCTGTTTATCTTCAGGGCGGGCCCCTAACCTCCCGGGCCCGGTCGCAGTGGCGACCGCTGCGACCGTGGTAGTTACGCCCCTGGGTGTCAGGGAAGAGAAGGATCGGCATGTTTGAATTACAAAAGCCGATACTTTTGTTTGTCACAAAGATGAGCCGCTGCCAGACATATCTGGCCATGGGTCTCCGTCTCTCATCGAGAACACAGTGACTCTGGGCAGAGTCAAACGCTTGTTTGAATGATGGAGAAAGCAATTGTTTGTCTGCCAACTATATAATGTGTATATAGGACTTTAGAATTATGTTGAGCTGTGTGAAAAGCAATGGAGAGCTGTCAGCGGTCACCTGAAATGCCAACTGCTTAAAAGTTGAAACTTGATCTGTTGGACTAATTCTACCATTATTCTACCACTGTTTGTAGATTTCTACAGAAGAAAATATCACATTGTATGATTATTGTAATTTTCTTCTCTGCTTATCAATATTAGAACTTCTTATCTCTGTGGTTTACTACTAACAGGGCCGGACTGGGACTAAAATTCAGCTCTGGCATTTGGGGGTACACAGGCCTATTTGTTGCATGATGAATGTGTAATATCTTTGTGCACTTGTAGATTGTGGAATACTGTGTCCAGTTCTGGGCACCACATTTTAAAATAGACATCAATCAACTGGAGCAAGTTCAGAGAAGAGTGACCAGAATGATGACTGGTCTGCAAACCATGTCCTATGAGAACAGTTACAGGATTTAGGATTGCTTAGCTTGCAAAAGAGAAGACTGAGAGGAGACTTAATAGCTGTCTACAAATATCTTAAAGGCTGTCACACTGTAGAGGTATCAGTGTTATTCTCATTTTCCCAAGGAAAGACTAGAAGCATTGGGATGAAACTGATGGGGAGGAGATGTCGCGGGCGGAGGGGCTGCGCTCACTACGCTCGGGTCCGGGGCTGCTGCTGCTGCTCGGTGGCTCGAGCGGTGGGCCGGACCCGGGGACTCGAGCAGCGCTCCTCGCCCACGAGTGAAAAGGGGGTGGTTTATTTTGGGAGATAGTTCGTGACGCCACCCACGGGTCGTGGTGATGATGGGCACCACCGCTGCTGGTGACGGGGATCCCGGGAGCGATGGCAGGGAGCAGCTAGGATGTTGTCCCCTCCGTGGGTAGGGGTTGGTGATCCCGGGGCCCGGTTATGGCACGGAGAGGCTGGATGGCTCGGGTGCAGGGTTGCAGGGGCAGCGCATCGCGGTGCCGGATGGCACTTTGGTAGTCACTCAGGCACAAATTCACAGAGTCTCTGGTAAACCAAACGGCTAGATGGACAGGTCCCGCAGCCGACTGCAGTGTCTTTGCTCTCCCCGGACAGGTTGATGGTGGCTGTCTTTCCCTGCACCTGTGTAGAATGTGTTGACTCCGATGGTTTCCCAACGGTAGTCCGCTCCCTGGCGTATAGGTACCGAGGGAGCCCGTTTTGCCTGCAGGCGCTGGCCCTTGGATCTCTAGCCTATCACGGTGTGGACTGTTGCCTTCTGTCGGATCTTGGGTGTTAGGAAACCCCTGGGGTTCCAGTCACTCTCGGATTTGACCGTTGTCAGCGTCTTCAAGCCTAGTCGGGGTCCGATGGCCCTGACTTTGTGCTTAGCTTCCCTCCGCTCCCTGGTTCAGTACCGGCGGGCCACCGCCCGTCCCCGGTCCTACGGTTCCGCAGAGGTCCACTAACTCCTGCAGACGGCCACCACCATTTGCCGACCTTGCTGACAGTGCCTGGGCTCCAACCCAGACACCAACAGTTTCTGTCCTCTCACTTTCAACTCTCAAACGAATCTGTCACTTTTCCCGCCTCCAGGCCTGTGAACTCCTGGGTGGGTGGGGCCAACGGCCTGGGTCCGCCCCACCTGGTGTGGCCATCAGACCCTGGAGGGAGGCAACAAGGGTTTTGTTTGACTGGTGTTAACTATCCAGGGGAGGGGTTGTGTGTGATGTTATGTCTGTGGCTACCTGGCTAGTCCAGGGCGCCACATTCCCCCTTGGTGAAATGCAGACCGTCCGCGGGCTGCCCGTCCATCACCGGTTTTATTGTTCTGCAAAATAGAAATTTAACATGGGAAACATTTAAACATAAGCACATTTTTCATTCTTCCCTTACGGGAGGCTCGGCACTTTAACGTTGCAAACATATGAAAAACATTTTTAATAATAACGGACGGGTTCATGTTCCTCCGCTTCCCCACCCAAGCAACCTATACCTTGATGCTGCCCCTAAGAAATGGGCAGCACTCCTCTTCCCCAGTCCGGAAGCAGGAACTCTGTTCCAGGTCACCCAAGCGGGAACGGGTACGGTGTCTCGCACCCGGCTGTCATTTCAGGGGACCCCACGCCCAAGGGGGCCCTGACCCCCGGAGGATGGCCACCGGTTCTGGTGGTGGCCGGACCACAGCCTGCTCTGCTGCGGGTCCTTCCTCCAGTCTGCCTCTCCGGAGGCAGTAATGGAACACAGCCCAGCAAATTATTTACAAGACCACAAGTTCGTGGTTGGCCTGCAAGTTCACGGCCTTGTCTCTGGAGGGGCTAGTGGAAACACATAAAGTCCCTACGGGGACAACTTTTCTTCTTTTTCGGACGGTAAAATCAACTTGTTGGAAATCAGGTTACAAACTCAGATGATTCATTATTCATTCACTCAATTGAAATAAGGTGCTGAGGGTCCCAACGGGGACAGGTGGGTTGCAATGGTGGGCCGCTGCCATTATTTGAGGTCACCCTCCTCATACGCTTCCTCCAACTCGACATCCGGATGGTACGATGGGGGAGGGGACTAGGACCGCATCTGGACACCGCGTCCTTCCCTCTGCTTTACTTCCAGGGCAAACCAGCCCCTCTCCCCGCAATGTCGGGTGTAGGTCACCAGGTCGCCCGGTTGCAGGTCACGACCCGGGTGACCCGTTGGTAAATGGGAGTTCACATCCCGACGAGCCACAAATATCTCAGCCTCCAGGCCCAGTTCATAGACAAAGCCATATTCCCGCTGAGAGTCAAACCGCCTGACCTGGCCCTCGTGGATCGGGCCCCGCACCCGGAAAGTGGCATTGTGCAGATTGTCCTTTTCTCTTATGGTGCGAGCTAGCACCTCGGACCTCTGCTGATCTCGGGCGGTAATCTCGCGGCCCAGCGAATTCGGCTCCCTTTCCCAGTAGGGAGCGTTTGCGTGCCCCTGCGCGCGGGTCGGGCCCCGCTGGACTTCCCCCACACCGGCCACGACCGGTACTCTCTTTGGGGGGTCCTGCGGTGACGCGGCCTGGGCTGCTGCTTTGCAGCGGCGACCCGGCGCAGCCTCAGCCGAGGCGTGGAGTTTGGGGACAACAGGCCTCACCTGCTGGGCCTTTCTGCTCATAGCTTCCACCTCTTCCGTAGCCGGACGGACTGCCGGAGCCGGGACTGTCTCGGATGCAGCCACTTCCGGGGCCGACGGCTTCTTTTCGTGGACGGGCACCTCCAGCGGGATCTTCCATGGCAGTGGGAGCGGTGCGGGTCGTTCGTGGGCAACGCCTACAGGCTGGTCCTCCAGGGCGGATGGGCTGAACTCCGCTACCGGTGTCGGGGGCAGCGGGCCTAGTGGTGGGGCAGCAACAGCCGGTGCAGATAGCGGGGGAGGCAGCAGGGTGAACGGACGCAGACCGGGCCCCTCAGCCGCAGCGACTGGTCCTTCAAGGACACAGGGGCGTGGGTCGCTTACCCGCTCCTCCAACACTGTCTCCACCTCGCGTCTCCGCATGGCCGCCGCCACTTCCTCCATTTCGGCCACGCATCTCTCCATCAGGAATCGGACTTGGGCCTGCAAGCGGCAGCACATTTGCGTGGTCCGGGCCTCCACCCACGCCGCTGTTCCTGGCGTGGGCTCCAGGATCTCAGCATTGCCGGACGGGACGGACATACTGGCGCTTGTGCTTCCAGGAACCGGATGTGTAGCAGAGTCCTGGCGTCCCTGTTCTTTTATACCTTCGGTTACATCAGGTACACCTGCACCCGGCCCCCCTTGGTTCTTTCTAGCACTTCCTTCTTCAGGGGGCGGGGATTCACTTTCGCGCTTTCCCCGCTCGGGGAAGACGCTCGAGCGGGAAATCTTCGCGCCAAAGATGGCGGAACTTCAAATTTTTAGGCTGGACGCCGCCGGCGGGGACTGCAAGGCGCACTTCTACCGGTAGGTAGATTGGTCTAATCCTGTTTGTAGACGCCAAGTTGTCGCGGGCGGAGGGGCCGCGCTCGCTACGCTCGGGTCTGGGGCTGCTGCTGCTGCTGCTGCTCGGTGGCTCGAGCGGTGGGCCGGACCCGGGGACTCAAGCAGCGCTCCTTGCCCACGAGTGAAAAGGGGGTGGTTTGTTTTGGGAGATAGTTCGTGACGCCACCCACGGGTCGTGGTGATGATGGGCACCACCGCTGCTGGTGACGGGGATCCCGGGAGCGATGGTAGGGAGCAACTAGGATGTTGTCCCCTCCGTGGGTAGGGGTTGGTGATCCCGGGGCCCGCTTGTGGCACGGGGAGGCTGGATGGCTGGGGTGCAGGGTTGTAGGGGCAGCGCGGCGCGGTGCCGGATGGCACTGTGGTACTCACTCAGGCACAAATTCACAGAGTCTCTAGTAAACCAAACGGCTGGATCGATGGGTCCCGCAGCCGGCTGCAGTGTCTTTGCTCTCCCCGGACAGGTTGATGGTGGCTGTCTTTCCCTGCACCTGTGTAGAATGTGTTGAATCTGATGGTTTCCCAACGGTAGTCCGCTCCCCGGCATATAGGGAGCCTGTTTTTCCCGCAGGCGCTGGCCCTTGGATCTCTAGCCTATAGCGGTGGCTGTGTATCCTCACGGTGTGGACTGTTGCCTTCTGTCGGGTCTTGGGTGTTAGGAAACCCTTGGGGTTCCAGTCACTCTCGGATTTGACCTTTGTCGGCGGCTCCAAGCCTAGTCGGGGTCCGATGGCCCTGACTTTGTGCTTAGCTTCCCTCCGCTCCCCGGTTCGGTACCGGCGGGCCACCGCCCGTCCCCGGTCCTTCGGTTCCGCAGAGGTCCACTAACTCCTGCAGATGGCCACCACCGTCTGCTGACCTTGCTGACAGTGCCTGGGCTCCAACCCAGACACCAACAGTTTCTGTCCTCTCACTTTCAACTCTCAAACGAATCTGTCACTTTTCCCGCCTCCAGGCCTGTGAACTCCTCGGTGGGTGGGGCCAACGGCCTGGCTCCGCCCCACCTGGTGTGGACATCAGACCCTGGAGGGAGGCAACAAGGGTTTTGTTTGACTGGTGTTAACTATCCAGGGGAGGGGGTGTGTGTGATGTTATGTCTGTGGCTACCTGGCTAGTCCAGGGCGCCACAGAGACACAGATTAGACATTAGAAAAAGGGTGATCAATGAGTGGAACAGGCTGCCACAAGAGGTGGTGAGTTCTCCTTCAATAGAAGTCTTTAAAAAGAGGTTGGACGGACATCTGTCTTGGATGATTTAGTGAATCCTGCTTTGAGCAGGGGGTTGGACTAGATAACCCAGGAGGTCCATTCCAACTCTAATATTCTATGATTCTATGATTCTTCCACCATATAACATGCAGTCACGACTGCATCCAGTATTACAGCTCAGGCCTATTTATTGCTGTTAGTAGTAGGACCTAGTGAAGCCGCTATTTTTCCTACAGAGCTGGGTCTCACAGATAATGAAGAGGATGCTGCTCTCCACATAATGCTGCGGTCACATAGCTGATGGGCAGGGATACAAAATCACATCCCCCTGAACTAATATTGATGACCTATTCTACAGATAGGTGATCAGGGAAGCTGTTGTTTTCACCAGTGATAATTTAGGGTACATACCACTTAGGGAATGTGCAATGACAATTTTTGGGGGCAGATCCCACCATTGAAACCACTATGAAAAATACTCAAATGACCATCTGCATCTACTCGCTGTGCACAGGTTCAGGCTTTTGAGTATCTTTTACCCACTTCAGGTTTGTAAAACCACCAATTGATTAAAAGAAGTGACCGCTCCATTCTTCTGGTGTTTACCACTTGGAAAACGCTCTGCATTTTACAATGCAGATCAATGGGAAGGCTCGGAATATGCCGGAATCTACAACTCTCAGCTTGTCCTTAACAATAGCAAGGAGATTCTGGAGTTGTTAACAGACCATACAGGAACCACAATACTGATAAGACGCAGGCAATATCACAAGTAATCATCTACATCCAGGTACCTTTATAGGTGACATCTTCTGAGTCGATCCCATCCCTTTTGTCTCCACACAGTACTGACGCCATGATGATGTTTCGTGTTCTCCCTCTTTATTCTTCAGCAGCACTTCCCCACACAGCACCTTTAAAAATAAAAGTATCATTATACTGCCCCTAAATATAAATATCTCCCATGCTGTGCAACTAAATAAATAATT
Organism: Anomaloglossus baeobatrachus; assembly: GCF_048569485.1. Taxonomy (NCBI): domain Eukaryota; kingdom Metazoa; phylum Chordata; class Amphibia; order Anura; family Aromobatidae; genus Anomaloglossus; species Anomaloglossus baeobatrachus. The sequence continues at coordinate 625,429,613 of NC_134353.1, forward strand.
GCTGTGCATCCTTTACCAAATATCCCCCCACACTGCCCTTATCCAAAATACCTCCAACACTGCCTCTCTCCTTAATATAACCGCACGCTGCCTCTTTCCATAATGTCCCCATACACAGCTTCTCTCCATAATGTCCCCTCCACACTGCTCTCTTTATAATATACCCCCACACTACCTCTCTCCATAATGTCCCCCATATTGCCCCTTTATTATTATTATTATTATTATTTATTTATTTATATATCCCCCTCCCCAAACTGCTCTTTTGTAATCCCCCCCCACACACACACAATACAATGCACCCTCCATTACCCCTCCCCCACACACATACACACACACACACACACACAAAACAATGCACCCCATTACCCCTATACACACACACACACACACACACACAATACAATGCACCCTCCATTACCTCTCCCCCAAACACAAACCCACAATACAATGCACCCCCATTACCCCTACACATACACACACACACAATAAAATACACCCTCCATTCCCCCTCCCCCCACACACACAATACGATGCACCCCATTACCCCTCCCCCTCCCCCCCCACACAATACAATGCACCCTCCATTACCCCTCCCCCCACACATACAATACCATGCACCCCCATTACCCCTACACACACACACACACACACACACACACAGTACAATGCACCCTCCATTACACCTGCCCCACCCCACACACACACAATACAATGCACCCCCATTACCCCTACACACACACACACACACACACACACACACAATACAATGCACCCTCCATTACCCTTCCCCCCACACACACTCACACACAATACAATGCACCCTCCATTGCCCCTCACACACACACACACAATACACCCCAATTACCCCTACACACACACACACACACACACACACACACACACAATACAATGCACCCTCCATTACCCCCCCCCACACACACACAATACAATGCACCCTCCATTACCCCTCTCCACACACACACACAAACACAATACAATGCACCTCCCCATCACCCCCTACCAGGGCCGGATTAAGGTTGGTGGGGGCCCCTGGGCAGAAAATCTGGTGGGGGCCCCATAACGTTAACATTTTTAGCCATAACAGTAGAGCGCGAACTGTAGCATTTAGATAGAAATCCAATGAACATTTATCCTGTTCTGCCACATTCAGATTTACAGTACTACAATACAGACACAGTCCAGCATCACTCACAGCCGTCACTTATACACGGAAAGTAGAGTTAAGGCTGCTTTACACATTTTGATCTCGTATGCGATCACACACGCCCCCATCATATGTGCGGAACAGGCAATTTGTTGCCCGTGTCGCACAAACGATTACCCCCATCACACGTACCTTCCAAACGACCTCGCTGTGGGCAGCGAACATCCACTTCCTGGAGTGGGAGGGACATTCGGCGTCACAGTGTCACACAGCGGCCGGCCAATAGAAGCGGAAGGGCGGAGATGAGCGGGGCGTAAACATCCCGCCCACCTCCTTCCTTCCGCATTGCCGGCAGTACGCAGGTAAGCTGAAGTTCATTGTTCCCGGGGTATCACACGGAGCGATGTGTGCTGCCTCAAGAACGATGAACAACCAGACGTTCAATTTTTAGAAAATGAACGACGTGTCAGCGATCAACGTTTTAACGCACAATCAGGGTCGCACGTAGCTGTCACACACTACAATATCACTAACGATGCCGGATGTGCGTCACTTACGACGTGACACATCGTTAGATATATTGTAGCGTGTAAAGCTTTACTCACATTTTTTACTGATCCCAATGTTAAGGCAGCCAGGGCCGGCTCCAGGTTTTTGTGGCCTCCGGGTGAAAGAGTCTCAGTGGACCCCAGCCACACACAGACACGCACATACACATACAGGCATACATATACATATTTGAAGACAAATTCCGAAAAATACATATAAACAGACAAATATATGCACAGTCATATACACTGACATATATGCAGACACAGATGCATTAGGGGTTGTGCGCACGTTGTGTAATTCCATGCATTTACACTGCGTATAGCACTGCAGTGTAAATGCATACGTTCTGCGTCCCCTATACAAGCTATGTAGATTGTGCATGATACGCGCGCACATAGCTTTTATGAACGCAGTGATTTGGGTGCTAAAATGTTGACCCAAATCTGTGCGTTCATAAAATGAGCATGTCAATTATTCCGTGCGCTATGGATGCAGCTCCCGCTCTGTCTATGGTGGGGGAAGCAGCCATAGCGCATGAAATCGGATTTTCTGTACAGAAAAACTGCATCCATTATGCAGTGTTTCTGAAGCGATTTGACGCGCACATGTGCTGTCAAATCGCTGCAGAATATTCAGCAGTTACGTGTGCATGAGCCTTTACAGGTATTAATATGGGGAAGTCGCCAGCAGCCTCACTCACCTCTCCCGCTTGTTTCCGTCCAGCTCCTTCAGGACATGTGGCTGTGTTTCATGATGGCTGTCACTAACAGACATGACTGCACACTGACAGCACTGCTGTATATACATCACAGGAGGGGCAGGGGGCATAGACGTTACTGGAGTGGCAAACAGCTCTGGTGGTGTACTCATTACTGCGATGGGTGACATAGCGCTCTGGGGGACCCATATAGTTCTGGGGGGGGCCGCACAGACTGCTCTAATTCATATATACACACACACACAGTACTGCTTCTTACAATGCACCCTCTACACACACACACTACAATGCACCCCCTACACACACACACACACACACACACACACAATGCACCCCACATCACCTCCTACACACACACAATGCACCCCACATCACCACACACTACAATGCAGCCCCCCACACACACACACTGCACCCCACATCACTTCCTACACACACACAATGCACCCCACATCACCTCACACACACACACAATGCACCCCACATCACCTCACACACACACACACACAATGCACCCCACATCACCTCACACACACACACACACACACACAATGCACCCCACATCACCTCACACACACACACACACACACAATGCACCCCACATCACCTCACACACACACACACAATGCACCCCACATCACCTCACACACACACACAATGCACCCCACATCACCTCACAAACACACACACAATGCACCCCACATCACCTCTCAAACACACACACACAGAGAATACAATGCACCCCCCATTACCCCTCCCCCCACATACAATACAATGCACCCCCCCATTAACCCTCCCCCACACACAATACAATGCACCCCCCCATTAACCCTCCCCCACACACAATACAATGCACCCCTCATTACCCTTCCCCACACAGAATACAATGCACCCTCCATTACCCTTCCCCACACACACGATACAATGCACCCTCCATTACCCCTCCCCCCACACACAATACAACCCTCATCACCCCCTACACACACAAATTACACTGCCCCATCACTACACACTCCTCCCCCCTTCCTCGGAATACAGTACTCCTCCTCTGCCTGTCACAGAGCTGTGTTCCTTCACAAATGTTCCCCGTTGTGTCCTCAGCCCCTCCTCACTCATCCCCATTAATTACACCTGTCTCTTCAGCTCCTTCATTGAGCGCTCGCTTCCTCTTGTCCCCTGTGTGGTGCCTGCAGCACTGTGATGACGTCAGCAAGGTGCTGATCTCATCACGTTGCTGCACGTCGGGGGCGGGGCCAGGGGCGGGGCCGGGTTCCGGCGCGCTGTTCAAATGTATTTACGTCTGAAAGATGCAAATACATTTGAATAGGAAGAAGGAGGAAGCTGCGGTCATCGGCTCTGCTGCGCTCCTCTACACTGGGTGCATGCCGAGCACAGCACACAGCAGAGCCGACAGAGCACAGCACGCTGCCTCCTGCTAGTGTGCCTGGCATGCACACAGTGTAGAGGAGCGCAGCGGGGACAGCAGATACAGCGGCGCACTACACCGTGCCCCTGCTTCTAGGGAGGGGGAGGGAGGGGAAGGGGGGGGCAGCTGCCCGCCCCTCGCTGGGTACGGCCGCAGCACATAGCAGGGAGCATTAGCACACCTCACCCCGGAAGTACAAGCGGCCGCTGGTACTTCCGGTGTCAATCAGCGTCCTGTGCCCGCAGTTTGTTTTTGCGTCTTAAAGACGCAGATACAAATAAATAGCGGTGCTTCAACACCCCGCGCCTCCCCCCCCGAAAACACAGCTGATTTATTAGACTGTTTTTACGGAGGGGGAGAGGGTGTGAAGAAAAAAAAATGCTGACAGGTGCCAAGTATGGTGGGGGCCCCCTTAAAAGCTCTTTTGGTGGGGGCCCCTGGGCTGGAGCCCCGTCTGCCCCGCCTATAATCCGGCCCTGCCCCCTACACACACAGATACAATGCACCCCCATCACCCCCTACACACACAAACAAATACAATGCACCCCCCATCACCCCCTACACACACACACACACACACAAATGCAATGCACCCCCTCCTCACAGACACACACACACACAATACAATGCACCCCCATAACCCCTCCCCACACACACAATACAATGCACCCCCCACTACCACTTCCCCACACACAATACAATTCCCCCTCCATTACCCCTCCCAGACATAATACAATGCACCCCCCATCAGCACCTACACACACAAATTACACTACCCCATCACTACACACTCCTGCCTCCTCCCCTCCCTCGGAATACAGTACTCCCCTTCTGCCTGTCACAAAGGTGTGTTCCTTCACAAATGTTCCCCGTTATGTGTCCTCAGGCCCTCCCCACTCATCCCCATTAATTAAACCTTTCATCTTCGGCTCATCCATGGAGCGCTTACCGCTGCCTGATGCATCCAGTGTAGCGCCCACAGCTCTGTGATGATATCAGCAAGGTGCTGATCTCATCACATTGCTGCACGTCGGGGGCGGGACCCAGTCCCGGAGCTCTGTTCAAATGTATTTACATCTGAAAGACGCAAATACATTTGAATAGAAAGGAGGAAGCTGTGGTCACCGGCACCAGCACCACCGCGCTCCTCAGCAGTGTGTGCATGCCAGGTGCAGGATCGCACAGCAGGACCATCACAGCGCGCTCCTGGTCCTGCTGCATCTGGTGTGTGCACGGCAGATAATACTGCCTGGCTTGCACACTGCTGAGCAGAGTGACAGTGACAGCAGAGAGCAGCCCACTACAGGCACCGGCCCACTACAGGGACCGGCCCATCTGGCATTTGCCAGAATTGCCCTATGGTCAGTCCGGGCCTGACTACAAACATAGACCTTCTAAGATGTGAGTAAATAATGAATAAAAAAAATCTCAAGTGGAAAATCCACAAATAGTATTTTCACATAATTATGAAATGTGTACAGGACTTTAACTAGTCACTTAGTGAATGGGGACATCATTTTGAAAAGGTTGAAATGTAAAGCCTGCATTAAACATTGTTTTATGTAATTGTACAGTATGTGCAATGGTAAAATTATTTTTTTTTTACAAAAACATGACTGCGGAATGTCTGACCTTTAGCCCCCTACCTAATAATGCCCCTCCATAGCCACCCGTAATTACCCTCCCAATAATGACAAACAAAAAATGCTGTTGGAAACTTTTTGGCCATAACAACCTTTTATTGAAAATTAAGTACAACACAAGAAAATAACCATGAGAAAGTAAGGGTGTATGAAAACTAAACCATAAAAACCTTGCACCATCCGCTACACCTCTTTGCCCCCAACCACATTGCATTGATTCAGGGCCCTCGAGCTGGATGGTGCCCCCCACCCAATAAAATTTTTCCTCTGAGACTTCAGCTCAGTAGGGACTCTCCAAATGTTAACAACCATTTAAAATAAAAATAGAGGAGGGGAGTGGTTACTTAACCAACCAATTCTACCACTCCTCTATGTCCACATCATCAATTGTCTTTCGAAAGATCTGCTCCTGCCTGTTACCATGACATCAAAGTAAACACCACACTATAAATCAAAATTGCAATACACCAAAGCATGGAGTATACGACAAATAAGGGAGAGTGGGTGGGACACGCTGATCCACCAATGAACTGTCCGACACCCCACCCTGTGCACCTATATACCTTGGCTCCTGCATCAATGGGGTAAAGCCCCAGGTGGGGCACCACCGCATAACCAACCCACAGATTTTGAACATATTACCACTCCTTGGGCCTGCAAGATGCCATCTTGCCTCAACAATCTCAATTTAACCCCATAAACTAACTAGGGTCTGGCAGACATCCTAGTCATGTGGACCTACCTTTTAGCACCCTCTGCAGTCCCAGTATGGGACGTACTGGACTAGCCCTATAGATCTGACAACAGTAAGGTCACATATAACAGGTCTCTACGAATAGGGGCACTATTGATTTTGCACCTGAAACTTACCACTTACTAAAATTTGGCACTTGAATGTTTTTTAGTTTATTCATTGGGCAGTGTTATTTAGGTAGTTGTCTGAAAAAGTTATATTGACACTGTATAGCATAGGTTGATTATATATTATGCATTATGGAACACATAATTTAGACCTGAGGATATACTTGCTTTAAAGGGAACCCATCACCAGATTTGGTGACTATAAGCTGCAGCCACCACCAGTGGGCTCTTATATACACCATTCTAACATGCTGTATATAAGAGCCCAGGCCGCTGTGTAGAACGTAAAAATCACTTTATAATACTTACCTAAACGGTTGGTACGGTGCAGATGGGTCAGATGGGTATCTTCGTTCTACAGGTGCGGTGCCTCCTCTTTCGGCCATCTGTGTTCTTCTTTTGAAGCCGGGGTGCATGACGCGTCTTACGTCATGCACACGCGCCGCCATTGAGGTCCTGAGCAGGCGCACTGCAATACTTTATTCTGCCCTGATCAGTAAGTGGTGTAACAAGAAAATAAATCAACACACCAGAATTATATTTTTTACTTCTTCACACTCGCTTAGTCCTGCCTCCATTTTTCTCACTTTCTTCACCACCACCCAGCTTCGCACCACAGTACTGTTCATGACAGTAATTTTTTCCACCTGTGATTCCACATCTTATCTGCTTCCTAGATTTGCCAATATTTAACTTCTAGCTTCTTGATGCTTAAGGAACGTTTGTTAAGTGGCACTCACTTCATTTCACATTTCTGTTCTGTCCTGGCCTGTTACCTTTAAGAGTTATAACCTCTGGGCCATACTGCTAGGCCTCTTTTTCCAGGACCCATGTCCCGTTGATCACTCTCGCCTTGGGTCAACCCTCTGACTCATCTCCAAAAGATCACTCTGTCTCTTGGTTATTTCTCTCCAGGATCTTGCTATCTACAGCTTTGGTCTCCTCTCCCTCGAGGGACACCCAAATCATGCAGCTCTGTTCCCTTGCCAGACCTTAGGTCTGCCTCTATCACACACTGGGCACCATCTGTCCTTCTGAAAGGAATCTTTCACAGTCAGCGTCGGACTGGCTACCGGAGGAATCTCCAGTAATGCCAGGCCTGGATTCAGGTACCTGCATTGCACTCCAGAGCTCTCAGCTGAGCTCCAGACTGCAGCCTAGACTGTACCGCGAGCGCCGAGTGATTGGTTCCCCGGCGATTGTGGTTCAGTTCATGACAGCTGCAGACAGGCCGGGCTGATCTCCAGAGTTCAGGTGAGAACTCCAGAGCTCAGTGCAGGTACCTGAATCCAGGCCTGGCATCACTGGAGATTCCTCCAGTAGCCAGTCCGACGCTGGTCACAGTCCCTTCAGCCTAGCCTCTCCCACTTTGGATTAGTCCCAAACATTAACTTTATCTTGCTCTAAGGTCTGGCACAACATATTCTCAACACCACTAACATGTCACAATTCACATTATACACACATTACACATCATGACTATACACATCATAACAATAACATTGTTGTCTTCGAGGAAGAATGTCGGCAATATTTCCATCTTCCTTCACATGCATATGTGGGTCACCATGGGTAAAATATCTGTCGGGACATCTAATGAAGTTGTATGGGGAATTTAAGATTATGTCCGAAGCAGAAATTTCTGTGACTGAAAATTGTATTCTATACTTGTGAATGGAGTGGTTTCTTCAGCAAGCAGATATGTTTCTGTTTCTGCAAATATCATTCAAATAAAATGTAAATTTCAGGAACAGACCTGCCATGTGTGAACATGTACTAAGACTGTAGCTAAGCATGTCTTAGTTTAAAAGACAGATTATCTTTCTTCCCTAACCCCATACTGATGTTCCTTCTCAATATCAATAGTAGATAGACAGGATTTGGAGATGGAAAATTGATATAGAACTAATTTCACCCCAGAACAAGTTATTCTTGGACACTAATTTACAGACATTAGCTTTCTTGAGCAGTCAACTTAGAAAGCAGATGAACATAAAACCTGTCTGCTAAAGATCATTAAACACCTTGTGCCTCGGGAGTATGGCCTACATTTACTGCTCATTAGCATATCTATCATTAGATTACATAGATTAAGTAGCCTGCAGGACAGCTTGTCTCCTCTGCCAAGAAAACTGCGCCACCGGTCAGGGTTACAACGTGCCCTCATCTCACCGTCTTGTCAAAGCTTACAAACACATGGCACAAAAGCCTATGCTATTTTCTCACAGAGGTGTCAGGAGTATTTATAGATGGACATACATTGTTACATGGATGCACTAAAATATGATGAGCCATTTGCTACCCTTGCGCTGTTTTAGTGTACACATACCCCATAGTTTGGAGATATTTATTTGGCAATTTAAATTATATAAATGTGGTTCATATGGAAGTCTTTCATTATACGGCTAGGTTCGCACACTGCGTCTTTTTGACGCTGCGTTTTTGGCCGCTAAAAACGCACAAAAACGCACCTGCGTCGAAAAAACGCATCAAAAAACGCATGCGTTTTTGCTGCGATTTGGTGCGTTTTTGGCTGCGTTTTGCTGCGTTTTTTGATCTCTGCATTTTGCTGCGTTTTTCCAATGCATTGCATGGGGGGAAAACGCAGAAAAACGCAGGAAAGAACTGACATGTCCATTTTTTTTTTTAACTCAAAAACGCAGGTAAAAAAAACAGATGTGTGCGGACAGCAAAAATGAAAACTCATAGACTTTGCTGGGGAAGCAAAGTCCTGCAGTTTTGAGGCCAAAAACGCACCCGAAAAACGCGCAAAAACGCCGCGAAAAAAAAAACTGTGCGCACATAACCTACTTGTGCTATATTTACAAAGATTGCTCTATTAAGCTTTAAAATGTGAGAAAGAATATGCCAATATCTGACTAGAAACTAATTCCATGCTGAAAATGATACTACTAAAAAGAAAGCATTTAGTATATGATAAACCTTCGAGAAAAGCTGTTACATTGATGTACTTAATGAGGTTATACCGTAACGACAATCCAAAGTTTTGAGGCTGACACAAATGTTTGATTTCTCAAAGCCTGTAGTTTCATTGCTCTTAGATCCTTTAGTCAAATGTTTCTATGGTTACTGAAATACAGTTATATGTTTTTCATAAGTTTTTCAACTTTTATTTTCAAATACATCAAATTTATGCAAAGACTCATGATTTCCAGTGATGACCCTTATTTGTCAAGACTTCTGAAATCCAGCGTCGCATACCGGATATCGGCTTCTGTGCCAAATCCTGATTGATAGAAACCCTATTCTTGTCTAATCAATGCCTACAGTTTATTATAATCTCATGTTTTTGTTTGCATTGACCCCAGGTTCTCTATAGGATTGAGATCTGGAGAGACTTTTGCTTCATTGTGCATGCAGATGCACTGACCCTTGCCTGCTGCCATTTCTGAGCAAGCTCTGCCCTGATGTTGGACCAATTCCACAGCTGAATACGTTAGAAGTGGTCCTGGCACTTGCTGGACTTTCTTGGACACCCTAAAGCCTTATTCACTATTACTAATAATCCTAAAAATAATCAATTTAGGGGCAATCCTATTAACAACAATGTCCTTGCTTGTAAATCCCTTCTGATGTTAATCAATGACAACTGCAAGTGTTTCCTTTAAGGTAACCATTGTTAACAGAAGATTAAAAACAATTTCAAACATCATTTAAAAAATGACAGAGAAAAAACAGATGCCTTGTTCATATTAACACTTTCTACTGAGCTAAGGAAAGATTCTGTGAAATGATGTTAGTAAGTTATTTAGTGGCAGGGTTGAAAATCAGTTGAAATGGGGGTTTTAATATTGAGTTAATTTTCATGACAAGGAGTGACTTACAATATTATGAAATTCATGACTCTTCATAGTAATCTAGAGTTAAAGGAAATTACTACTACAAAAATTAAAGCAGCAAACCTTGTAAAAAAAAAACATATAAGTGTATGAAATCCAAAGAAACAGAATTAGAGGTATTATTGGCAGCACCAAAATCAGTTGCAGAGACAACCAGCAATTGAGTTAAGTTGCAGTGGTGTTAAGGGTGCTTTACACGCTGCGACATCAATAACGATATATCGTCGGGGTCACGTCGTTAGTGACGCACATCTGGTGCCGCTAGCGACATCGCAGTGTGTGACACCAATGAGCGACAATTGTAGTGACCAGAAAAGCCACTACCAATGTGTGTTCTGTATTATCTATGTGATTACATTTGTGACACCTATTCCCCACCTTGGGAGGAGGTAAATTATTTAGCGTTGCGCTGCCCTCTACTGCCTTGCTTTGGTATTGCAATTGATTTGAAAGCAAGGAAGTGGCTGTTGGGGGCGGAGCTTGAGGAGGCAGTTTAAAAGAAAAAATAGTTAGATGCGGTTGAGTTGCTGTGATGCAGCAGAAAAAAAAAGACCTCCATTGAGATATGCGGGGAGTGTAATTATCACCCTATTCAGAGCGCCCCATTTCTGCAACAACAGATTATTGAAAAACGCAGTTAATCCAATTGATAGTGACATCCATCCTCCCAAGGCCGGGATAGGAAAAACGCTTGAACTAGTCCACTGTGTAAGAGATCTCTTTATTTATTGCTATGAAATGACTGTCTATTGGAAATGGAAAAACAACTTTGATTGACTAAAGATTGATTACAAGATTTAAGTAAAGTTCCTCATTTACGTTTTCACAGAATCCTTGGTGTCTGTCTTCCTTCAGCGGCCTTATACCTGGCAGATATCACCACAACTCAGTCTCCTATCTCTGTTATTTTTCTTTTTTTATTTTTAATTTGCCACCTAACCTAGGGATTTGCTGGAGCCATCGGAGACACCGTGACCTGAACATCCTCTGAGGTAGTAGGCCCAGCTTCTCACAAGGCGGTGCGGCAAATTACACAATCAACGAGAGCAAAAACGTGAAAAATCATTGGTCGTTGACACGTCATTCATTTCCTTAATATCGTTGCTGCTGCAGGTACGATGTTGTTCGTCGTTCCTGCGACAGCACACATCACTGTGTGTGACATTGCAGGAATGACGAACATCTCCTTACCTGCGTCCACCGGCAATGCGGAAGGAAGGAGGTGGGCGGCATGTTCTGGCCGCTCATCTCTGCCCCTCCTCTGCTATTTGACAGCTGCCATGTGACGTCGCTGTGACGCCGCACAAACCGCTCCCTTAGAAAGGAGGCGGTTCGCCGGCCATAGCGACGTCGTAGGGAAGGTAAGTCCGTGTGACGGGTGTTTGCGATGTTGTGCGCCACTGGCAGCGATTTGCCCGTTATGCACAACCGACGGGGGCGGGTACGCTCGCTAGCGATATCGGTACTGATATTGCAGCGTGTAAAGTACCCTTTAAGGCCACGTCTCACTAAGCGACATTCCTGCTGAGTCACGGTTTTTGCTAGCGATGTTGCATTGTGTGACATCCAGCAACGACCTGGCCCCTGCTGTGAGGTCGCCGGTCGTTGCTGAATGTCCTGGACCATTTTTTGGTTGTTGCTCTCCTGCTGTGAAGCACACATCGCTGTGTTTGACAGCGAGAGAGCAATGATCTGAATGTGCAGGTAGCAGGGAGCCGGCTTCTGCGGACCCTGGTAACCAAGGTACACATCGGGTAACCAAGCAAAGCGCTTTGCTTGGTTACCCGATATTTAGCTTGGTTACCAGTGTCCGCAGCTTCTAGAAGCCGGCTCCCTGCACATGTAGCCAAGGTACACATCGGGTAACTATAAGCAAAGCGCTTTGCTTAGTAACCCGATGTGTACTATAGTTACCAAGCACAGCGTCGTTACACGGGTCGCTGGTGGCTGATCTCTGATCGCTGTGCAGATTTGCCTGATTGACAGCTCACCAGCGACCATGTAGCAACACTCCAGCGATCCCTGCCAGTTCAGATCGCTGGTGGGATTGCTGGAGCATAAGTGTGTCCGTACCTTTAACCATTAAATCATGACCCGGCAGTTTGGATTACATGATTAAACTACATTCTGGTGTTGAGGATACATTGTTTGACACATTGGTATACAATTGACATTTAGATTGTCTACTTTAACATTTGAAATGTTGGTCTTCTATTTGTATTAACGTACGGTCATTCTGCAGCTTTTTTTTTACATATCACAGCATTTTCTAGGACAAAGCCCAAGAGAAAAGCACAAAATCTGAATATACTCTCTAACTCTCTAATAAAGTTAATAAGTAAATAGTGGTAATATATTTAAATAACATAGGGCACTTGATCAAAGAGTGTAAAAGCCATCCCACCCTGACAAGGTGTGCCCATTCAGGACGGTCCTACTCTCATATTAACACCTTACCTTGTATCAGTGACATCAGTGTTAAAAAGGGAGAAAAGGACGAAGCACAAACTACAGCCACCTGTTCTGGGAAGCTATATAGATGCAATGTCTAGCTCAGAGGAAAGGACCTGAAAGGATTTGTTCAGAGTACAAAAAAACACAGAAATCCCCCAAAAATGAGCGAGATTACAGGCTGGCATATGTGCAATAGGCACACGTTAACACCAGGGCCATTTCACAGTCAAAACCGAACACCCCCCCCCCCCACACACAAAATGAGCATATACCCTGTAATAAAGTAAATAGTGGCAGTGAGGGTGGCACGGTGGTTCAGTAGTTAGCACTGCAGTCTTTCAGCGCTGGGGTCCTGGGTTCAAATCCCACCAAGGACACCATCTGCAAGGAGTTTGTATGTTCTCTCCATGTTTGTGTGGGTTTCCTACAGATTCTCTGGTTTCCTCCCACACTTCAAAAACATACTCATAGGGAGCCCCAATGGGGACAGTGTTGCTGTGTCGCCCTGGGCAAGCCAGGGGACACAGGTCACACACCACCACACCCTACATCCCAGCTAGGAACACCACAGCTAACCAAAAATCCTTGTTGCCTTCCTCCAGAGGCTGATGATTCACACCAGGGGGTGGGCCAGGCGGTTGGCTCCGCCCACCAAGGAGGACACAGCTCTGGAGGCGGGAAAACCAGGCAGAACAGTTAGGGGAGTGAAAGAGTAAACAGCAAAGATGAGCTAAGGAAGTGAAAGTAGTGAAAGTAGAAAAGTGGTAAAGGAGGAAAGCAAGTGAGGTGACAAGAAGGAAGGAAAGCCTGAAGGGTCCAGCTTTGTGTAGGACCAGGTCAGCAAGGTCAGCAACGGCGGTGACTGTCTGGAGGGGGACCGTTTGGAAGTTCCTGGAAGGACCCCGTTGGCTGTGTGCCCGGCGGTCTGGAGCAGTGTTCCGAAGGACAGTCAGCACCAGGGCAGGGGCCTCTCGGACCCCGGCAAGGCTTGGAGTCGCCACAATTTGCCGAATCCGTCAGTGAAGGGGACGTAGATCCCCCAACAACCAAGTCCCGATTGAAGGCAACAGCTCAACCATTACAGGGGAGACACCGCCACCGCCAGGGCACCAGTTTCCCCAGGGCCAGCGCCTGCGGGCAAAGAGTAGAGCTCCCCCGGTCCAGCTTGAAGCCGGGGAGCGGGTTACCGGTGGGGACCCATCGCAACCAACAAGTACACCAAGGTGCAAGGAAAAGGGACATCACCGTCACCTACTGGGAGAGCAAGTGCAGCCGTCCATGGGACCGTCTATCCAGCCGTTTGGTTTACCGTAAAAACTGTGTCACGTCTCAGGCTGAGTGAGTACCACAGTGCCGCAAGACACAGCGCTGCCCCTGCGCCCACCAGGCCCTGCACCTCCATCTCCATCACCGGGCCCCGGGATCACCAACCCCTACCCACGGAGGGGCAACACAACACCTGGCTGCTCCGCATCACCATCCCCGGGAGCCCCGTATAGAGCAGCGGTGGTGAAATCACCACAACCGTGGGTGGCGTCACGGACAATAATCATTCCCACACCCAACAAACTCCCTTTCACTCACGGGCGAGGAGTGCCGCTCGAGAAACCCCCGGGATCCGGCCCACCGCTCGAGCCACCACTGAGCAGCAGCCGCCGGACCCGAGCAGAAGGGGTGAGCGTAGTGTGCTGACACCCTCCTCCCCGCCCGCGACAACTTGGCGTCACGAACAGGATCTTACCGCTCTGCCGTCTGGTAGAGGTGCGCCTTGTTACCGCCGGAGGTATCCGGCAGAAAAATTTCAGAAGCCGCCATCTTTGGCGCGAAAAGTTCCCGCTCGAGTGTCTTCTCGAGTAGTGAAGGCGTGAAGGCCAAAACCCCACCCCGAGAGAGGAGGGGCCGGAAAGAGCTAAGGGGGACGCGATTGCGGCTGGACGCATGTAGCTGCAGCTATAAAAGCAGAGACGCCAGGACTCTGCAGCCATACTGGGTTCCTGGAAGGCACGATTGCCAAGATGTACAACCCAACTCCCAACGAGGAAGCCTCCGCGCCCGGCACGGCGACGTGGCAGAGGGACCGGACTGTCCCGCTGAGTAATCGTCTGCAGGCCCATATGCAACTCCTCCTGGAGGAGTGGGAGACCGACATGGCGGATGTGGTGGCTGCTATGTGGAGACGCGAGGCAGAAGAGGATTTGGAGGAGCGGGTAAGCGACCCACGCCCCTGTATTCCTGAGGGATCGGCCGTTGGAGCTGAGGGGCCCAGCCGGCTTCCGCTCACCCTGCCTCTCTCCCTGCTACCCGTAGTAGCTGCTGCCGCCCCGCCATTAGGCCCGCTACCTGCCCAACCGGTAGCGATACCCTGCCCGGCCGCTCCGGCGGACCAGTCGTCTGCAGACGTCCGGGATGTCCCTGAAGTATACCAGGGGGAACCGCTAGAGCCGCGGCCCCTTTACAGCATGGTGCCAGAAGTCCCAATAGAGACTGTGCCAGACCCTGAGCCCGAGACCGTGGCCTGGATGAAGGCCCGAGTGATGCAATTCCACCAGCGCCAGCAGGATCAGATCTTCCGGATGATGGAGCAGTGGACCAACGAGGTGGAGGAGCTGCTTACAACTGCCCTGAGGTACGGAGGGGGAATGGATGTAGCAGAACCGACTGGTGACCCACGTCCCTATGTCCTACCAGGACCGGCCGCTGAGGCTGAGGGGCCCGGCCTAGTCTCGGCCTATGCATCGCCCTTGCCGTTACTTATGAGGCGCCTTAATGTCAGCTCGCCAAATCTGCTGCTCCGTGCTACCACAGAAGGGGCTGAAGTGCTGGATGTTGGAGGCCAGGAGGCTGCGACAGCTGGCGGCAACCCACCTGACGCAGGAACACGAGATGACGACTCCGGCCCTAGGCCCGGGTCTGCTGCTGAGTTTGAAGAGGCAAGTGAGCGTTCCCGCTATGTAGGGGACCCCATGGTTGTCCATACCCCGTGTGCCGGTGGAAATGGGTACCGGGTGCCCCTGTCACCGCAGGCATGTCAGTGCATGTTTGATGTGCCGATGGCAGAGGACGGGTCCGCCTCAGCAGAAAAGTACGAGTAGGGCAGCGGAGCACCGTTGTCCAGTCCCCGTTGGGACCACCATTTTGTTGTTTGTTTGAAAAGTTTGAAAAGTTTTGAAAGAATGATGAAAAATGATGACCGAGTACATTACCTGATTACCGTGATTTGCAACCGGCTGGAGCCGGCACCGTTGTCCCCGTGGGGACCATTTAAAGTTTTGCATGGGAACTATCCATGGACAAGCCCGTGAACTTGCAGGGCAACCACAAACGTTAGTGGCTTGTAAATATGTTGTTTACCGTTACCGTTCTCCGCAATGCCGCCTCCGGAGAGGCAGGTTGGAGGGAGGGCCCTGAGCAGAGCAGGCTGGGGCCCAGCCACCAAAGGAACCGGTGGCTACCCTCTGGAGGGCAAGGACAGATCCCGCTCGGGTACCGTGTGCTGGACTGTGTGTCAAGGGGTGCTGCCTGGGCTTTAGGGGCAGCATCAGGGCCAGGTTGCTTGGGTGGGAGAGAGCGGAAACCGTAACCGTAAACCGTTTGCAACGTTAAAAGAAATGTGCCTCCCGTCTTGGGAAGAGTTAATATTAAAAATGTAAATATGTTATATTATTATGTTATCTTTTTCAGAAAAATAAAACCGGTGTTGGACGGCAGCCTGCGGACGGTCTGCATTTTGCTAAGGGGGAATGTGTCGCCCTGGGCAAGCCAGGGGACACAGGTCACACACCACCACACCCTACATCCCCGCTAGGAACACCACAGCTAACCAAAAATCCTTGTTGCCTTCCTCCAGAGGCTGATGATTCACACCAGGGGGTGGGCCAGGCGGTTGGCTCCGCCCACCAAGGAGGACACAGCTCTGGAGGCGGGAAAACCAGGCAGAACAGTTAGGGGAGTGAAGGAGTAAACAGCAAAGATGAGCTAAGGAAGTGAAAGTAGTGAAAGTAGAAAAGTGGTAAAGGAGGAAAGCAAGTGAGGTGACAAGAAGGAAGGAAAGCCTGAAGGGTCCAGCTTTGTGTAGGACAAGGTCAGCAAGGTCAGCAACGGCGGTGACTGTCTGGAGGGGGACCATTTGGAAGTTCCTGGAAGGACCCCGTTGGCTGTGTGCCCGGCGGTCTGGAGCAGTGTTCCGAAGGACAGTCAGCACCAGGGCAGGGGCCTCTTGGACCCCGGCAAGGCTTGGAGTCGCCACAATTTGCCGAATCCGTCAGTGAAGGGGACGTAGATCCCCCAACAACCAAGTCCCGATTGAAGGCAACAGCTCAACCATTACAGGGGAGACACCGCCACCGCCAGGGCACCAGTTTCCCCAGGGCCAGCGCCTGCGGGCAAAGAGTAGAGCTCCCTTGGTCCAGCTTGAAGCCGGGGAGCGGGTTACCGGTGGGGACCCATCGCAACGAACAAGTACACCAAGGTGCAAGGAAAAGGGACATCACCGTCACCTACTGGGAGAGCAAGTGCAGCCGTCCATGGGACCGTCTATCCAGCCGTTTGGTTTACCGTAAAAACTGTGTCACGTCTCAGGCTGAGTGAGTACCACAGTGCCGCAAGACACAGCGCTGCCCCCGCGTCCCTGCGCCCACCAGGCCCTGCACCTCCATCTCCATCACCGGGCCCCGGGATCACCAACCCCTACCCACGGAGGGGCAACACAACACCTGGCTGCTCCGCATCACCATCCCCGGGAGCCCCGTATAGAGCAGCGGTGGTGAAATCACCACAACCGTGGGTGGCGTCACGGACAATAATCATCCCCACACCCAACAAACTCCCTTTCACTCACGGGCGAGGAGTGCCGCTCGAGAAACCCCCGGGATCCGGCCCACCGCTCGAGCCACCACTGAGCAGCAGCCGCCGGACCCGAGCAGAAGGGGTGAGCGTAGTGTGCTGACACCCTCCTCCCCGCCCGCGACATTGCCAATGTATGTAAAGCACTGTGAAATTAACAGCGCTATATAAATATTATTATTAGTACACTTATATAAAATAGGATACTTGGTTAACACTGTTTGATGAAAGAGCATAAAAGCCATCCCACTCTAACAAGGTGTGCGCAATTATGATGGTTCTACTCTAATATTAAAACCTTATGCAGCATCAGTGAAATTGTTTCTTTACTTTAACATTTGGGTATTTTGGTTTTCTATTTTTAATAATTTAAAGGGAATCTGTCAGCAGGTTTTTGCTATGTAAGCTGAAGCCAGCATGCTGCAAGGGTTTACACAGAAAATTCAGGGATGTTTATTTACTATGTTAGTTTAAGCAGCTCTTATCATTGCTTGGACTAAAACCTCACATGCAGGGCAGTCCGGCACACCCCCTCCTCTGATTCACACCCCCCTGTCAATGTACAATCTCTACAGAGAGACTGGTGAGGGCGGTGAAGCTCATTTAGCTCTGCTACATGATTAAATCTAAAATTCTGACTGTGTCAGAATGGCTTCACCCAGTAATCTAAGTGATACATTGTTGGATTTACTTTTGTCTACATTATGCTGCTCTCAAATGAGTTCGCAAAACCTGCTGGCAGATTCCCTTTAAGGGCATTCTGTAGGTTTTTGTTTTATAACACAGTATGTTCTAGGAGTGACCTTCTTAAATTATCCTTAGTAAAATTATCCTACACACAGAAATGACGTGAAGTTTTTTATGTGCTTTGCATACTGTATTTGGATGAAATGCTATGTATCAATATATAAGCACACAAATAATTAAAAGGCCAAGCATTGGAGGTATCAATAGATATACAGTTAGGTCCAGAAATATTTGGACAGTGACACAATTTTCGCGAGTTGGGCTCTGCATGCCACCACATTGGATTTGAAATGAAACCTCTACAACAGAATTCAAGTGCAGATTGTAACGTTTAATTTGAAGGTTTGAACAAAAATATCTGATAGAAATTGTAGGAATTGTACACATTTCTTTACAAATACTCCACATTTTAGGAGGTCAAAAGTAATTGGACAAATAAACCAAACCCAAACAAAATATTCTTATTTTCAATATTTTGTTGCGAATCCTTTGGAGACAATCACTGCCTTAAGTCTGGAACCCATGGACATCACCAAACGCTGGGTTTCCTCCTTCTTAATGCTTTGCCAGGCCTTTACAGCCGCAGCCTTCAGGTCTTGCTTGTTTGTGGGTCTTTCCGTCTTAAGTCTGGATTTGAGCAAGTGAAATGCATGCTCAATTGGGTTAAGATCTGGTGATTGACTTGGCCATTGCAGAATGTTCCACTTTTTTGCAATCATGAACTCCTGGGTAGCTTTGGCTGTATGCTTGGGGTCATTGTCCATCTGTACTATGAAGCGCTGTCCGATCAACTTTGCGGCATTTGGCTGAATCTGGGCTGAAAGTATATCCCGGTACACTTCAGAATTCATCCGGCTACTCTTGTCTGCTGTTATGTCATCAATAAACACAAGTGACCCAGTGCCATTGAAAGCCATTCATGCCCATGCCATCACGTTGCCTCCACCATGTTTTACAGAGGATGTGGTGTGCCTTGGATCATGTGCCGTTCCCTTTCTTCTCCAAACTTTTTTCTTCCCATCATTCTGGTACAGGTTGATCTTTGTCTCATCTGTCCATAGAATACTTTTCCAGAACTGAGCTGGCTTCATGAGGTGTTTTTCAGCAAATTTAACTCTGGCCTGTCTATTTTTGGAATTGATGAATGGTTTGCATCTAGATGTGAACCCTTTGTATTTACTTTCATGGAGTCTTCTCTTTACTGTTGACTTAGAGACAGATACAACTACTTCACTGAGAGTGCTCTGGACTTCAGTTGATGTTGTGAACGGGTTCTTCTTCACCAAAGAAAGTATGCGGCGATCATCCACCACTGTTGTCATCTGTGGACGCCCAGGCCTTTTTGAGTTCCCAAGCTCACCAGTCAATTCCTTATTTCTCAGAATGTACCCGACTGTTGATTTTGCTACTCCAAGCATGTCTGCTATCTCTCTAATGGATTTTTTCTTTTTTTTCAGCCTCAGGGTGTTCTGCTTCACCTCAATTGAGAGTTCCTTAGACCGCATGTTGTCTGGTCACAGCAACAGCTTCCAAATGCAAAACCACACACCTGTAATCAACCCAGACCTTTTAACTACTTCATTGATTACAGGTTAATGAGGGAGACGCCTTCAGAGTTAATTGCAGCCCTTAGAGTCCCTTGTCCAATTACTTTTGGTCCCTTTAAAAAGAGGAGGCTATGCATTACAGAGCTATGATTCCTAAACCCTTTCTCCGATTTGGATGTGAAAACTCTCATATTGCAGCTGGGAGTGTGCACTTTCAGCCCATATTATATATAGAATTGTATTTCTGAACATGTTTTTGTAAACAGCTAAAATAACAAAACTTGTGTCACTGTCCAAATATTTCTGGACCTAACTGTAGATAGAAATAGTCAATCACTAGACATTTTGGCAGGAAGAAGCTATAAAATAGGTAGGGATAAGCTATAAAGTCCTTCTCTGGTGAGAGAAATAAAACAAAGCAAAATTGAAAGAGAAGGATAAATTATTTTATCCCTATTCTAATCCTAAAATAATCCCTTTCTGACCACAAGGGGTAGTTTCCTAAAAGGGATATACATTTATGTGTGACACCCCTGACCCTATCAGGATGTCACAGAGAACTGCACCCCTGTGTCTCATGGTGCAGAACCCACCCTGCATGGTTCTGGGTTCCTACACACTGGTATTGCTTCCATCAGCACTCAAATTCTAACCACACCTCATACCACACCCTGTCAGGCACACCAGTGGGTGGTCTAGCTGGAAAAGATGACTGAGATGGCGGAGATGAGGGAGTTGTAGCTTCCTGTGTGACTTTGGTTGGGTCGCAGACGGAGGTCTGGGACCACAGGAGTCGTAGACTTGGTTGTAGAGTATTGGAGAAGGTGTAGCAGACTTAGTTTTGGAGAACGGTCGGCACCAGAAGTCCAGTAACCGGACTGGTACCGAGCAGTTCGGGGTACAGGACCCTAGCTCAGGGAGTAGCTTCACGCAACCTGATAATTCACCTGTGGAGGATAGTCTCTTTATGAACTTTCCCCAAGAGCTCAGAGATCGAAGGCATCAACACAACGAGGGGATAGAGCTTTCCAGCTTATGCAGCACACTGAAATCCCAAGTGTCAGCCATCGAGAGCACAGCTCCACTATTTCAATATAGGGAGCGGGACCCTGACAGCTGCAGACAGAAGGGTCACTCAGGAACATCTACACGATTGTGCATGGAGGCAGGCTCTGGACCACTAAGCAATACCAGCGGGAACGGACACCCAGACGGGCTCCCCAGAGTGGCAGCGGCACCCAGACACTTGCTTTACTCCTGTGTCAGAGTCTGCTTAATGATTGCACCAACATTTCACAGCCTGAGTGAGTACTCTGCCCTCCCTGTGTACTGCCTGCCCGCATAGTCTGCACAACATTATCCGCCACTTATCTCCAGAGTCCCGGGGCCTTCCCTACCTGTGGAGGGATCACCATCTGGCTGCCCCACTCCATCTCCCCCGGGTACTCCGATCGGCACTACCGGTACTACCCTTAACGCAAACCACGGGTGGCATCACTAACTCTCCCTTGTAAATATTTCCCCTTCTAATTGAGAGGCCGCTGAGCCCCGGGTCCGGGTACCCTCGAGCTACAGCAAAACCCAGATCCAAGCAGTTTGCCAGCTCCAGGGGGCGGCACATATGCGCCCCCACTCCTCATTGGTTGCCTCTGGATAGTGACTATTATATACTACTCTGTATTATAGGTGACCCAAACCATTAGGTTAAGATAAAAAGAAGGTCCACAAAACAGGGGCTATCACTGGGGATAAGCGGGGCATTTGCCCTAGGTGCTGCCGGCAGAGGGGCACTATTGGACTGCCTGATGCAGCTGTCCTTAGGTGTATCACTGGCAGTTACAATTAAAGAGCCCCCCAGAGTGGGATTCAGCATGTCAATGAACTGGCTGTCACGCTAACAGCCAGTTCAGAGAAGATCGACCACAGCAATCAATTGTAATTGTGTTATTCTGGCAAAAGTACAATTGAAGTTCTGACCGCCTGCACTTCTGGTTCAAGGCAATGTCAGCTGAGTGATGAAGTTAACTGAACAAACTGCTGAATAGGGATCAGCGAATGTATTTGCCACTATTCAGTATCCGACGGATAACAGGCTATTCGCAGCATTCGGTATCTGACGAATTAAACAGTATCCACTCCAATACTTTCAGTTTTATTTCTGACTTCCTAGCGCCTGTTTTCCAGCCAATGAACACATCTGATGTTGCTTGCCCTCACAATAATGCCACAGCCATCTTTGTTGTGGTGTTACTGTGATTGGCTTGGCCGCACAGCCTCAATGGGGCTTTATAAGCCAGCTGCCATTTTGTGAACACGCAGTCATTGATGAGCTGGTGGTGTAGATAGACTGTATTGTATGTAGGAGAGCGTTCATAGATCCAACTAATAAATAGTCCTTCTAAGGGCTGAAGACAGTGTCCAGTAGCTGCTAGCAGCTCCATAAATATCCAGAACGAAAATCTGTGAATGCAGACCCAGCTATAGGGCTCTCTCTGTCCGTCGGTCTCTCTCTCTGTCGGTTGCTCTCGCTCTCTCTGTCTGTCATTCTCTCCCTCTACCCCCCCTCTCTCATACTCACCGATCACTGACCGATCACCGGCGCGGCACTGCACATCTGTCACAAAGCTCCGGCAGCTTCTCCTGCGTTTGAAAATGCCAGTCGCTCATTATTCCATCTCTTATTCACTGCTTCCCCCGCCTATCGGCGCCTATGATTGGTTGCATTCAGACAAGCCCCCATACTGAGTGAGAGCTGTCTCAATGCAACTAATCACAGCTGCCGGTGGGCGGGTCTATGTAGTGCAGTAAAATTAATAAATAAATAATTTAAAAAATGGCGTGCGGTCCCCCCATTTTTGATACCAGCCAAGGTAAAGCCACACAGCTGAAGGCTGGTACTCTCAGGATGGGGAGACCCACATTATGGGGAGCCCCCCAGCCTGAAAATATCAGCCAGCTGCCGCCCGGAATTGCCGCAATCCATTAGATGCAACAGTCCCGGGACTCTACCCGGCTCATCCCGAATTGCCCTGGTGTGGTAGCAAACAGGGTAATAAGGACTGAATGGCAGCCCATAGCTGCCACTAAGTCCTAGGTTGCTCATGGCAGGTGTCCATGATTAACCTGTAAGTGAAAGTAAATAAACACATACACCTGAAAAAATCATTCATTTGGAATAAAAGACAAAAAAAACCCCTCTTTCACCACTTTATTAAAATCCCCAAATACCCCTCCAGGTCCGGCGTAATCCACCTGAGGTCTCATGACACATCCAGCTCTACTACATGAAGCTGACAGGAGCGGAGAAACTGAAGTGAGTCGCGCTATCAGTGGTGACGTCACTCAGGTTATTCGCGGCCACCACTCGCAGGTGGAGGACTCCAGCTGGCCGTGGGTAACTTGAGTGACGGCACCGCTGATCGCGCGGCTCACTTCAGTCACTCAGGGGATTTGCGGTCACCGGTGAGTCCTTCACCTGTGATTGCAAATCAGGCCGCGGCACACAGACGGAGCTGCGCGATGCCAATGAAGTCAAGTGAAGTTCATCCGAGTTCATTCTGATTGCGCGGCTCTGTCTCACAGCCAGCCATGCTCTATGGGGATTGTAGCAGAGCCGAGTGGGACCGCACTGTCAAAAATGCATCCAAAATGCATCCAAAATGCAGCGTTTTGGATGCTTTTTGAAACACACATGCAGTGGAAAGTATGAGGAAGGGAATGTGAATGAGCAGAGCTGCAGTGTAAAGTATGAGGAAGGGAACGTGAATGAGCAGAGCTGCAGTGTAAAGTATGAGGAAGAAAACGTGAATGAGCAGAGCTGCAGTGCTAAGTATAAGGAAGGAAATGTGAATGAGCAGAGCTGCAGTGTAAAGTATGAGGACGGGAACGTGAATGAGCAGAGCTGCAGTGTAAAGTATGAGGAAGGGAACGTGAAAGAGCAGAGCTGCAGTGTAAAGTATGAGGAAGGGAACGTTAATGAGCAGAGCTGTAGTGTAACGTATGAGGAGGGAAACGTGAATGAGAAGAGAGAGAGAAACCAGGCATGATTTCAGATGATTTCCAACTGTGACAATGTGGGCCCCAAGTGTATGTGGGCCACACATCAGGTAGCGGGATTAAAGCACGCCAGAGTAATTGGTCTCTTTAACAGACCATCTGGTTTATTAACAGGTCCATAAACCATATCAGGTCACATAACATAAAGATGCCGTTCGTTGGCTTTCTCCTCAAAGACCAACACATAATATAAAGTCCACACACTTTTGGACTGCCACCCATGTGTCACTGACCCTTGTCAGTATCCAGACCCCAGGTCCAATCCCAGTTACCTTCCTCTTAAGGTGGCTAGTGTCCTTTCCAGGTTCCCCCTGGCTCCAGCCACATGGCTTTACACATGGACCTAAAAGCCCCTTCCTTCAGAAGAAGGTCTCCGGAGGAGTGCAAAACACCCTGCTTCTGCTCTCTCCATCTCCAGCACACACACTGGAAGTCTAGAGCCAGTCTCTCCCTAGACTGCCCTCGACACTCTCCACCCAGGTTCAGAGACAGGATTGCTTTAACCCCTGGAGCCACACCCACAGGTGGTAAGGAGTGTGTAATCAGCATCACACACCCTTCCATGGCTCTGCATGAATGCAATCCTGTGGAACCACAGGTCCCAGCCAGTTTCACATTGCAGAGCACCCACGCTTCTGCAAAACATACCGGCCTTTTGTAATACAGCCGGTTGATACCTCACATACCCTCCCCCTCTGTTCAAACCCGTAGGGGAGAACACTTGCCAATGACCTGGGGCCGCGAGACAGGGCATCCCCGCTGCCATGCCCCACCAGTCGAGAGGGCCGTCCAAGAGCAGTAGTCCCTGAGGCATCGCCCGACACTGTCACCAAACCCTGTCTGGTCAACCTAGGGTTAAAGGACGTCCCATTTCCAGACCGTTCTCTCCCTGACCCCCTCCCAGGGTCACCGTAGTAGAGAGACATGTCCCCAGTCAAACCTACAGTCTTGTCCGAACCTAGGCTTTCTCGAGTACCCCCAAGGCTACTGTCGGGAACTCTAAGCTCATAGCGGCCACTATCTACCGTACATCGTAGGTTACCACTCTGTCGGCGATTCCTTTTATCGCGCGTCTGAACTACTGGACCGACACGCCATCTTCCACTTCTTTCCCCTGAACAACGGGTGGAAGACGGCTGCTGTCCCCCACACAGTTGGCGAAGCTGCTCCTTAATTTTCAGGTTTTCTTGCCACAACCGCTCCATGTCACGTACATGGTGTACCCGATATTCAATAAGGCTTCGAATGGTTCCAAGACTCTCTACAGTCCCGACACAGACAAACGGAACCATACCAGCTTCCCTGGGTATCTTGCTCTCATTAGCAGCAGGGATTCTTAATCTCACCAATCCCGACTTATTCACCATGTCTTGCATGACTCGTCCGGTTTTTCCAATGACTCTCCCCACCAGAGCCCGGGGTACTTGGACAATATCTTCCGCCAGACTCTGCGCTTTCCTTTTATACTCTAGCTGTCTAGTGGCTTCTTCCTTTTGCAGTTGGGCCTGCCACTTCATACGAACACATCTGAAGTGCATGTCCTTTAGAATAGCCACCCGCTGCCCAGTAATTTTACTGGTAGACAATATCACTAACTGTTCAGCCCCTGGGGTACAGTAGACCTCACACGCTTCCACAGCTCTCTTAAATTCGTCATGCATGCACCCGGTGGCACACGCTTCTCTTAAGTCCTCAGGTATATCCACCATGCACTTGACTACAGAAGTCTCATTCATCCCTGCCACATGCTTGTCAAGTTTAGCTTCCAGAGTTAGCTCTCTTTGGGCCTCCCCTGCTTCAACAAGTTTGGTCAGGAGTGACACTCGCTGCTCCATCTGCTCCAAGTCTCCCTGGGACTTGGACTGGTACTCTGCCAAGCGACTTCGGAGCTCAGCCACTTCTTTCTCCAGCTCCCTTACTCGACTCTCAGTAGCCTGCCTAAGAAGTATCTCTTGTTGCAGATGGTCTTTGCTCATCCTCTTGAATGAGTCTTCACTTGCGGACCTCTCTGGTCTATGACACACTATTTCTGAGGCTTCTTCCACCTCAGCTTCAGAACATTTGGGTTTCTTACTCTTCTTACCCACGACCTTCTCTATATCCTCCATCATGGTTTTACCAAGCAGGTCAGGCAGGCTCCCAGTCCTGGATGAGACCTCTGGTCCAGGCTTCACCTCCTCAGAGGCTCTCTTCACTTCAGCGCCAGCTGTTTCTTGGTTCTTCACTGCATTATCTTCCACTTCCTCTGGGGTCTCTGCAGTGTCACCCTCAGCCTGGGTGTCACACCCTTCAACATGGCACTCTGTTCCTTTTAGAGATTTGGGGCTAAATTCGCTGTCATCCACCCCAGCACTTGGTAGTTCACCAGTCTGCTCACCACGACTGTTGGGGATTATTCCTTCCCCCACACTCTCTAGGATTCCATTTCCTATACCATTCTCGCCTGACAGACTATCAACTTCACACTTTGAAATCATAGGGACCACCACCATTACGTCCTTGGTTGGCTCCTTCTCTGCACTTGCAGCGCGCTGATTTCTGTCGTCACAATGTGTCAGTTCAATCTCTGATTCCTCAGTCTTTTGTAGGATATCACCGTCTGACTCCACCGTAGCAGGTGTTATTAGCACCATGTCTTTATTAATCAGGCATGTCACTTTCTCTGCACCCTCAGACGGCCTACACTGTGCCCCCTCTCGGCGCTTATTACGTCTTCGGCGTCGGGAGGAAGTTTTGCCCTTCTCGCCCATCTGTACCACACTGTACTCGTTTGTCACCTTACTAGAGTCAGTGTCTTTACTGGAGTCATCATCGCTCCCCCTGGTATCCTGGACTATCATGTCCCCACTTAACCAGATATCTGCCTCCCTTTCTGGAGCTACCCCGTTTTTAACGGTCACACTATCGGTTATTCCCTTAGTCCTTATGTCACTAAGTTGGGTCCGTCCATCATTTTCTTTGGTCACCCCTAACTTAGGACAGTCAATTTTAGGAGGTGCTATCTCCTCCTTACCACACATAACTGCACAACAAGGACCCCTTTTCACCTCCCAATGTGGTGGGGTTTCCTTTGGGCTGTTCCGGCTCTTACACAAGCAACCGTATACGTCCCCCTGCTTCCACAAGTGCACAAATAATTTAGAGTCCCAACCTATAATAATTGGGTGCAGTAAATCTGAGACTACAGCAACATCATGAGAACCACTGTCCCAGGCTGTCTTAATGACCACTCTGGAGACCGGGTATTCTGTCTCATTACTGTGAGTGCAGCCGACGTGGATCTTCCTTCCAGGAATCAAGTGGACATCAGAGGTGGCCCTCACCAGGGTCACCAAGCTCCTTGAGTCTACGACTCCTGTTACAGATTCCCCATCCACTTCCACGGAACACAGACGTGGCTTCTCGTCGGATGGGTGGTCTATATTGCAAACAGGACACTTGTGGCATGAACACTGTTGTCCCTGGCTACAGTCCATCTGCGCCACTTCACCCTTGGATTTGGGATGCTCCGCACCCTTTTGGGGGACCACCGCTTTCTGGGACTCCATCCCCTTATGGGCAACCACCCCTTTATGGGCAACCACCCCCTTATGGGCAACCACCCCTTTATGGGACTCCACCCCCTTATGGGCAACTATTCCCTTCTGGGACTCCGCCCCCTTTTGCAGTTTCCATGCAATGTCCTTAGCCCCCAGTTCACACCGTTTGCCCTTGTCTCCCTGGGCACCCAGTGTCCATACTGGCCCCCGAAGGGTACGCTCAAACTGGTCCATGGCTGCGACATCGCTACACACTGACAGCTCCTGCTGTCCCTGGACCAGGTACAGCTCCTCCACAACGTCCGCAGGGACCATTCCCTCTTTTTGGCTTTTAGCCCCCACTGCTGTCACTGGACCTCCAGGCACATGCCGTTGGTGCTGCTGGCTCTGCAGCAGCTGGTTCAGGAGCTCCTCCATGCTGCAACGAAAAGAGGAACAGGAGGGGCGCTCCAATGGGTAATACCCGGTGGTCAAAGACAGGGGGGGGGTTAGAGAACCACTAACCTTTCCGGGTTGTACCGCCCGTACAACCAGGGTCTCCAGCTTGTGGTGTATCACTGCTCACCAAGCAGGGCCTCGCAATTCCGGCTGGCCTGGAACCTCCAGTCGCTTGACTCTCGCCACTGCAGCACAGGTCCCCAACGACCTGCTGATTCACCGCCAGGTGCTTGAGAGCGCTGTCCCTGTTCGTGGACCCGCCGATCCACCGCCAGCTGCTTGAGTGCGCAGACAATTTTCGTGGACCCGCCGATCCACCGCAAACCGCTTCAAAAAAAATTTTCGCGGACCCGCCGATCCACCGCAAGCAGTCCGTATCCACAGGAATATGTCCTAGGCCGTTGCCCTTAGCAACCAGGCTGCATTGCCCTTAGCAACCAGGCTGCGTTGCCCCTAGCAACCAGGCCATCTGCCCGCATTCTCCACCATAATGTGACAATGTGGGCCCCAAGTGTATGTGGGCCACACATCAGGTAGCGGGATTAAAGCACGCCAGAGTAATTGGTCTCTTTAACAGACCATCTGGTTTATTAACAGGTCCATAAACCATATCAGGTCACATAACATAAAGATGCCGTTCGTTGGCTTTCTCCTCAAAGACCAACACATAATATAAAGTCCACACACTTTTGGACTGCCACCCATGTGTCACTGACCCTTGTCAGTATCCAGACCCCAGGTCCAATCCCAGTTACCTTCCTCTTAAGGTGGCTAGTGTCCTTTCCAGGTTCCCCCTGGCTCCAGCCACATGGCTTTACACATGGACCTAAAAGCCCCTTCCTTCAGAAGAAGGTCTCCGGAGGAGTGCAAAACACCCTGCTTCTGCTCTCTCCATCTCCAGCACACACACTGGAAGTCTAGAGCCAGTCTCTCCCTAGACTGCCCTCGACACTCTCCACCCAGGTTCAGAGACAGGATTGCTTTAACCCCTGGAGCCACACCCACAGGTGGTAAGGAGTGTGTAATCAGCATCACACACCCTTCCATGGCTCTGCATGAATGCAATCCTGTGGAACCACAGGTCCCAGCCAGTTTCACATTGCAGAGCACCCACGCTTCTGCAAAACATACCGGCCTTTTGTAATACAGCCGGTTGATACCTCACACAACCTTCTACAGGCTTTGCCCGTCCTGTTTCTGCCTTTTCCCATCCATTTCAGCCTTTTCCACGGCTCGCTGTTAGGTCCAACGTGAAATTATTCAGGTTTCCCATAGACTTACATTGTGAATCGAATATTCGCGAATAGTCGAATAGTGCCTACCTATTCATCGGATATTCGCGAAGTCGGATATTTTGGTATTCGATCATCCCTACTGCTGATATCACTCTCCAGTGCCACAGAGATGCAAACAATGTTAGTATTGAAAGCGTTCCATTTGAGCTGAAGAAACTGAAGATTTTTTGTAATTGGAGGGGGAATTGAGGAGACAGTATGGGGAACAAGGTAAAGAGGTAATCAGCATGGAAAGAGTATGTGGAGAAGACAGTATGGAATGTGAAGGGTGCAATGTGTTAGGAAAGAGTATGGTGAGCGAGCAAGTGGGGAGATAGGTGCAGACACAGTATGGGAAAAAAGTGAAGAATGTGTGAAAAAACAGTATAGAGAGAGGATGTACGAGGAGACAATATAGAGAGTCTGATTGGAATGTGTGAGGAGACAGCATGGTGAGCAGAGGAGAATGTGTAAGCAGGTAGCACGGGGCGGAAAAGTGTGAGTAGCACGGGGTGGAAAAGTGTGAGGGTTTACAGAAAAAAGACTGGGTAGTATGTGGGGGCGCAGTATAGAGACATGGTAGCATGGAGGGAAGGTGTGTGGGCAGAGCAAGGGACGGACAGTATACAGAGGGGTGGGAATGTGGTAAGGGCACACAGTATAGACTTGGCAGTATGGGAAGGTCACTGTGAGAGGACAGTTTAAAAAGATTGTCCAATATGGAAAGGAAAGGGCGGTGTGGAGGCCATGTACCATAAGACAGACAGAGTGAGGGGTCTTATTTTGTGCAGGGAACATAGTGAGGGGCAATGATTTATTCAGAGGAACTAAGTATGGCAGATATTTTTATTCAGGAGCATTATAATCAGGCTGCTATTTTTAAGGGCATCATGTTGGGATGTTCTGTAGAAGACTAGAGAATAAGGAAGTTTGCAGAGACGAGCTGCAAAGGAAACCTATGCAGACATGGGGAGAACATACAAACTCTGCAGATGTTGTCCTTGGTGGGATGAGCCACCATGCTGCCTGAGAAAAACATGCAAAAAGATTATAATAATGGTTGAATCAAGTTCACTTTAAGCAGAAATCACACACATCTACCCTGTGCCAGTTCTCCATTTTACGGTGTGTGCACTGGCCTGATTTGCTTTCTTCTTAATTGATTTTTTTTCTTTCTACTGTTGTGATGAGGATGTTTTGACCACCAGCTGCTTATGTAAACCGTATCTTACATACAGTCATATGAAAAAGTTTGGGCACCCCTATTAATGTTAACCTTTTTTTCTTTATAACAATTTGGGTTTTTGCAACAGCTATTTCAGTTTCATATATCTAATAACTGATGGACTGAGTAATATTTCTGGATTGAAATGAGGTTTATTGTACTAACAGAAAATGTGCAATCCACATTTAAACAAAATTTGACCGCTGAAAAAGTATGGGCACCTCAACATAAAAGTGACATTGTAGATCCTCCTTTTGCAAAAATCACAGCCTCTAGTCGCTTCCTGTAGCTTTTAATGAGTTCCTGGATCCTGGATGAAGGTATATTTGACCATTCCTGTTTACAAAACAATTCCAGTTCAGTTAAGTTTGATGGTCGCCGAGCATGGACAGCACGCTTCAAATCATCCCACAGATTTTCAATGATATTCAGGTCTGGGGACTGGGATGGCCATTCCAGAACATTGTAATTGTTCCTCTGCATGAATGCCTGAGTAGATTTGGAGCGGTGTTTTGGATCATTGTCTTGCTGAAATATCTATCCTCTGCGTAACTTCAACTTCGTCACTGATTCTTGCACATTATTGTCAAGAATCTGCTGATACTGAGTTGAATCCATGCGACCCTCAACTTTAACAAGATTCCTGGTGCCGGTATTGGCCACACAGCCCCAAAGCATGATGGAACCTTTACCAAATTTTACTATGGGTAGCAAGTGCTTTTCTTGGAATGCCGTGTTTTTTTGCCTCCATGCATAACGCCCATAATACCTTTTCTCATGATTGGATACACCTGTCTATGAAGTTCAAAGCTCAATGAGGTTACAAAACCAATTTAGTGCTTTAGTAAGTCAGTAAAAAGTAGTTAGGAGTGTTCATATCAAGAAATTGATAAGGGTGCCCATACTTTTGCACCGGTCAAATTTTGTTTAAATGCGGATTGCACATTTTCTGTTAGTACAATAAACCTCATTTCAATCCAGAAATATTACTCAGTCCATCAGTTATTAGATATATGAAACTGAAATAGCTGTTGCAAAAACCCAAATTGTTATAAAGAAAAAAGATTAACATTAATAGGGGTGCCCAAACTTTTTCATATGACTGTATTTAGGAAACATCCACAATGACTTCTATCTGAGGTATGAGCTCACCTTTAAATGAGAAGGTTAGAGAAAACATGTTACCGACAGAACAAATCACAATTTTATTCCGCAGAAGTAAGGACAAAATAGCCCGTGTTTCACGGGAAGCAAAGGACACCTTATTCTTTTCCAGATCACTTCACATCCTGAGTAGATGATTTGTTGGCACTTGGACTTTGAGTGAAAGTATGTTTCCTTTCACATTGAAACATAAAGAAAACAATCCAAGTCAAAATGTACTTGTTCTAGTTTGCTTGCTCCTTGTTCTTTCTTTGGAACTATAAAAAGTACAGCTTTGATATTAGCCTGGATATAAAATATACAGTATGTTCTAGAAATACACTACCTTTTAAGTAAAAGGAGCTGTTCTTAGAAGAACAATAACCCATGGGTAAGCATGTTAGATACCTGTGTGTGCTGCTTTACACTGTGTGCAGAATTATTAGGCAAATTAGTATTTTGATCACGATACTTTTTATACATGTTGTCCTACTCCAAGCTGTATAGGCTTGAGAGCCAACTACCAATTAAGTAAATCAGGTGATGTGCATCTCTGTAATGAGGAGTGTGATGTAATGACATCAACTCCCTATATAAGGTGTGCTTAATTATTAGGCAACTTCCTTTCCTTTGGCAAAATGGGTCAGAGGAGAGATTTGACGGGCTCTGAAAAGTCTAAAATTGTGAGATGTCTTGAAATTGCCAAACGTTTTGAAGCGTGATCACCGAACAATCAAGCGTTTCATGGCAAATAGCCAAGAGGGTCACAAGAAGCGTGTTGGGCAAAAAAACTGCAAAATAACTGCCCATGAATTGAGGAATATCAAGCGTTAAGCTGCCAAGATGCCATTTGCCACCAGTGTGGCCATATTTCAGAGCTGCAACGTTACTGGAGTATCAAAAAGCACAAGGTGTGCCATACTCAGGGACATGGCCAAGGTAAGTAAGGCTGAAAAACGACCACCTTTGAACAAGAAACATAAGATAATACTTCAAGACGGTACCAAGAAATATCTTAAGACTGATTTTTCAAAGGTTTTATGGACTGATGAAATGAGAGTGACTCTTGATGGGCCAGGTGGATGGGCCAGAGGCTGAATCAGTAAAGGGCAGAGAGCTCCACTCCGATTCAGACGTCAGTAAGGTGGAGGTGAGGTACTGATATGGGGTGGTATCATCAAAGATGAACTTGTGGGACCTTTTTGCATTGAGGATGGAGTGAAGCTCAACTCCTAGACCTACTGCCAGTTTCTGGAAGACAACTTCTTCAAGCAGTGGTACAGGAAAAAGTCAGTATCGTTCAAGAAAAACATGATTTTCATGCAGGACAATGCTCCATCACATGCATCCAGCTACTCCACTCCACAGCGTGGCTGGCCAGTAAAGGTCTAAAACATGGAAAAATAATGATATAGCCCCCTTCTTCCCTTGATCTGAGCGCCATAGAGAACCTGTGGTTACTCATAAAATGTAATATCTACAGGGAGGGAAAACAGTACACCTCTCGGAACAGTGTCTGGGAGGCAGTGGTGGCTGCTGCACGCAATGTTGATAATGTTGTAAACAGATCAAGCAACTGACAGACTCTATGGATGGTAGGCTGTTGAGTGTCATCATAAAGAAGGGTGGCTATATTGGTCACTAATTTTGGGGGGTTTTGTTTTTGCATATCAGAAATGTTTATTTCTAAATTTTGTGCAGTTGTATTGGTTTACCTGGTGAAAATAAACAAGTGAAATGGGAGTATATTTGGTTTTTTTTAAGTTGCCTAATAATTCTGCACAGTAATAGTTACCTGCACAAACAGATATCCTCCTAAGATAGCCAAATCTAAAAAAACCCACTCCAACCTCCAAAAATATTAAGCTTCAATATTTATGAGTCATTTGGGTTGATTGAGAACATAGTTGTTGATCAATAATAAAAAAATCCTCTAAAATACAACTTGCCTAATAATTCTGCACGCGGTGTAATGTTTTTGTTGAAACCAGTTGTGGCATTTTCATTGTTTTTATTGCAGTTTTTGAGCTCCTAGGCTATGTTCACACATTGCTTATTTGCTGCTATTTTTCTTCAGCCAATATCTGATCTTGTCACTAAAAAAACTACAACCAAAACACAGGTTTTCCTGCCATTTTTATGCTTTTTTTTCCTGTGCTTTTTAGGAACCCAAAGTTTAGTTTTGCTTCTACATTGCAAGCATAAACGATATAAGGTGCTAAGGCGCCAATGTGACACATATGTGAAATAAAACATTTTTGGAAAAAAGGCAATTTGAGCAAATTATTTAGGGGAAAATGTTTACTGATAACGTTTCAGCTGCGTTTTTGTACTTATTGTTTTCTAAGCGTGAAGAAACACTGCAAAAACTGTTAAAAATGCTGAAAGAATTAACACATGTTGCAGTTTTAATAAATGCATCAGTTTTCCAATTCAATCAGGAAAAAATAAACTGAGCATGAGATTTTGGAAATCTTATATCTTTTGCTTTTTCTGTAAGGCTAGGTTCACATTTCCGTTGTTTTGCATCAGTCACATGCATTGCTTGACACATGTGACTGATACGTTGTACAACGGATGACAAAGATCAGAATTCATTGTCGGACTCTGTTGTGTGCGGGGGGCGGACCGTGAGGGGGGTCGGAGTTCGGGGTGGGTGGAGCGGGGCCATGGCACTGAGGACGTCAGTGCCGCGGGGACTGCAGGGCTGGGGGACAGGTGAGTGTGTGTGTGTGTGAGTGTGTGTGTGTTTGTGTGTATATATACATGCGGAGTGCGGGAGGGGGCGAAGCCGAGCGGGGAAGTTTCGGCCTTCCTGCACACGTAACCAGTGTAAATATCGGGTAACTAACCAAAGCCCATTGCTCAGTAACCCGATGTATATCCTGGTTACATGTGCAGGGAGCCAGAGAGAGCATGCGCAGCGAAATCCTACGGATTGCGCTGCTCAAAAAACGTTACAGGCTGCGTTCCTTCCGCCCAGCGGTCATTCATTCCACGACTGATCAGTCGGGCGGAGGGTGCAACGCAGCATCATCAGTCACAATCCGCCACTCATACAAGTCTATGGGAACAACGGAATCCGCTAAACCGATTCCGTTGTTTACCAGAGCAGCGGATTGTGACTGATACAATTTAACGGAAGTGTGAACCTAGCCTAAGGCTGTGTGCACATGTTGCAGATTTGTTGCGTTTTTAATGCCTTTTTCAGTGCACATTTGTCACAAAACCTGAAGCGTTTCCTGATGCGAGCAAAGTGAGTGAGAATCCGGAGGTCTCATGTACACGTTGAGTACTTTCTCCTTGTAGATTTGGTGCAGAAATAGATTTGCAGCATGTCAATTCCTTCATCGTTTTTTGCTGCAGATTTCACCCATACTAATATATGGGAAACATCTAAACCCGAAAATGTACAGCAAAAACGAATAAAACACATTTTAAAAAACAGCAAAATTACACATTTTTGCTCTGCGTTTCTCCTGCCAAGAGATGCAGAAATGGTTCAGAATTTTCTGCACCTAATACTTTATATGTGCACATACCCTAAAAAGTAGCTTTTAATTTGCATAAAAAAAGCAGGAAAAAAATTTAAGTGTAGTTTAAAGGCAATGTGTGAACATTGCCTTATACAGTCATGGCGAAAAGTTTTGAGAATGCTACAAATATTAATTTTTACAAAGTCTACTGCTTACGTTTTTCTAATGGCAATTTGCATATACTCCAGAATGTGATAAAGAATGATCAGCTTAACAGCAATTACTTGCAAAGTCAATATTGGCTAAGAAAATGAACTTTAACCCCCAAAACACATTTCAACATCATTGCATTCCTGCCTTAAGAGGAGCAGCTAACATTGTTTTAGTGATTGTTCCATTAACACAGGTGTGGGTGTTGATGAGGACAGGGCTGGCGATCAATCAGTCATGATTAAGTAAGAATGACACCACTGGACACTTTAAAAGGAGGCTGGTGCTTGGTATCATTGTTTCTCTTCAGTTAATTATGGTTATCTCTAAAGAAACACGTGCAGCCATCATTTCTCTGCACAAAAATGGCCTAACATGGAAGAGTATCGCAGCTACAAAGATTGCACCTCAGTCAACAATCTATCGCATCATCAAGAACTTCAAGGAGAGAGCTTCCATTGTTACCAAAAAGGCTCCAGGGCGCCCAAGAAGGACCAGCAAACGCCAGGATTGTATCTTAAAACTGTTTCAGCTGCGGGATCGGACTACCAGCAGTGCCGAGCTAGCTCAGCAATGGCAGCAGGCTGGTGTGAGTGCTTCTGCACGCACTGTGAGGCGGAGACTGCTTGAACAAGGCCTGGTTTCAAGGAGGGCAGCAAAGAAGCCACTTCTCTCCAGAAAAAATATCAGGGACCGACTGATATTCTTCAAAAGGTACAGGGAGTGGACTGCTGAGGACTGGGGTAAAGTCATTTTCTCAGATGAATCCCCTTTTCGATTGTTTGGGACATCTAGAAAACAGCTTATTAGGAGAAGAAGAGGTGAGCGCTACCACCAGTCTTGTCTCATGCCAACTGTTAAGCATCCTGAAACGATTCATGTGTGGGGTTGCTTCTCAGCCAAGGCAATCGGCTCACTCACAGTCTTGCCTAAAAACACAGCCATGAATAAAGAATGGTACCAGAATGTCCTCCAAGAGCAACTTCTCCCAACTGTCCAAGAGCAGCTTGGTGCCCAACAATGCCTTTTCCAGCATGATGGAGCACCTTGCCATAAAGCAAAGGTGATCACTAAATGGCTCATGGAACAAAACATAGAGATTTTGGGTCCATGGCCTGGAAACTCCCCAGATCTTAATCCCATTGAGAACTTGTGGGCAATCATCAAGAGACCGGTGGACAAGCAAAAACCGACAAATTCTGGCAAAATGCAAGCATTGCTTATGCAAGAATGGACAGCTATCAGTCAGGATTTGGTCCAGAAGTTGATTGAGAGCATGCCAGGGAAAATTGCAGAGGTCCTGAAGAAGAAGGGTCAACACTGCAAATATTGACTTGCTGCATTAACTCATTCTATCAATATAACCTTTTGGTACTCATAATATGATTGCAATTATATTTCTGTATGTGATGTAAACATCAGACAAACACAATTAAAAACCAGAGGGCAACAGATCATGTGAAAATATAATTTTGGTGTCATTCTCAAAACTTTTGGCCATGACTGTAGTGACAAAAAAACTAAAACAAAGCAATTCTGGTGTTTTGATTTTTTTTCTCTTTACAGAGTTTAGTAATTGGGTTAATTAGTTTTATATTTTGATAAATTAGAATTGTCTGGAAACAGTGATACCATATATGTTTATTGTTTTATGTCTTTATTTTTTTTTACTTTACTTTTTTAGTCCACATATAATGCTTATTATATAGTAAAGAACAGGTCCACGTAACAACCGATACGTGGACATGAACTTGTGGCCAGTGACACAACATTTGCCTGACGGCACACTGCGTGAACCTTGTGGAGGCCGGGACCACCAGAGACAGCACACGTGCTACTGATTCTGAGGATTGCGGGCTTTAGTTCCATCAGAGTGTGAGAGGACTGAAGAGCTAGGGGCAGTGTCTCCTGGTGAGCCAGCTGCAATGCCCCTCCTGCAAAGCCTCCTCCCGGCCACCCAAGGGAGGTCTGCACAGCCTGGGAGGAGGTAAAGACAAAGACTCAGAGCTAGGACATTGTAGAGAGAAGTGGCTGTCTGTTTCTTGGTCGGAACGTAAGACCTGGAGTTTTGGAGACGGCCTGCAGACGGCCATGCGAGCAGACCTGAAGTGCGAGGAAGAGCTTGCTGATCGCACTGCGGGCAGAGTCCACTCAGCTGCGTATGAGTAGATACAAATGGCTGCCAGAGAGAGAACTGCTGTGGAGCCAAGCCCTGAGGTGATCTGTCCCCGTGAGTGTCGGTGCTACAGAGAACTGCTGTGGTGCCATAAGCAGAACAGATGCCCCCCCCCTTTGTACAAGAGACCTATCTGGATAAATATGGTGGAACAGTAAGTCCTGAGCTCAGGCCTGGCCTATATATTTTTATTTTTACAGATAAGTGTGCACACTGACTCAGTAGTGGTTTTGGCACCAAACCAAGTATAATACATAATATACAGTAGTCACCACTGCAGTACTGAATCTTATTGTTTGTGTATTTCTGCTAGCAGGTATTTAACCCCGGGGTACTTTCCTGTGTTGCTTATATGCATGGGGGAAGGGCGGGGAATTAGAGAGTCAGCTAAGATTGTTAATTGGTGTGCTGGTCCAGGGACAGCTCCTTAATATACCCAGTGATTTACACCTTCTAGTTCCTTCCTGAAGTTCCCGGTTAGGTAAATGGTTCCCTGTGGTTCCCGGTCCTACTGGAATCAGTCCCTGGCTCAGCACACTGATCCTGGTTCATTAACTTGGTATTTATACATTCCTTTGTGTCGATATTTGCATTCCACGCTAGTTTCACTTCTTGTTTCCCTTATCGGGTTCTAAAGAGTTTGCATTTAAACCTAGTCTGGTCTCCTTCCTTGTTCGTGGCCTGCTGTATCTTGGAAGTAACCTATTGGTTTCAAAAGAGTTTCCACTACATCTTACACCAGTTGTTGCACACCCTCCATCTCCATCTCCGAATTTTCATCTTTGAGCATGATGTCCATATCAATCGCAAGCTGTAAGCCATGCAGCACTGCCTTGGCAACAGGCTATGTTAAAAATAATTTCTTTATTTCACAAACAGCACACTGTAACAAGGTTGTTGAAAGGTACAACAGACCAGACAAAACTGACTCTCGCTGCTTAATCTACAGCCATGGTTGTGTGTGATAATGCCAGTAACTTGATGGTGGCTGAACCTTGGCAGGCGCACACATGTACCAGGCCTGGCCAACATGCTCATCTTAAGCCTGCTTTACACGCTGCAATTAATCGTGCAATCGCATTTCCGGTCACACCCG
Organism: Anomaloglossus baeobatrachus; assembly: GCF_048569485.1. Taxonomy (NCBI): domain Eukaryota; kingdom Metazoa; phylum Chordata; class Amphibia; order Anura; family Aromobatidae; genus Anomaloglossus; species Anomaloglossus baeobatrachus. The sequence continues at coordinate 625,468,064 of NC_134353.1, forward strand.
CCCCCATCGTTTGTGAGACATGGGCAATTTGTTGCCCGTGTCGCACAATGCTGTAACCCCCGTCACATGTACTTTCCTTCCAAACGACCTCGCTGTGGGCGGCTAACATCCACTTCCTGAAGGGGGAGGGACGTTCGACGTCACAGCGAAATCACACAGAGGCCGACCTATAGAAGCGGAGGGGCGGAGATGAGAGGGACATAACATCCCGCCCACCTCCTTCCTTCCGCATTGCCGGCGGGACGCAGGTAAGCTGCAATTCATTGTTCCCGCGGTGTCACACAGAGCGATGTTTGCTGCCTCGGGAACAATGAACAACCGGACGCTCGATTTTTTTGAAAATGAGCGACGTATCAACCATGAACGAGAAGGTGAGTATTTCTGCTCGTTCACCGTCGCACGTAGCTGTCACACGCTACGATATCACTAACGATGCCGGATGTGCGTCACTTACGACGTGACCCTGCCGACATCTAGTTAGATATATCGTAGCATGTAAAGCCCGCTTTAATGGTTCAGCATTTTCTAAAAACTATCCAGATTTGTCAGAGCAACTTGTACACCGCATGTGTACCCATTTATGTCTCGCACCGTGACCTTCACTTTATACACATTTTGCCCAATACTGATTACTGGTTGGTTATCCTTCAAAACCAACACTAAGAGGACAACTTTCCGTCTCTCCTTCCTGAGGTTGAGAGGGGTACTAAAATGGGGCAATACCAGAAGGCCCTAGGTGAAAAATTAGTACAAAAATGTTCCATCTAACAATGCTGGCGGCAGGGGTCATACTTTCCTGGGCAACCAAGAACAAGAGATGAGGGAGACACACACCAGGTCCAAAAGAGGCAGGGGAATACTATCAAAGGTTTGGAACAGTTTCATTAGATCCTCCCAGCATATAATAGAATATAATTTTTAGGTAGCACTAGCAGGTCTGGAAAGCTAGAATCCCTGCCTACAGGCCCCTAATACACTAACCCTTCTCCGGAAACTCACCCTACACTAAATGCAGAATAAGAGAGATGTTATTAGATAATAGAATTTTGTTTTGTTTTATTTAAATAGCAATGGTGAGGTCTGTCAGGCTACAAACTCTGCCACATGCCTCAAATACACTAACCCTTCTCCAGAAACTCACACTACACTAAATTCAGATAAAGGGCAGATTTATTAGATAATAGAATAGATTTTTAGGTAGCACTAGCAAAGTCTGTAGGCCTAGAGTCTCTGCCTACAGGCTTCTAATACACTAAAGGCCCAGTCACACACAACGACTTACCAGCGATCCCGAAAACGATGCGACCTGATAGGGATCGCATGTAAGTCGCTGGGAGGTCGCAGGTGAGATGTCACACAGTCAGATCTTACCAGCGATTCAGGAACAATACAGGTCGCAGTAGCGACCTGTATAACGATCTCAGCAGTCACTGTGACCCTGTCACACAGTGTCAAACACAGTGATGTGTCCTGCCCAGCAGGACATCGCCTTTGAAGAAAATGACCTGGACCATTCGGCAATGACTAGAGATCTCACAGCAGGGGCCTGATCGCTGGTAGGTGTCACACATAACGAGATCGCTAACGGGATCGCTACTGCGTCACCAAAATGGTGACTCATCTGCGATCTCGCTAGCGATCTCGTTATGTGTGACAGTACCTTAACCCTTCTCCAGAAACTCACACTACACTAAATTCAGATAAAGGGCAGTTTTATTAGATAATAGAATAGATTTTTAGGTAGCAGTAGCAAAGTCTGTAAGGCTACAATCCCTGCCTACATGCCTCTAATACACTAACCCTACATTAAATACAGAATAAGAGCGGTATTATTAGAGAATAGAATAGATTTCAATTAGCCCTGAAAATAACTATTGGTGTACTGTTGTACCAGCAGGCCCTGGCACGCTATAAGGCTATGTGCCCATGTTGCGTCGAGGTAGTTGCAGTTCAAAAGCATCCTCTGGCAGAAAGGGCAATGCTTTTGTCTTTAAAATGCATGTAAAAAGTTAAGAAAGTAGGCTATGTGCACCTTGCTGTTTTCATGAGTTTTTAGTGCTTTTCCGGTGCTTTTAGAAACGCTGCAGTTTTGTATTTAATTGAATGGATGGGAAACGCAGCCAAAATGGCAAAAACAATTGACATGTTGCTTCTTTAAACGCAGAGTTTTTGCCCAAAAATATACAAATTTCACGCAGCGCTTAGAACAGCATGGTGTGCACAAGAAATCCCTATTTCTCATAGGCTTTGCTGGAAAATCAAAACGCATGCATTTTGGTATTAAAAAGGTGCAGTTGAAAACGCTGCTGAAAAGCATGAAAAAACGCAACGTGGGCACATAGCCTAACACATTGTCTCTTCTCTAGCAGAACGTCTCCCTACACTATTTCCAGATAAAGAGTGGCAAACATGGCATGATTCAAATGTCTGTAGATGTGACATAGCTTCCACAGTCTATACCGTACAAATCTGTGCAAGAAAACTAAAATAGTGCTCTTTTCCCTTCCAAGTTTTCCTGTGTTCCCAAACAGTAGTTTTCCACCATCTTTGAGGCATCGAGAAGTGTTCCAGAGTTATTATCACATGAATTGACATGTCAGAATTGAAAAATTCGCCTGGTCTTGAAGGTGAAAATAGGCTTCGGCATCAAGGGATTAAATGAAAAAGTGACACTGGCAACAGAAATGATAGCCTGAAAGAAAAATAGAAACCATAGCATGGAAAAACATTGTGTGAGCCACAAGCAGCAGCCTAACCAGCCCAGCTGGCAGTAATGATCCCAGAAGTAGTAGAATGATACACATGTCACACTTTTTGCCTCTTCTTCTAATAAACAAATAAGTGGTTATTATAAAGCAGATTGCATAATAAAATACATGTCACATCACTCACCTCAGTCATTGAAAGATGTCATCGACTCCATCACCTTGAATCAGTGTTCTGCTCAGTTTTACTTGATTGACGCCATAACACTTCATCTTGCACACAGTGGAGTTTTAATTTTGTCAATTACATCACTTGCTATTCTACCCTTTACCTACCTAACCCCCATAGGACCCCTGGGGTTTAGAAAGGGTTTATTTCACCAGAAGAACCTTTTTCAGTTGATTTATTGGAAGAAATGATCAGTCAGCCTCTGTACTCAGATGACATGGGTTCAGTGGAGATAAAGGATATGATTCAAATGCCAAAGTACCATATGTTCCTGGACCTGCCAGGCTTGGTGGCACGGGCAGTAGCAATGGTAATAGCTAGTGATGAGCGAGTACTAAAAAGCTCGGGTGCTCGAAGCTCGGGCCGAGCCTCCCAAGATACTCGTGTACTCGGCCCGAGCAACGAGCCCAATGTTATCCTATGGGAGACCCGAGTATTTTTGTGAAATGACCCCCCGGCAGCATGGAGAAACCCTAAAAATGTCACAAAAGTCTCAGAAGAGTGCTCAAATGACATGGCAACAGCATGGGGAAGACCCCTTGAAGCATTTATCACTCAAAAGTCACAGCTGTTAACAATTTTGTCCGCGTTTCACGCCATTTTTACGGACTCACCAGAAAACCTTCCAAAATGACCCCAAAATGATTTTTCATGGCAGAAATGTTAAGGGCACATACCCAATAGTGAGATAGAGCTGGTGTATGTTACTTTTTGAGATTAATACATGAAAGATTTTACGTGAAAACATTGTGTGGCACACCGATGTCCCTGAGAAGAGACGTACATGAAGGCCTCTTGAGTCTAATGTGCCCATTTTGAGGAAGTGAGTCTTTGTAGTATTTTCCTTTGCCAGGGCAGTCCAAAATTGTGAGGTTCACCAATGCCCCTGCATAGAGACGTGCATGAGGGCCTGTAAACCTGAAGTGCCCATTGGAAGGAAGTGGGTGTATTATAGTATAGCCCTTTGGCAGGGCAGCCAAAAATTGGGAGGCTCCACGTTGTCCCTGGGTAGAGACGTGCATGAGGGCCTGTAAACCTGAAGTGCCCATTGGAAGGAAGTGGGTGTATTATAGTATAGCCCTTTGGCAGGGCAGCCAAAAATTGGGAGGCTCCACGTTGTCCCTGGGTAGAGACGTGCATGAGGGCCTCAAAACATTAAGTGTCCATTGTCAGGAAGTGGGTGTATTATAGTATAGCCCTTTGGCAGGGCAGCCAAAAATTGGGAGGCTCCACGTTGTCCCTGGGTAGAGACGTGCATGAGGGCCTCAAAACATTAAGTGTCCATTGTCAGGAAGTGGGTGTATTATAGTATAGCCCTTTGGCAGGGCAGCCAAAAATTGGGAGGCTCCACGTTGTCCCTGGGTAGAGACGTGCATGAGGGCCTCAAAACATTGTTCCCATTGCAAAGGAGCGGGTCTCCTGTCGTTGTAATGTCCATTCTGCAAAGAATGGGCGAAAAAATTTACCACTGGGGGTATACCTGAAACAAAGGCCTAAGTATTGCAATTTGTAACGGTCATCATCATGGTGGCGCATGAGGAGAAGGAGGAGCAGTCCAGCGATTATCCAAAGTCCAGAAGTGTGTACCCATGGGTGAGTGGAGGTACATGGCAAACTTTAAATTCCGCTCTCATTTGCTGGTGGTGTGGTGAAGTCTGGCCCAATCCAACCCTTGTTCATCTTGATCAGAGTCAGCCTGTCAGCATTTTCAGTTGACAGGCGGGTGCGTTTATCTGTAATGATTCCACCTGCGGCACTAAAAACACGCTCTGACAAAACGCTAGCAGCAGGGCAGGCCAGGACTTCCAAGGCGTAGAGAGCCAATTCATGCCACGTGTCCAGCTTGGATACCCAATAATTGTAAGGCACAGAGGAATGTCGGAGTACAGTTGTTCGATCTGCAAGGTACTCCTTCAGCATCTGGGCAAACTTAGGATTTCTTGTGGCACTACCCCGCACCTCAGGGGCTGTGGTACGTGAGGGGCTGAGAAAACTGTCCCACATCTTAAAGACTGTTCCCCTACCTCTGGCGGATTGGACTTGTGCCTCTCTCGGCTGTACGCCTTGGTTGTCCACTGATTCCTGACCTATGCCGCTAGCGTTTTGTGAGGGGACTGCTTTGCCTACTTCCGTGACTATGGCCTTCCGGAACTGCTGCATTTTGGTTGACCTCTCCTCCACGGGAATAAGAGACAAAAAGTTCTCCTTGTAGCGTGGGTCTAACAGTGTTACCAACCAGTAATGATTGTCGGCCAAGATGTTCTTAACGCGAGGGTCACGAGACAGGCAGCTTACCATAAAGTCAGCCATGTGCGCCAGACTCTTAACAGCCAGGACTTCAGTAGCCTGACCAACAAGATGACTGAACATGCTGTCCTCCTCCTCCTCCTCCTCCTCCTCCTCCTCCTCATCTACCCTGTCCTCTGGCCAGCCACGCTGAACCGAGGATATGACTGGTGTGCATGTCATATCCTCAATTTGGCTGGAGAGTTGCTCCATGTCTTCATCATCCTCCTCATCATAGTCCTCCACTGCACGTTGTGATGAGACGAGGCTGGGCTGTGTGTTATCATCACCCACACCCACTACTGTTTCTTGCTGCAACTCATCGCGCTCCGCCTGCAATGCATCATGTTTGTTTTTCAGCAGAGACCGTTTTAGAAGGCAGAGTAGCGGTATGGTGACGCTAATAATGGCGTCATCCCCACTCACCATCTTGGTGGAGTCCTCAAAGTTTTGGAGGATGGTACATAGGTCTGACATCCATCTCCACTCCTCAGGTGTTATGTGTGGAGTTTGACCCATTTCCCGACGGCTTAGGTGATGCAGGTACTCAACAACTGCCCTCTTCTGCTCACATATCCTGACCAACATGTGCAGAGTTGAATTCCAACGCGTGGGGACATCACACACCAGTCTGTGAGCCGGAAGATGCAAACGGCGCTGAAAGCCGGCAAGGCCGGCTGAAGCAGTAGGTGACTTTCGAAAATGTGCAGACAGGCGGCGAACTTTTACCAGCAGATCAGACAGCTCTGGGTATGACTTTAGAAACCGCTGAACCACGAGGTTGAGCACATGGGCCACGCATGGAACATGTGTCAGCTGGCCTCGCCTCAAAGCCGCCACCAGGTTCCGGCCATTGTCACACATGACCTTTCCTGGCTTTAGGTTCAGAGGTGTGAGCCAGTGATCTGCCTGCTGTTTCAGAGCTGTCCACAGCTCTTCTGCATTGTGGGGTTTGTCACCTATGCAGATTAGCTTCAGTACAGCCTGTTGCCGCTTCGCCGAGGCAGTGCTGCAGTGCTTCCAGCTTGTGACTGGTGTGGAGGGTACAGTGGATGAGTATGCGCAGGAGGAGGAGGAGGCTGAAGAGCATGACATTCCGGAGCTGTAGAGTGTGGGTGAAACACTGACTGAGGTAGGGCCTGCAAACCTTGGTGTGGGAAGGACGTGTTCCGTCCCTCGCTCAGACTGGGTCCCAGCTTCCACAATATTAACCCAGTGTGCCGTCAACGAGATGTAGCGGCCTTGCCCACAAGCACTTGTCCACGTGTCTGTGGTTAGGTGGACCTTGGGTGAAACAGCGTTGTTCAGGGCACGTGTGATGTTTTGTGACACGTGGTTATGCAACGCGGGGACGGCACACCGGGAGAAATAGTGGCGGCTGGGGACCGAGTAATGTGGGACAGCTGCCGCCATCAGGTCGCGGAATGCTTCTGTCTCCACCAGCCTAAAAGGCAACATTTCCAGCGCAAGCAGTCGCGAAATGTTAGCATTTAGAACTGTGGCATGTGGGATGTTGGCAGTGTATTTGCGCCTGCGTTCAAAGGTTTGCTGAATGGATAACTGAACGCTGCGCTGGGACAAGGACGTGCTTGATGATGGTGTTCTTTCTGCGTAGGCAACTGCAGGTGCAGGAGTGGAGGAGGCTTGTTCGCAGGCAGCATGGACAGGGGATTGGCTCGCATGCACAACCAGCGAAGACGTAGCAGTGACATCAGCAAGCACTGCTCCTCGACTCTGTTGTACTTCCCACAAAGTCGGGTGCTTGGCTGACATGTGCCTGATCATGCTGGTGGTGGTCAGGCTGCTAGTTTTGGTACCCCTGCTGATGCTGGCACGGCAGGTGTTGCAAATGGCCTTTTTTGAATCATCTGGATCCAACTTAAAAAACTGCCAGACTCGGGAAGACCTAACATTTGTACAGGCACCTTGTGTCGTCGTGTTGTTCCGGGGAACGGTTGCCTGACTTCTGCCTGGGGCCACCACCCTGCTTCTTACTGCCTGTTGTGATGCTACGCCTCCCTCCCCCTGTGCACTGCTGTCCTCGCTCTGCATATCCTCCTGCCAGGTTGGGTCAGTTACTGGATCATCCACCACGTCGTCTTCCTCTTCCGCACCCTGCTCCTCCTCCTGACTTCCTGACAATTGTGTCTCATCATCGTCCACCACTTGTTGAGACACGTTGCCAACTTTGTGAGAACGTGGCTGCTCAAATATTTGGCCATCTGTACAGACGATCTCCTCATGACCCACTTCAATATGAGCTGGCGAGAGGCCAGAATGTGTGAATGGAAACGTGAACAGCTCTTCCGAGTGTCCAAGTGTGGGATCATTAATGTCCGAGGAGGACGTGTACTCAGCCTGGTGGTAGGAAGGAGGATCAGGTTCAGAAATGTGCGGTGCAGTATCACGGCTACTGACACTTGACCGTGTGGAAGACAGAGTGTTTGTGGTGGTGCCAATCTGACTGGAAGCATTATCTGCTATCCAACTAACAACCTGTTGACACTGGTCTTGGTTCAAGAGCGGTGTACTGCTGCGGTCCCCAAGAATTTGGGACAGGACGTGCGAGCGACTAGATGTGGCCCTTTGTTGTGGCGAAATTAGAGCTTGCCCACGACCTCGGCCTCTGCCTGCACCACCATCACGTCCACTTCCTTGTTCCTTGCCAATGCCCTTGCGCATTTTGCAATGCTGTGCACTGCTGACGTGTATATTCACTACTTGTGCGTTATATCAAAGTTTGTGGAAATTGCACACAAGTGCACCTGTACGCTGCCACCGACAGGCACACACGTGCGGTTTTAAAAACCAAGCACGGACGCAATAAGAACCTAACAGGTTTTTTTGGGGAGCGACAATTACAGACAAGTCAGACACTATCTGGACTGTTTTACACTGTGTACACCAGCCCCAGATATGATGAAGGCTGGTATACGGTCACCACTACCCTGCCTGCCTGCCTGCCTGTATACTGGTACAATAGTCCTGACAAGGACTCTTCTGGTCACTAGCCTGTATTCAGACCTGGCTATACCCTGCCTGTATATAGCAACAATGGTCCTGAGAAGGACTCTGCTACTGTACTCCGACCTGGCTATACCCTGCCTGCCTGTATAAAACTAGAATAGTCCTGAGAAGGACTTTTGGTCACACTGTTTGCAGCCCTGCAACTGAAAAAGCTATAGAGGGCCGCAAAGCTTTCCCTGAATCAGCGACACTCTCCCTGCACTGACTGTCTGGATAGCTGTGAGCAGAGCACAGCGCGCCGGCCGGTATAAAGGCTCGGTCACGCTGTGCAGGCCGGCCAATCACTGCAATTCCACAACTAACAGGGCTGTGGCATTGCAGTGGTCTGCCAGCCAATCCCTGCATGAGGGCTGGCTCTCAAAAGAGCGCCAACATGCAGAAATGAAGACCACGAGTACAGCACGAGTATCGCGAGATTACTCGGTCCCCGCCGAGTAGCCCGAGTACAGCGATACTCGTGCGAGTACCGAGTAGTTACAAGCATGCTCGCTCATCACTAGTAATAGCAATCTGAGCCAGAGCAAATATGGAGGTGGGAATCAGGTTAGGCGGGAAGGAGCTCAGACTATTTACTACACAGAGGCAATTGTCAGCTAAATGAGAGATGACAATGATAATGATTCTGTGGTGGACAAGAGCTGGGAACCAGACTAGAGTACCGAGGAGGTAGTGTAATCAGTGGAGGGGAGTGTTGGCTTTGGCAACACACAGTACAGGCGATGTACAGCTAAAAAACATCCTCTAAGACATCTGCTAATTCTGCAGTCAGCCCTGAAGCTCATGATGATGCATGTGTTGCCAGTGGAAGAGGCTCAACAACACCTGAAAAGTTTGGTCATGATGGTGATAAGTTGCATATGTGAGCATCTCATGTGTAATTCTTCTTTGGAATGTTGTCAACAGTTGACTCTTTTCTTTATCCTTATTTAAATTTCAGGCTGTGCTTGCACATATTGATCTACTGGCAGACTTGAGAAAAATGGCACCACAGATTGCTCTGTGCCATCGGCACCATTTTACTGAAGTCCACAAAGAGATCAAACCCCGCAATCGTGGCATGCAGCTAGGAAGGCGCAAGTGTGACGCCCTGGGCAAGCCAGGGGTCACAGGTCACAACACCACACGCACCCCACATTCCCTGCAGGTACACACTAAGTCAAAACAGAAATCCTTGTTGCCTTCCTCCAGGGGCTGGTGTCCACACCAGGGGGTGGGCCAGGCGGTTGGCTCCACCCACCGAGGAGTTCACAGCTCTGGAGGCGGGAAAACCAGGCTGATAGAAGTGGAAGTTCAAAGTGAGAGGAAGTGGTAGAGGAGCTAAAGTAAGAGCAACAGAGAAAGTGACAGCAAGAAGCCTGAAGTTGGTCCGGGTGTGTGCCCCGGACTGAGACAGCAAGGTTGGCAGACGGCGGTGACCGTCTGCAGGCGAGACTGATTGGAGGTTGCCGAAAGGACCGTGGACGGGTGGTGACCCGGCGGTACCAGAGCGGTATACGAAGATTAGTCAGCACCAGGGCAGGGGCCTTTCGGATCCCGGCAAGGCTAGGAGTCGCCATAATTTGCCAAATCCGTCAGTGAAGGGGACGACTGTCTCCTAACAACCAAGTCCCGTTTGAAGGCAACAGTCCAACCGTTAATGGGAGACACCGCCACCGCCAAGGCACCAGTTTGCAGGGCCAGCGCCTGCGGGCAAGAGTGGAGCTCCTCCGGCTCATATCCAAGCTGGGGAGCGGGTTACCGGTGGGAACCCATCGCTACCAAACAACAACACATAGGTGCAGGGAAGAGACCGTCACCGTCAACTGCAGGGGATATCAGCAGCGCAACTGTCTGAGGGACCCGTCCAACCAGCCTTTTGTTTACCGAGAACTGTGTCGTGTTTACTGGCTGAGTGAGTACCTCCGTGCCGTGCGGCACAGCGCTGCCCCTGCGCCCCTGCACCTCCCCAGGCCCCTACTCGCCTGCCCACCATGCCAACCCCATCACTGGGCCCCGGGATCACCAACCCCTACCCACGGAGGGGCAACACAACAACTGGCTGCTCCATACCATCACTCCCGGGATCCCCAGCCAGAGCAGCGGTGGTGTACACTCAATCACCACAACCGTGGGTGGCGTCACGGACAATAAACAATCCCCACATCCAAACCCCCCTTTCACTCACGGGCGAGGAGCGCCGCTAGAGTCCCCGGGATCCGGCCCATCGCTCGAGCCACCGAGCAGCAGCAGGCCGCAGCACCCGCGGCAGCCGGACCCGAGCAGTGGGAGAGCGCGGCGTCCCCTCCTCCGCCCGCGACAACTTGGCGTCATGAACAGGATCTTACCGCTCTGCCATCTGGTAGAGGTGCACCTTGTTACCGCCGGAGGTGTCCGGCCGAAAAATTTCAGAAGCCGCCATCTTTGGCGCGAAGAGTTCCCGCTCGAGCGTCTTCTCGAGTAGCAGAGGCGCGAAGGCCAAAACCCCGCCCCGATAGAGGAGAGGCCGGAAAGAAGCTGAGGGGGACGCGATGGCGGCTGGCTGCATGTGAACGCAGCTATAAAAGCAGGGACGCCAGGACTCTGCAGTCACCCTGTTCCTGGAAGGAGTTGCCAGCAGAATGTGGATGCCGTCCCGAAGCACCGTAGCCCCCGCGCCGGGAACCGCGGCATGGGTGGAGATCCGGACCGCGCAGCTCTATCAAAGGCTGCAAGTCAAAATGCAGCTCCTCATGGAGGAGTGGGAGGCCGACATGGCGGACGTGATAGCGACCGTGCGGAGACGCGAGGAGGAAGCTGAGGAAGAGAGGGTGAGTGACCCACGCCCCGATGCCCTTGAAGGGCTGGTCATCGCGGCTGCGGGACCCAGTCCAAACCCTCTCGCCCTGTTACCTCCCTCGCCACCCGTCTCGGAAGCTGTGACCCCGCCACTAGGCCCGCTGCCACCGCAACCGGTAGCGATACCCAGAATGCCCGCCCCGGCGGGCCGACCTGTAGCCGGAGCCCGTAGGAAGTCGGAGGTGCTGCCATGGAAGGCCCCGAAGTCTGCACCGGAGGCATCCCCTGAGAAGTCCCCCGAGCCGGAGATGATAACCCGTTCCGAGCCGAAGGCCCAGCAGCGGAAAGCCCCTGTGCCCATCCCCCACACCTCGGCTGAGGTTGCGCCGGGTTGTCGCTGCAAGGCGGCGCCCAAGGCCAAGACACCGCGGGACCTGCCGCCCAGATCCCTGACAGTGGATAGCGTCCAGAATGTCCCGCGGGGCCCGACCCGTGCGCCGGAGCTCGCAGCAGCACCGTATTGGGACAGGGAGCCAGTACCGTTGGGCCCGGAGATTGGCGAGAGGGAGAAGAAGAAAGTAGAATTGGTGGCACGGGCAATCCGGGAGAAGGAGAACCTCCACCAGGCGACGTTCCGTGTCCGGGGCCCGCTGTATGAAGGACAGGTGAGGCGGTTTGATGTCCGCCAGGGCTATGGGTTTATCTATGAACCGGGCCTGGAGGCCGAAGTGTTTATAGCCCGGCGGGACGTGAATGCCCACCTGCCCGAGGAGCACCCCCCTATCAAAGAGAGGTACAGGCCTATTCCCCCTGCGCATTATCAGTGTGCCAAAGATATGTTGAGGAACATGAAGGAGGCAGGGGTTATTCGGGACAGCTGTAGTCCCTGGGCTGCCCCGTTGGTGCTGGTCAAGAAGAAGGATGGCACCATGCGGATGTGTGTGGACTACCGGAAGATCAACCAGATAACGCATAAAGATGCTTATCCGCTGCCCCGTATTGAAGAGTATTTGGCCGCACTGAGGACTGCAAATTACTTCTCTACCCTTGACCTTACCAGTGGATACTGGCAAGTGGCAGTGGCACCAGAGGACCGGGAGAAAACCGCCTTCACCACCCCGATGGGGCTCTGTGAATTCAATAGTATGCCATTCGGGCTGTGCAATGCCCCAGGAACCTTCCAACGGCTGATGGAGTGCTGTCTGGGACACCTAAACTTCGAGACCGTCCTATTATATTTGGATGATGTGATTGTGTACTCCCAGACGTATTAAGCCCATCTGGAGCACCTGGCCGAGGTGTTCGCGTCCCTTGCCAAATACGGGATGAAATTGAAGCCCTCCAAGTGTCACCTGCTGAAACCCAGAGTGCAGTACCTGGGGCACGTGGTAAGTGCAGAAGGTGTCGCCCCCGACCCTGAGAAGATCACTGCCATCCAAGGCTGGCCGAGACCAACCACAGTGAGGGAAGTAAGGCAGTTTCTGGGTCTGGTGGGGTACTACCGGCGCTTTATCAAAGGGTACACGAAGATGGCTGCCCCCATGCAAGATCTCCTCGTGGGACAGACCAAAGGTGGTAGACCCATCGGAGCCCCACTGGTGTGGGAAGAAAAGCATGAGGAATCCTTCTGCCAGATGAAAGCGGCCTTGACCGGAGGAGAGGTCCTAGCGTATCCTGACTATGGCTGCCCGTTCATCCTCTACACAGACGCCAGCAATGTGGGATTAGGGGCAGTCCTGTCCCAGGTCCAGGATGGGAAGGAGGAAGTGATTGCTTATGCTAGCCGGAAGCTTCAGCCAATTGAAAGGAACCCTGAGAACTACAGCTCCTTCAAGCTCAAGCTCCTGGCATTGGTATGGGCTATCACAGAGCGGTTCCGCCACTACTTGGCCGCAGCAAAATTCACCGCTTTCACGGACAACAATCCGTTGACTCACCTGGACACGGCCAAGTTGGGCGCGTTGGAGCAGCGGTGGGTGGCCCGGCTAGCCAACTATGACTTCACCATCAAGTACCGAGCTGGTCGTGTCAACATTAATGCTGATGCACTCTCCCGAATGCCCCATTTGTCAGAAGAAGGTTGCGAGGATGACGACCTCGATTAGATCGAGTTGCCTGCATTTCACCAGCCACCAACTGAGAAGGTACATGTACACCAACAATGGGTGGACCTGGACGCACGGCCCAGTCAAGAGTGGCAGGAAGCTCAAAACCAGGCGCCGGCTGTCCACCTCGTCAAGACCCTGGTGGAACAAGGTGCCGTTGGGATGGACCCTGCCGCCCCAGCTGAAGCCCAACGCTTGTGGAAGGAGCGGAAATGGCTGTATCTACATCAAGGGAAGCTGTACCGTGAGCTGATCAACCCGAAGACTCATGAGAAAATCTGCCAGTTGGTTATTCCCCAAGCTGATGTGGCCACTATTTTGCGGGCATACCATGATGGTGCCGGACACTTCGGGTGGAAGAAGCTGGAGATGCTGTTGAGAGAGCGGTTCTACTGGAGTGGGATGCGGGAGTCGGTAGAAGCCTGGTGCCGAGAGTGTGGTCCTTGCACGCTGAGGAGGAAGGATGAGGCCAGCCAGAGGGCGCCCCTACACCCGATCATCACACATCAGCCGCTGGAGCTGGTCGCCCTGGACCATGTCAAGCTCACCCCCAGCCGAAGTGGGTATGCCTATGCGTTGACCATCGTAGACCACTATTCAAGATTCATGGTGGTTGTCCCAGTCAAGGACCTAACTTGTCGAACTGCCGCTCGAGCGTTCCAGGCTTATTTCTGCCGACCACATGGATATCCAGAAAAGGTGCTTACTGACCAGGGCCCGGCTTTTGAAGCAGAGGTGTTCCACGAGTTCTGCCAGTTGTACGGCTGTAAGAAGATCCGGACCACCCCTTACCATGCCCAGACCAACAGCATGTGTGAGAAAATGAATCATTTGGTCCTGGGACTCCTCAAGACGTTACCGCTGGAAGAGCGGAACCTGTGGCCGGAAAAGCTACACGACTTGGTCGATATGTACAACCATATCCCGTCCAGCTCAACAAAGTGCACCCCAGCATATCTGATGAGGGCTCGCCCCGGCCGCCTGCCGGTGGACCTAGAAATGGGATTGGAGGCCCCAGAAGCACTCCCTTCGACAGCTGAATGGGAAACTCGGCGGAGAGCACAATACCGGCAGATTCAAGAATATGTCGAGAAGAACTTAAGTCGGAGTCGGGAACTGCAGGAGCAGCGCTTTAATCAAAAGGCGTCTGCTGGCCCTTTTCAGCCTGGAGATGTCGTACTGAAGCGGAAGAGGAGAACCCACAAGCTGGATGATCAATGGGAACAAAACCCGTACGTCATACAGCCCACAGGATGGGAAGATGGGAAGGCCTACCAAATCAGTCGTGACCAAGGAGGCACTTTGGCCACAGTTTCCCGGGACCATCTGAAAAGGTGCCCACCAGCCTTAAGAGCGGCGGCAGAAGTACAGGTTCCCCTACCAGCAGATAAGGCGAAAGAGGTGATCCACACTGCGATGGGCGACTTCCCAGCAGACTGGCCTACACAGAACGGCGCAGTGATTCTTCCAGTGATACTGTTCCCACAACCCGTGGATGAAGAAGTGATAGAAGCGGTCAGCCGTGAGTCAGTACCAGTGCCCAGGGATGAACCTGTACCCAACTCCCCTATGCCTCCGCCTGCCCTACACGATAGCAGGGAGGAGGAACTGATTGTTCCCTCTACCCCACCGCTTAGCCCTACTTACACCGGACCCCGGAGGTCCACCCGTCCCAACCTAGGTAGACCCCCACTTAGGTACAGGGAGACTGTCCTTTAAAGGGGGGGGGGGGAGGTGTTTGTCTGTGTTTGGTTGAAAAGTTTTGAAAGTTTGAAAAATGATGATAAGCAAGGATGATTACCGAACAGTCACCTGATTCACCGTGATTTGAAAAAACCGGCCGTTGCCGGCAACGTTGTCCCCGTGGGGACCGTTTAAAAGTTGCATGGAGAACTTTCCATGGACAAGCCCGTTAACTTGCAGGGCAACCACAAACATTAGTGGCATGTAAATAAGTTGTTTTACCGTTACCGTTTTCGCAGTGCCGCCTTCGGAGAGGCAGGTTGGAGGGAGGGCCCGCAGTAGAGCCGGCTGGTGCCCAGCCACCACAGGAACCGGTGGCTACCCTCTGGAGGGGAAGGACAGATCCCGCTCGGGTAACTTGTGCTGGACTAGGGTCAAGGGGTGCTGCCTGGGTTTTAGGGGCAGCATCAGGGCCAGGTTTCTTGGGTGGAAGAGAGCGGAGACCGTAACCGTAAACCGTTTGCAACGTTTAAGAAATGAGCCTCCCGATGTGGGATGATGTCATAAGTTGTAAATATGTTACCGTTTTTCTATTTTCACAGAAAACAAAAGGAAAATAAAACCGGTGTTGGACGGGCTGCCCGAGGACGGTCTGCGTTTTGCTAAGGGAGAATGTGACGCCCTGGGCAAGCCAGGGGTCACAGGTCACAACACCACACGCACCCCACATTCCCTGCAGGTACACACTAAGTCAAAACAGAAATCCTTGTTGCCTTCCTCCAGGGGCTGGTGTCCACACCAGGGGGTGGGCCAGGCGGTTGGCTCCACCCACCGAGGAGTTCACAGCTCTGGAGGCGGGAAAACCAGGCAGATAGAAGTGGAAGTTCAAAGTGAGAGGAAGTGGTAGAGGAGCTAAAGTAAGAGCAACAGAGAAAGTGACAGCAAGAAGCCTGAAGTTGGTCCGGGTGTGTGCCCCGGACTGAGACAGCAAGGTTGGCAGACGGCGGTGACCGTCTGCAGGCGAGACTGATTGGAGGTTGCCGAAAGGACCGTGGACGGGTGGTGACCCGGCGGTACCGGAGCGGTATACGAAGATTAGTCAGCACCAGGGCAGGGGCCTTTCGGATCCCGGCAAGGCTAGGAGTCGCCATAATTTGCCAAATCCGTCAGTGAAGGGGACGACTGTCTCCTAACAACAAGTCCCGTTTGAAGGCAACAGTCCAACCGTTAAGGGGAGACACCGCCACCGCCAAGGCACCAGTTTCCCATGGCCAGCGCCTGCGGGCAAGAGTGGAGCTCCTCCGGCTCATATCCAAGCTGGGGAGCGGGTTACCGGTGGGAACCCATCGCTACCAAACAACAACACATAGGTGCAGGGAAGAGACCGTCACCGTCAACTGCAGGGGATATCAGCAGCGCAACCGTCTGAGGGACCCGTCCAACCAGCCGTTTGTTTACCGAGAACTGTGTCGTGTTTACTGGCTGAGTGAGTACCTCCGTGCCGTGCGGCACAGCGCTGCCCCTGCGCCCCTGCACCTCCCCAGGCCCCTACTCGCCTGCCCACCATGCCAACCCCATCACTGGGCCCCGGGATCACCAACCCCTACCCACGGAGGGGCAACACAACAACTGGCTGCTCCATACCATCACTCCCGGGATCCCCAGCCAGAGCAGCGGTGGTGTACACTCAATCACCACAACCGTGGGTGGCGTCACGGACAATAAACAATCCCCACATCCAAACCCCCCTTTCACTCACGGGCGAAGAGCGCCGCTAGAGTCCCCGGGATCCGGCCCATCGCTCGAGCCACCGAGCAGCAGCAGGCCGCGGCAGCCGCGGCAGCCGGACCCGAGCAGTAGGAGAGCGCGGCGTCCCCTCCTCTGCCCGCGACACAAGCATAAAAATTTATAACCCTTCTGTTTCTTGACCTTGCGGGCCACATAAAATGGTGGGATGGATATCTCCCTCATACCTTGAGTGTCACACAGTGGATTTGCTATATTGAGATTAAATAAATTTGCTACAAATCAACTATTTTGGGAAAAGTTGTCAAAAATTTGTCAAAGCAGGTAAATTAAAAGTTTCACGCATCTCTAATCTGCAGGCTTAGTGGTGTTTTCTGTGATGTGAAAATTCTGAACTCTTGATAACACATTGGTAAGAAAAATAATTGTTCCATCACACGGCATGTAATCTATCACCCCTGGATGACCCCTCCCCCCATATAAAAGCTTCAGAAATGACATTATTAGTGCAGTGGCTTGAGCATTGGGGCGGTACTACATGGATCGGACGTCTGGAATTGTTCCTCCTCCTGCCTTGCCTCTTTTTCTGTAGTTAGATTGCAATGGCTGTGGCGGTGTGTGCGCATTGCTAATGTGGCATTGTATTCAATAAAATGGAGCTGGAATCGGCACATGCGCGTACTGCAACCACCATCACCATTTTATTGAAGACACTGTGAAGTAGGATATGAGTGGTGATAGCGCATGCACGGATTTAAGTTTTTTTTTTTACTCTAGCTCTTTTTTTAACATTAGTAAGTGTACTACCCTACCTAAAAGTGTGTCGATGGCGTAATTTGCACCAAATGTATAAATATAGATATATAAATATAGAGTGGAGGAGTTGAAGTAAATACACTAAAGATTTGGCTCAAATTACACAATTTTGAGCCAAATTACACAATTTTGGCTCAATTACACTTTTGTTTAAATGTATATTATACCACGATATTAGTACGTTTTATCACACAATTGGGGTCTTGTATTATTTTCATTCAGCTACTTAGTAGGCCCAAAAGATGATTTTATCTGGTAGACCCAAAGTGCTTCAGTCCGATGCTGTCTGCAAACATACAAGTGCATTTTAATAAATTAGAATATCATCAAAAAGTTAATTTATTTCAGTAATTCAATACAAAAAGGGAAACGCATATATTATACAAAGTCATTACACACAGATTGATCTATTTCAAGTGTTTATTTCTGTTAGGGGTACTTTACATGCTGCGACATCGCTACCGATATATCGTCGGGGTCACGTCGTTAGTGACGCACATCCGGCGCCGGTAGCGACATCACAGCGTGTAACACTAATGAGCAACGATCAACGATCGCAAAATCATTCCAAAGCGGTCATTGTTGACACGTCGTTCATTTCCTTAATATCGCTGCTGCCACCGGTACGATGTTGTTCGTCGTTCCTGCGGCAGCACACATCGCTATGTGTGACACCGCAGGAGCGACGAACATCTCCTTACCTGCGTCCACCGGCAATGAGAAAGGAAGGAGGTGGGCGGGATGTTCCTTCCTGCTCATCTCCGCCCCTCTGCTTCTATTGGGCGGCCGCTTAGTGACGCCGCAGTGACATCGCTATGACGCCGAACACATCGCCCCCTTGAAGGAGGGATTGTTCGGCGGTCACAGCGACATCGCTGACCAGGTATGTGCGTGTGACGCTGCCGTAGCTATAATGTTCACTACGGCAGCGATCACCAAATGTCGTACGAGCGACGGGGGCGGGTGCTATCGTGCACGACATTGCTAGCAATCGCTAGCGATGTCGCAGCATGTAAAGTACCCCTTAATGTTGATGATTATGGCTTACAGCCAATGAAACCCAATAATCATTATCTCAGAAAATTAGAATATTATATAAGACCAACTGAAAAAAATGATTTTACACTCAGAAATGTTGACCTACTGAAAAGTCTGTACAGTTAATGCACTCAATACTTGGTTAGGGCTCCTTTTGCATGAATTACTGCACTGTGGCTATTAAACCAGATATTGGTACTTTTGCCAGTGTGGACAGGTGCTACGTACTGCTGGAAAATTAAATTTCCATTCTCCAAAAAGCTTGTCGGCAGAGAGAAGCATGAAGTGCTTTAAAATTTCCTGGTAGACGGCTGCGCTGAGTTTGGTCTTGATAAAACACAGTGGACCTACCTCAGCAGATGACATGGTTCCCCAACCATCACTGATGGTGGAAACTTCACACTAGACCTCAAGCAGCTTGGATTGTGGCCTCTCCACTCTTCCTCCAGACTCTGGGACTGTGATTTCCAAATGAAATGCAGAATTTACTTTCATCTGAAAACAACACATTGGACCACTGAGCAACAGTCCAGAACTTTATCTTCTTGACCTAGGTAAGACGCTTCTGGCATTGTCTATTGGTCATGAGTGGCAGTTGTAACCCATGTCCTTGATACG
Organism: Anomaloglossus baeobatrachus; assembly: GCF_048569485.1. NCBI lineage: Eukaryota > Metazoa > Chordata > Amphibia > Anura > Aromobatidae > Anomaloglossus > Anomaloglossus baeobatrachus. Next base: position 625,487,071 of record NC_134353.1, read on the forward strand.
TCTGTGTGTGGTGGCTCTTGAAGCACTGACTCCAGCAGCAGTCCACTTCTTGTGACTTTCCCTCAAATTTCACCCTCAAGGCTGCGGTTATCTCGGTTGCTTGTGCACTTTTGTCTACCACACTTTTTCCTTCCACTCAACTTTTCATTAATATGCTTGGATACAGCACTCTGTGGACAGCCAGCTTCTTTAGAAATGATCTTTTGTGGCTTACCCTCCTCATGGAGTGTGTCAATGACTGCCTTCTGGACATCTGTCAACTCAGCAGTCTTCCCCATGATTGTGTAGCCTACTGAATCAAACTAAGGTACCATTTTAAACAATTAGAAAACCTTTGCAGGTGTTTGGTGGTAATTATTCTAATTTTCTGAGATAATGACTTTCGGGTTTTCATTGGCTGTAAGCCATAATCATCAACATTTACAGAAATAAACACTTGAAATAGATCACTCTGTTTGTAATTACTCTATATAATGTGTTTCCTTTTTGTATTGAATTACTGAAATAAATGAACTTTTTGATGATATTCTAATTTATTGAGATGCACTTGTATGTGTCTCCCCAGAAGGTCGGTTCAGAAAGTTTCCAGGTATGAATATGATGCCCCGGGACACAATGTTCCTCTGTACAGCTCCAAGCATAAGGCCTCCTTGTCATCTGTCACTATGTATAAGTCTGTAGAAGTATTCTTACTTTAACCTTCTGCCTTAGCAGGGAATAAATCATTCTATACTTAGAAGACAGCACAATGTCAATCAAGTGATGCACTTTTAAAAAAATCTATTACTTTCGAAGATATAAATCATGTGAATGTGTTTTGCAAAGTGGGACTCTCCTTAATTGTTGACATTCTGACTTAGTTAAATATTTTGTCAATCATGTGACTGTTTGGAACATGACACATACGGTAAATAAGTGAAGTCAGATGACTGACAGGTATGGCTCTTCCCCTGTCCGGAATCCGTCTCCCACACATCTAGAGCAGATGTCAGTGTTGGCTGTGTAAACTGTTAAAGCGTGTACCTCCTCTGTCTCTTCGGATTGAGGCCAATCAATAACATGACCTTAAGCTGACCGTCCCTGACTTGTGACACTACCGTGTTGATTTCTTTCTGGAGAAATCTGCGTATTCCATTTTAAAGCCACCATGGTTAGATAAACAATTCCAGCTAACTACAAGATGCTGCTCACAAATACCTGCCATGAGACAGACTATTTCGCAGCAACATGCTGTAATTTGTGAGCGCTGAAGTAGCGGTTAAGTGATATTATGTCAAATTATTTACTGCTATTTCACGAGTTAAATGCACCACGAAGGTGGATAAGCCGCGAGATTGTCAGCACGACCTTACACTTTATATTCTTACCTTTTAATAATGTTAATGTTTGGGTTTTATCTCTGTAGTAAGATGAATGTATTAACACCTACATAAGCCAATTGGGGAAAACCAATTACTGAGGCAGACTGCATGGAAGTCAGTTAATCATTAGAAGTCCATTAGCAGATGACTGGGAGGTAAGTCAATGACCTTTCCAAAAACATGGAGGCGTTTCATCTGTTTGTGTAAAATGCATTTTACGAAATCTGGTCTCCTAGCAAAAGCAGCCATGTATTGTTTCAGTGTTATCCCCACGCAGAAGATATGCACCACAGTATCAAATAGTGTACCAGAGCTTTTTTTTAAGCAATTTTTATCACTGTATAAATCGGTATATGGCTGCCTTACCACACATCCTATGCACTAGCTAGAATCCCCTCTAAGAAGTAAGTACACCCATGGTGCTAATAAGGCTCACAAATTATAGCTGCCTTTCTAGCTGCATGACCGAGCGTCTGTGCTAGAGCTCTTTTCCACTTGCGCTTTCCTGGTGCGAGTGCGATCTGATGAAAAATTGGATTGCACTCGCACCAGTGTTAATCAATGAGGCAGTTTCCTCTTTCCTGTTTTTTTCTCCATACAAATCGGGCTCTCTGTGCAATCACGACATGCTGCGTTTTGCACCGAGTCTCGGCTCACGCGTGTATAAAATCGCACTGCACTCGCATGTTATGTGCGCAGAGACAGACAGCGGAAGAGATAGAAGAAAGTGCTCCTTCCATCTTCTCCGTAGCTGTGATGCGATCTCAAGATTGCATCAGTCACATGACCCTTGGCTGACTCCCACAGTGGGTGGTCATTAGCATATCACTTCCAATGCTCTTGCATCGGAAGCGGTACACAAGTGGAAAAGAGCTTCAATTTGTAAACTCCATCCTGGCACAGAGATGGTCACATTGGTCAGTGAAATGGAGAAGGACTTAGGATGAAGTCACTGTCACGTGAGCTTGGGTGCAGAGACTGGGAAAGAAAGTGAAACAGACCATCTCCTCATGTGGTTAGTGCTCTCTGAAGCTGGAGAATGCTGGGAGACGGTTATAGTTCTAGTTAGTATATACCATCACTGTAATATCACTGTCACATAGCCTGCACAAAATTTGTTTTATTATTACACACATTTGGTTTATTACTGCACAAATTGTGTATTACTGCACAATAAAATATACTGAGTAGTATACTGTGCTTTATAAAGGATGGCCCATGTCTTTCATATCGGTGACCTATAATAATAATGATGTCTGGCACATCTACTATACCTAGAAAAAGCAAAGATCATGAGACTTAAATAAGGTCTCAAATGACAGTAAGGCCTCATTCAGATGAGCCTATGCAAAATTGTCATTTTTTTCTCTAGAAAAACAATTTTGCATCAGTGTGCCACCCATATGTCATACATACACTGTGTGCAGAATTATTAGGCAGGTTGTATTTTAGAGGATTTTTTTATTATTGATCAACAACTATGTTCTCAATCAACCCAAAAGACTAAAATATCAAAGCTTAATATTTTTGGAAGTTGGAGTGTTTTTTTTTTAGATTTGGCTATCTTAGGAGGATATCTGTTTGTGCAGGTAACTATTACTGTGCAGAATCATTAGGCAACTTAATAAAAACCAAATATATTCCCATCTCACTTGTTTATTTTCACCAGGTAAACCAATATAACTGCACAAAATTTAGAAATAAATATTTCTGACATGCAAAAACAAAACCCCAAAAAATTAGTGACTAATATAGCCACCTTTCTTTATGATGACACTCAACAGCCTACCATCCATAGATTCTGTCAGTTTTCTGATCTGTTTACGATCAACATTGCGTGCAGCAGCCTCCACAGCCTCCCAGACACTGTTCCGAGAGGTGTACTGTTTTCCCTCCCTGTAGATCTCACATTTTATGAGGGACCATAGGTTCTCTATGGGGTTCAGATCAGGTGAACAAGGGGGCCATGTCATTATTTTTTCATCTTTTAGACCTTTACTGGCCAGCCACGCTGTGGAGTAGTTGGATGCATGTAATGGAGCATTGTCCTGCATGAAAATCATGTTTTTCTTGAACAATACCGACTTCTTCCTGTACCACTGCGTGAAGAAGTTGTCTTCCAGAAACTGGTAGTAGGTCTGGGAGTTGAGCTTCACTCCATCCTCAACCCGAAAAGGTCCCACAAGTTCATCTTTGATGATACCAGCTCGTACCAGTGCCCCATCTCCACCTTGCTGGCGTCTGAGTCAGAGTGGAGCTCTCTGCCCTTTACTGATCCAGCCTCTGGCCCATCCATCTGGCCAATCAAGAGTCACTCTTATTTCATCAGTCCATAAATCCTTTGAAAAATCAGTCTTAAGATATTTCTTGGCCCAGTCTTGACGTTTTATCTTATGTTTATTTTTTAAAGGTGGCGGTTTTTCAGCCTTCCTTACCTTGGCCATGTCCCTGAGTATGGCCCACCTTGTGCCTTTTGATATTCCAGTAATGCTGCAACTCTGAAATATGGCCAAACTGGCGGCAAATGGCATCTTGGCAGCTTCACGCTTGATTTTCCTCAATTCATGGGCAGTTATTTTGCGCCTTTTTTGCCCAACACGCTTCTTGCAACCCTGTTGGCTATTTGCAATGAAACACTTGATTGTTTAGTGATCATGCTTCAAACGTTTGGCAATTCCAAGACTACTGCATCCCCCTGCAAGACATCTCACAATTTTGGACTTTCAGAGCCCGTCAAATCTTTCTTCTGACCCATTTTGCCAAAGGAAAGGAAGTTGCCTAATAATTAAGCACACCTTATATAGGGTGTTGATGTCATTACACCACACCCCTACTCATTACAAAGATGCACATCAGCTGATTTACTGAATTGGTTGTTGGCTCTCAAGCCTATACAGCTTGGAGTAGGACAACATGTCTAAAAATTTTCATGTGACCAAAATACTCATTTGCATAATAATTCTGCACACAGTGTATGTCAGTTTTTTTTTTCGGATGACATTGATGCGGCATTCATTTTATACATCAATATATTAAAATTATTTTGCTAGGCCAAACACAGTTTCTTGTCTTAATAATTGTAATTGATCCATGAAAAATGCATGATATATTGATGGCAGCCCATATGTGATCTGTTTTTTCTGCATCCACTAACATTTGCTGGCGAGTCTGAACTGAATTACAGACCAAACTACTGGATTCTGCTGACTATGTGTAATGTACTGTATGTGCCATTTTGGCTGGTATTGTTTTTTCTGCTGTGTATACTACCTGTTTTGCAAATGGACAGCACACTGAACATTAATTTGGTTGGCTCAACAAATCCTAAAGCTGGTCACAGATATAGGATTTAGGGTTCTTTCAAATGAGCATGCTAAAAGTCCGTATAGAAAACTGATAGCATATGGACAGCACACTGATCATTGCAAGCAGGAACATTTTTGCTCACAGACTAATGGTCTGCATGTGATAAATTGCAGCATGCACTATTTTGATCTGTAATGGAGTTTGTGGTTCATACCAAACACGTATCTTAAAACGTTCATTGTTTGAGTTTGAAGTTTAGGTGCCTTGCATATGCTGACCACTTCGGTGAGCATCACTGTCCTCGGGCATGCTCGGTGCTCTGCCCAGTGTGAGACACTTGCAGTCTTTGAACGGCTCGCACTGGGGGTAACAACAATGATTTCGGATGTGGTGTGCACAAAAAGAGCCTGCCCTCCCCTCCCCGCAAGTGATCTTTTTATGGCTGGCTGTATGTGAGTGGAGACCTGAACTGCCCTATCAGTGACTTCCAATGGGGTTTGGGCTCCGGGATCAAGTTCAGATCTAAAGTCTGGCTGAACTTCCACAAACTTCCACAAATCCGCTCATCTCTAGTTACCATCAATATGTCATGTGTTTTTCATGGATCCATTACAACTATTAAACTCAGAAACTGTATTTGGCCAATATTTATATACTAGCTGTAGTACCCGGGCGGTGCCCGAGATAGTAACTGTCTCTCTGTCTCTCTCCAAGTCTCTGTGTGTGTGTCGCTGTTTGTCTGTCTCTTTCCTTATCTATCTGTGTCTATGTCTCTGTCTGTCTGTTTCCATCTCTCTGTCTGTCTTTGTATCAGTCTGTCTCTATCTCTGTGTCTCTGTGTCTGTCTGTCTCTCTGTATCTCTGTGTCTGTCTCTACGTCTGCGTCTGTCTGTCTCTCTATTTCCCCATCTGTCTCCTGCCCCGTCTGTCTCTTGCCCCGTCAGTCTCTTTTCAGGTCTCTCTCTTTCCTCATCTGTCTCTTTTGAGGTCTATCTCTTTTCCCGTCTGTCTCTTTCCAGGTCTGTCTCTTTCCAGGTCTTTACCTTTCCAGGTCTGTCTCTTTCCCCATCTGTCTCTTTCCTCGTCTGTGTTTGTCTGTCTCTCTGTCTGTCTCTTTCCTTGTCTGTCTCTTTCCAGGTCTGTCTCTTTCCAGGTTTATCACTTTCAAGGTCTGTCTCTTTCCCTGTCTGCCTGTATCTGTCTGTCTCTTTCTTTGCCTGTCTTTGTCCATCTCTTTGTCTGTGTCTTTCTCTTTCCCTGTCTGCCTGTCTCTGTCTGTCTCTTTCCCCGTCTGTCTCTATTTCTCTGTCTCTTTCCCCATCTGTCTCTATCAAGGTCTGTCTTTTTCTCCATCTATATTTGTCTGTCTCTCTTGCTGTCTCCTCTTTCCCTGTCTGCCTGTCTCTATCCCTATCTGCCGGTCTGTCTGTCTCTTTCCCCATCTGTCTCTTTCCAGGTGTGTCTCTTTCCAGGTCTGTCTCTTTCCAGGTCTGTCTCTTTCCCCGTCTGTCTCTGTCTCTTTCCCCATCTGTCTCTGTCTGTCTCTGTCTGTCTCTTTCCCCATCTGTATCTGTCTGTCTCTTTCACTGTCTGTCTCTGTCTGTCTATGTCTGTCTCTTTCCCCGTCTGTCTCTGTTTCTTTCACCGTCTGTCTCTGTCTGTCTTTTACCCTGTCTCTGTCTGTTTCTTTCCCCATCTGTCTCTTTCACCGTCTGTCTTATTGTCTGTCTCTATCTCTCTGTCTCTTTCCTTGTCTGTCTCTGTCTGTCTCTCTCTGTCTGTCTCTCTCTATCCGTTTCCCCACCAACATCATATTACCTCCCACATAAGCTTCTTATACTAACAATGTCTTTCGTTCCTATAGCAACCAATCACAGCTGCTATTAATAATCTGTAGTTCCAGGCTCCATTTACTTTAATGGAGGCATGTTTTTTGGAGAGTAACTGTAAAGCGCGGGGTTAAATTTTCTTGTCAAAACATAGTCTACGACGTTCCATGGGTCACAAGAGGCATCTGTGCAAAATTTCGTGATTGTAAATGTGACGGTGCGGATTCCTTTAGCGGTCATACTGTACATATGTCGCGGGCGGAGGAGGGGATGTTGCGCTCACCCACTGCTCGGGTCCGGCTGCTGCTCGGTGGTGGCTCGAGCGGTGGGACGGATCCCGGGGTCTCGAGCGGCGTTCCTCGCCCGTGAGTGAAAGGGGGGGATTAGTGTGTGGTTTGGGGATATTATCCGTGACGCCACCCACGGTTGTGGTGAAGCTGTGACACCACCACTGCTCTGGACGGGGATCCCGGGAGCGATGACAGGGAGCAGCTTAGATGTTGGTTCTCCCCTCCATGGGTAGGGGGGTTGGTTGTCCCGGGGCCCGGTGAGGGTTTGGGGATGGCAGGCGGGTTATGGGGTCTGGTGAGGTGCAGGGTCGCTGGGGCAGCGCTGTGCCGCACGGCACGGTGGTACTCACTCAGCCAGTAATCCACACAGAGTCTCTGGTCAAACAAACGGCTGGATGGACAAGTCCCACAGGTGGCTGCAGTTGTTCTCCTCCCGGCAGGTTGATGGTGACTGCCTTTCCCTGCACCTGCGTTGTGTTTACGGTTCCAATGGATTCCCACCGGTAACCCGCTCCCCAGCTTGGATGGATGCTGAGGGAGCCCCTTTTTGCCCGCAGGCTCTGGCCCTGGGAACTGTAGCCTTGGCGGTGACTGTGTTTCCCTCTACGGTGTGAGCTGTTGCCTTCAATCGGGTCTTGGCTGCTGGGAAACCCCGGAGGTTCCCTTCGCTAACGGATTTGACTGGTTTTACGGCAACTCCTAGCCTGGTCGGGGTCCGTAGGCCCTGCCGGATGGTGCTGGCTTCTCTTTACTCTCCGATCCGGTACCGGCGGGCCACCGCCCGTCCACGGTCCATACGGTTTGCTCCAATTAGCCTCTCCTGCAGACGGTCACCACCGTCTACCAACCTTGCTGAGTGCCCGGGCCACACACCCGGACACGGTCAGTCTGCTCCTCTACCACTTCTCTCCTCAACTGTTCTCACCACTCTTTCCTGCCTCCAGGACTGTGAACTCCTCGGTGGGCGGGACCAACCACCTGGCCCACCCCTGGTGTGGACATCAGCCCCTGGAGGAAGGCAACAAGGATTTTGTGTTTGGCTTCGGTGTACCTAACCGGGGTGTAGGGTGTGTTGGTGTAGTACCTGTGACGACCTGGCTTATCCAGGGCGCCACATTCCCCCTTAGCAAATTGCAGACCGTCCGCGGGCTGCCCGTCCATCACCGGTTTTATTTTAACTGTAAAAGAGTAAAAACGGTAAACATGTAAAACAAGCATTTTCAATCTTCCCACATCGGGAGGCACATTTCTTAAACGTTACCAACATTTTAATGAATACGGTTACGGCTTCCGCTCTTCTCCCACCCAATCAAGCTGGCCCTGATGCTGCCCCTAAGCAAATGGGCAGCACCCCTTGACCCCAGTCCAGCACCAAGTTGCCCGAGCGGGTTCTGTCCCTTTCAGGGGACCCACTTCCATGGGGACCCCTGAACCCCCCAGAGGATCGCCACCGGTTACGGTAGTGGCGGGCCTGGGCCATCCCTTTCCTCCAGGCCCATCCTCCAAATCAGCCTCTCCGGAGGCGGTAACGGTTTCAAGCCAACTACAATTTTATTTACATGCCACTGAGTTTGTGGTTGCTCTGCCAGTTCTCGGGCTTGTCCGTAAGCAGTTCCTTACGCAAGGATTAAAGACAGTCCCCACAGGGACAACAGTTGCCGGCAACGGCCGGTTCAATCACGGTTCAATCAGGTAACTTCATCGGTTGATTTCTTTACTTATCATTCAAAAAACATTCAAACGGTACACTCAACAACGGTGTTGATGGTCCCAACGGGGACAACTTGCAGCGGAGCTCCGCTGCCATCACTGCTCACCTTCCGCTGAGGTGGCCTCATCCTCTGCCACCAACATATCGAACATGCAGTGACAGGCCTGCTGGGAGAGGGGTGCCCGGTATCCGTTCCCCCCGGTGCGCGGGATGTAATAAACCACCGGCTCTCCCTCATAGCGGAGACACTCACGCTCCTTCCCGAATTCAGGGGGGGGCTCGGCGCCGGAGCTGGAGTCACTATCACTTGTCTCTGCGCCAGGCGGGTTGCCGCCAGCTGCCGCAGCCTCCAGGCTTCCAGTATCCAGCACATCAGATCCTTCTGTAGTAGCACGGGGTAGCAGGTCAGGTTGGTTAACGCTGAGGCGCCCCATAAGTAATGGCAGGGACGATGCGAGGGCCAAGACTGGGCCGGGCCCCCCAGCCGCAGTGGCCGGTCCTGGTAGGACATGGTAACGTGGGTCACCCATCGGCTCCGTCACATCTGCTCCCATCCCATACATTGGGGCAGCCGCAACCAGCATTTCCACCTCATTGGTCCACTGCTCCATCATGAGGTATATCTGATTCTGCTGGCGTTGGTTGAACTCAATTATTCTGGCCTTCATCCACATCACAGTCCCGGGCTCGGGCACAGCAACTGGTGCCATCCTGGCCGGGGCCTCTGATACATCTTCGTTAAGGGGCCGCGGCCTCGGCGGCTCCCATAGGAGCGGTTCAGGGCGGCCCTGAGCGTCTGAAGCCGGTCGGTCCGCCAGGGCGGAATGGCAGGGTATCGCTACCGGTTGGACGGGTAGCGGGCCTAGTGGCGGGGCGGCAGCAGCTAACACGGGTTGCGGGGGAGGAGGCAGGGCGAGCGGGTGCAGGCCGGGACCCTCAGCCACAGTGGCCGATCCCTCGGGAATACAGGGGCGTGGGTCTCTTACCTGCTCCTCCAAATCCTCCTCCACCTCGCGTCTCCGCATAGCAGCCACCACATCCGCCATGTCGGTCTCCCATACCTCCAGGAGGAGCTGCATGTGGGTCTGCAGACGGTCACTCAGCGGGGCGGTCCGGTCCCTCACCCACGCCGCCGTGCCAGGCGCGGGGGCTTCACTGTTGGTAGTTGGACTGTGCATCTCGGCAATGAGGTTTTCCAGGAACCCAGTATCGCTGCAGAGTCCTGGCGTCCCTGCTTCTATAGCCGCGGACTACATGCGGCCAGACGCCATCTGTCCCCTTAGCCTTTTTCCGGCTCCTCCTCTACAGGGGCGGGGCTTTGGCTTTCGCGCCTCCACTGCTCGAGGAGACGCTTGAGTGGGGATTTTTCGCGCCCAAAATGGCGGCTTCTCAAAATTTTCGGCCAGACACCTCCAGCGGTCACAAGGCGCACCTCTACCAGACGGCAGAGTGGTAAGATCCTGTTTGTGACGCCAAGTTGTCCCGGGCGGAGGAGGGGACGCTGCGCTCACCCACTTCTCGGGTCCGGCTACTGCTGCTGCTGCTCAGTGGTGGCTCAAGCGGTGGGCCGGATCCCGGGGTCTCGAGCGGCGTTCCTCGCCCGTGAGTGAAAGGGGGGGATTGGTGTGTGGTTTGGGGATATTGTCCATGACACCACCCACGGTTGTGGTGAAGCTGTGACGCCACCGCTGCTCTGGACGGGGATCCCGGGAGCGATGACAGGGAGCAGCTTAGATGTTGGTTCTCCTCTCCATGGGTAGGGGGGTTGGTTGTCCCGGGGCCCGGTGAGGGTTTGGGGATGGCAGGCGGGTTACGGGGCCCATACGTCCACGGCCCATACGGTTTGCTCCAATTAGCCTCTCCTGCAGACGGTCACCACCGTCTGCCAACCTTGCTGAGTGCCCGGGCCACACACCCGGACACGGTCAGTCTGCTCCTCTACCACTTCTCTCCTCAACTGTTCTCACCACTCTTTCCCGCCTCCAGGACTGTGAACTCCTCGGTGGGTGGGACCAACCGCCTGGCCGACCCCCTGGTGTGGACATCAGCCCCTGGAGGAAGGCAACAAGGATTTTGTGTTTGGCTTCGGTGTGCCTAACCGGGGTGTAGGGTGTGTTGGTGTAGTACCTGTGACGACCTGGCTTGTCCAGGGCGCTACACATACATACACACACAAACATACACACACACACACACTGAGCTTTATATATTAGATATTTTAAAATATTGCTGTGATATATGGATGACAACACAGAAAGAAAAATTGCCTTTTTTTGTGTGTATTAAAATGGATGATTTTGCACATGCTTGTATGATAAACACAATAGCTTTATATTTTCATTCAAGAAAGAGTACACACTTCTGTTAAATGGCTGTTGTAACCTGAGGATATGCTAACCTAAGAACTTTGCACCAGTGAACGGCAGAAGAAATGTGCATTGGACCATTCATTTGTCAGAGGTTCACATAAGCAGGCACAAAAATTAATGAATGTCGGCAGCACATTTATTTGTGTAAACAGGGATGTACTGCCAACAATAAAACAAATTGTATAGAGATGAATGATCATAATGTGACGCCGCAGGGCTGTGGGGTACTCGGTCCCGGGCGTGTGTGACAGTCAGGGGAGCCGTGGTCGCGGCCAATGCCTGGTTCCGTGACCATGGGGTCGGTCCGAAATAAAAAGGGGTTTAAATAAAATAAAATAAAATAGTTTTTGTTGACTTCACCACTTGTGGTGTGCGGCTAGATAATATGAAGTGGCCGCTGCATGGTTCTGCTAGGGCTGATGGAGTTGTGCAGCTTAGGTGTTTTGGGCCCTCTGCAAGCAGGGCTGGATCCCAGCAGTGAATGATGGGGGTTGTAGTGAGAAACAGTCAGTGTGAGTGCACGGGGTGATCAAGAACACAGTCCACACCAGAGTTGCAGTTTCCACTTGCCTTTACTGCATTACTTTTGCTGTGGTGGTATCTGAAACCGCTGGTGCCGATCCCAGGTGTACCCGCTCCCCTTGTTCTTCATGCCAGCTGTGACCTGGGTTGGCTGTCTTCCATGCACACTTGTTGTTGATGGGCTCCTGTGGCCTAGAACTACTCTGTTTCTGTCTTGGTCCTATTGCAGGCAGCCTGGAATATTTAAGGGTTTCAGTCCCCCGGTCTCTCTTTGATGCACATGCTTCAGGCTTTTTAGGTTGGCGATGGACCCTGGCGATCTTCTCGCCTGGCAGAGTTAACAGTTGACCATAAAGTGTCCCGCTGTCCTAGGGTCTTCCCCCTTGCCTTTTGCTGAGTCCTGTGAACCTTGGTTCCAGACTTCCACAGGTCTCCAGTGGTTCCTGGAGTCTTAGGGGTACTTTGCACGCTGCGGGCCGATGCTGCGATACCGAGCGCGATAGTCCCGGCCCCCGTCGCAGCAGCGATATCCTTGTGATAGCTGCCGTAGCGAACATTATCGCTACGGCAGCTTCACATGGACTCACCTGTCCTGCGACCGTCGCTCTGGCCGGTGACCTGCCTCCTTGTTAAGGGGGCGGGTCATGCGGCGTCGCTGCGACGTCACACGGCAGGTGGCCAATAGGAGCGGAGGGGCGGAGATGAGCAGGATGTAAACATCCCGCCCACCTCCTTCATTCCGCATATCCTACGGAAGCCGCAGTGACGCCGGTAGGAGATGTTCCTCGCTCCTGCGGCTTCACACACAGCGATGTGTGCTGCCACAGGAGCGAGGAACAACATCGGACTGTCGCGTCAGCGTAATTATGGATTATGCCGACGCTGCACCGATGATACGATTACGACGCTTTTGCGCTCGTTAATCGTATCATCGAGTCTTTACACACTACGATGTCGCATGCGATGCCGGAAGTGCGTCATTTTCAATTTGACCCCACCGACATTGCACCTGCGATGTCATAGTGTGCAAAGCCCGCCTTACACTTCCACAGGTAACCCACGGTGCCTTGAGTCCTGGTTCCGTACTCCAGTCACTCACTGCTTTTACAGCACTCCGGTGGTTCTTCAGGTCAGTTTCAGTACTTTCCACTTTCTACTACTACTCCTCTCCTTCCTCACTCGACTCCCTCCTCTGACTGACTGCACACCACTTCCTCCTGCCAACTTTCCAACTGACCACTCACCCCTCTCCTTGCTGGGCCTCTCCCTACGGTTGGGCGGCTACCGTCCAATCAGTGCCCTCCCCTTTTACCTGTTACTAGGCAGTCTCCCAGTTTGGTGTTGGGGTTGTGTGTGGCCTGAAGGTGCTGGGGTGTTTACTCTGGCACGGACATTCCGGGGTTTGGGTTTCCACGGGTTACATTTGTGGCACCTGGTACCGCAGGGGTGCTACAATAACAGTAGTGTTTCATGTAAATAGTGTTTGCACTTTCATCATCATTACTGCATGTGAAATTGACTTCCTATAGCTCCAATCAGTCATTTAGGCATTTTATCCTTGGACTCTTAGATGCAAATCAAAACTTTCATAGGTATCTTCTTCTCCAGGTCATAAATATAAAATTACAACTGTGGCACTTGTTCAAATGAATGCTCAGTTGTATAAACAAGTGTACAGTCAGGGTGGTCCGCTGTAACTGACGGTCTCGGGATGTGATAGTCTTCTGCTGCTTCTTCCCACACTCCATGCCTTTTGCTGTTCACTTTCTTGAACTTGTCACCTGTTCTCGGTGAACTATGTCCCCGAGCTGCATTAATCATCTATTAACCAGAATGATGAGCCGTGTATTCATTTACTTAACATAATATGTACATGTTCAATATTTAAAGTGTTTTCAGCATTCTAATTTCTCCTTTCATAATCAGTATTACATGGGGATATACGAAACCTTACAATGTATGGTATCATGGGAAAGTGACATCTTTCCCACCTTCCAGCAGGCTGTAGTTTTGCATTTACAGGCCTGTAAGCAATCTGTAAAGGACACCATGCAGTCTTTCTGGTGTAATACATTACATAGAGTCAGTGCCGCACTGGAACTAAAATTCAGCCCTGGCATTTGGGGGTGCTCAGGCCCACTTTTCGCGTGTTGAATGTGTAATATCTTTGTGCACTTGTAGATTGTGTAACATGATCATATAACATGCAGTCACGGCTGCATCCAGTATTACAGCTCAGGCCTATTTATTGCTCTTAGTAGCAGGACCCACAGAGTTGGGTCTTGCAGATGATGAAGAGGATGCTGCTCTCCACATAATGCTGCGTCGTCATCACATAGTTGATCGGCAGGGATACAAAAGCAGATCCCCCTGAACTAATATTGATGACCTATTCTACAGAGAGGTGATCAGGGAAGCTGTTGTTGTCACTGGTGATAATTTTGGGTACATACCACTTAGGGAATGTGCAATGACATTTTTAGGGGCAGATCCCACCATGGAAACTACTATGAAAAATCCTCGAATGACCAATGCATCTACTCGCTGTGCACAGGTTCAGGCATTTGAGCATCTTTTACCAATTTTGGGTTTCTAAAACCACCAATTGATTAAAAGAAGTGACCGCTCCATTCTTCTGGTGTTTTCCACTCGGAAAATGCTCTGTATTTTACAATGCAAATCAATGGGAAGGCTCGGAAGATGCCGGAATCTACAACTCCCAGCTTGTCCTTAACAATGGTAAGGAGATGCTGGGAGTTGTTATTAAAAGACTGCGGACCGTACAGGAACCACAATACTGATAAGATGCAGGCAATATCACAAATAATCATTTACATCCAGGTACCTTTATAGGTGACATCTTCTGCGTCGTTCCCATCCTTTTTGTCTCCACACAGTACAGACGCCATGATGAGGTTTCGTGCCCACTGCTCGTCTCTGAAGACCTCCCTCTTTATTCTTCAGTAGCACTTCCTCACAGAGCACCTTAAATAAAACCTCAAATAAACACCACAAATAAAAGTATCATTATACTGCCCCATAAATATAAACATCTCCCTTGCTGTGCTTCTGAATAAATAATTGCTGTGCTTCCTTCACAAAATATCCCCCCATACTGCCCTTATCCAAAATACCTCCCACACTGCCTCTCACTTTAATATACCCCCACGCTGCCTCTTTCCATAATATCCCCATACACAGCTTCTCTCCATAATGTCCTCTCCACACTGCTCTCTTTATAATATACCCCCACACTGCCTCTCTCCATAATATCCCCCCACATTGCCCCTTTATTATTATTATTATTATTATTTATTTATATATTCCCCCAACCTGATCTTTTGTAATCCACATACACACACACACACACACACACACAATACAATGCACCCTCCATTACCCCTCCCCTCCACACACACAAACACAATACAATGCACCCTCCATTACCCCTCCCCCCACACAGACACAATACAATGCACCCCCATTAACCCTACACACACACACACACACACACACACACACACACACACACACACACTACATTGCACTCTCCATTACCCCTCCCCCAACACATACAATACAATGCACCCTCCATTACCCCTCCCCCCACACACACAATACAATGCAGCCTCCATTACCCTCCTCCCCACACACAATACAATGCAGCCTCCATTACCCCTCCTCCCCACACACACACACACACAATACAATACACCCTCCATTACCCCTCCCCACACACACACACACACACACACAATACAATGCACCCCCATTACCCCTCCCCCCACACACAATACAATGCACCCTCTATTACCCCTCCCCCACACACACACAATACAATGCACCCCCCATCCATCACCCCCTACACACACACACACACACACTCAAATACAATGCACCCCCCCATTACACTCTTCACACACACACACACACAATTCAATGCACACCCCCTACACACACGCAATCACACACAATAAAATGCACCCCCCCATCACCCCCTACAGACACACTCATACAAAACAATGCACCTCCCATTACCCCCTCCCCAGACATAATACAATGCACCCCCCCATCACCTCCTACACACACACACACACAAAATACACTGCCCCATCACTACACACTTCTGCCTCCCCCCCTCCCTCGGAATACAGTAACTACCCCTGCCTGTCACAAAGCTGTGTTCCTTCACACGTCAGCAAGGTGCTGATCCCATCACATTGCTGCAAGTCAGGGGCGGGGTCCATTCCCGGCGCACTGTTCAAATGTATTTACGTCTGAAAGACACAAATACATTTGAATAGGAAGGAGGAAGCTGCGGTCACCGGTACCGGCACCGCCGCGCTCCTCAGCAGTGTATGCATGCTGGGCACACTATGACACAGCAGGGCTGACACAGCACAGCGCACTGCCTCCTGGTCCTGCTGCAGCTAGTGTGCTCACGGCAAATAATGCAGCTAGGCATGCACACTGCTGAGCAGAGTGCCAGTGTCCAGCAGATAGAGCGGCCCACTACAGGCACCGGCCCACTACAGGGACCGGCCCATCTGACATTTGCCGAAATTGCCCTATGGTCAGTCCGGGCCTGCATAGAGTACAGAGAGGAGTGGGAGGAGTAGATGCTGCTGCAGTATATCTCTTTCAGTGTGTCAATGAGCAGTAGTGAAAGACATCTGAATGGCTGAGAGCAAATAGCACAGTATAAAGCATGGATAGAAAATCTGTACATCAGCTAAAAAGTACCATAAGGAAGCAGTGGTGTACTGCCAATCGTGGCAGAGCATGTGGCCACTATGTGGCCGTGAATCGGAGGGGGGGATCTGATGCAAGGGCCCGTACTGGCCCTCACCTGGCTTTGCACTTTCAACTGTATGGGCATCACGGCTACTGATACAGTTGAAAGCACTAATGAAAGAGAGAAAGCTCTGCTGTCCACTCCCTCCTACACCATTCTTACATTGCTTCTGAGATCTGACAGTTCAGCACACTGGGCGTTTTGACGTCATTCACCGCACCCTCTGTGCAGAGCAGTGAAGACACAGCTTCAGAACACTTCATCCCGAGACCAGAGCAGTGAGGGACCAAGAAGAGATGAGTATTTTATTATTTTTTTATTTATTATTTTTTTAATCAGTGACTAAATTGTAGGCATAATACTACATGGATGAATATGGGCTATGCATTATACTATATGGAGGACTATAGGCTGTGCATTATATATGGAGTTGCAAAATACACTGATGAGTAAAAGGGTAACAATGTTTTGAACTTTTGATTTTCAGGCGTCATATCTCACCATCCACTACAGCTTTGAGCGTGAGACCACCTTCATTTTATAGACAATCATCTTGGCTATATCATACATAAATTTGATTTGTAACTATTTAGCATATGATTAGTTATGCAGATACTTGTCATGTCACTGCATTGTTACTGTTTTGCTGCTGGTGCTGAAAAAAAATCTATTTTTTCCTGTATACTACAAATTACAACTTGTTCTGATATTCCCCAATAGCTCAGTGTGTTATTAGGTTGATTCCCAAGAGAAAGCTCACTTGTTTGAATCAAAGGGAAGCCATGAAGAAGATTTCCCAAGAAAAGAGGAACAGCAAAATGCAGCTCATCGATTGCGGTCTCTCTCCCAAGTTAATTGCCAAACTGCATCATGTGAGGGCCATGACAGTTGGAAGAATGTGAAATGAAGTCTGCATATCCATTCAAAAGCTAAAGCCTGCTTTACACGTTGCAATTAGTTGTGCAATCGCATTTGCGATGTGACACGCCCAGGTTGCATACGGGATCTTATGAGATTGCACATAGGTCGTTCATTTGCTGTCACACGAGCGTTAGTAGTCTATGTTAAATTGATCAATTTTGTGTGCGATCCTTTAGATCATGTGTTCTGTGACGTATGCATTGGGCACCTTTTTTTTATTTATTGACTTGACAAGCGTGTGTAATGTGTAGGGATGCGTTTTTACTATGTCATCTGCCATTCAGCTCTGCTACATGGCCGCTGACAGCAGACACAGACAGCCATGTAGCAGAGCTGAATGGCAGATGACAGCAGACACAGAAAGAGCCGCACTGTCAGAATGAACTCGGGTGAACCTCACCCAATTTCATTGTCATGCTGCGGCTCTGTCTGTGCCACGTCCTGATTAGCGGTCACCGGTGAAGGACCCTAGGTGAAGGTGACCGCTAAACTCCTGAGTAACTGAATTGAGCAGCCCTCTCTCATATACTCACCGATCCCCGATCTCCGGCGCTGCACGGCATTCACATTGCTCCGGCGGCTTTTACTATTTTGAAAAAGCCGGCCGCCCATTAAACAATCTCGTATTCCCTGCTTTCCCCGCCCACCAGCGCCTATGATTGGTTACAGTGAGACACGCCCCCACGCTGAGTGACAGGTGTCACACTGCACCCAATCACAGCAGCCGGTGGGCGTGTCTATACTGTGTAGTGAAATAAATAATTAAATAATTAAAAAAAACGGCGTGCAGTCCCCCCAATTTTAAAACCAGCCAGATAAAGCCATACGGCTGAAGGCTGGTATTCTCAGGATGGGGAGCTCCACGTTATGGGGAGCCCCCCAGCCTAACAATATCAGCCAACAGCTGCCCAGAATTGCCGCATACATTATATGCGACAGTTCTGGGACTGTACCCGGCTCTTCCCAATTTGCCCTGGTGCGTTGGCAAATCGGGGTAATAAGGAGTTATTGGCAGCCCATAGCTGCCAATAAGTCCTAGATTAATCATGTCAGGCGTCTATGAGACACCCTCCATGATTAATCTGTAAATTACAGTAAATAAACACACACACCCGAAA
This sequence comes from Anomaloglossus baeobatrachus, assembly GCF_048569485.1. NCBI lineage: Eukaryota > Metazoa > Chordata > Amphibia > Anura > Aromobatidae > Anomaloglossus > Anomaloglossus baeobatrachus. Next base: position 625,505,293 of record NC_134353.1, read on the forward strand.
AAATCCTTTATTAGAAATAAAAAACACAAACATATACCCTGGTTAACCACTTTAATAAGCCCAAAAAAGCCCTCCATGTCCGGCGTAATCCAGGATGGTCCAGCGTCGCATCCAGCTCTGCTGCATGGAGGTGCCCGGAGCTGCAGCAGACACAGCCGCTCCTGTCAGCTCCACGCAGCTAATGAAGACAGCCGCGCGATCGGCTGAGCTGTCACTGAGGTTATTCGCTGTCACTGGATCCAGCGGTGGATGCAGCGGTGGCCGCGGGTAACCTCAGTGACAGCTCAGCTGATCGCGCTACTCACCGCCGCTCCTCTCACCTCCACGCAGCAACTGAGGTGAGTAGCACGATCAGCTGAGCTGTCACTGAGGTTACCCGCGGCCACCGCTGGATCCAGTGACAGCGGGTAACCTCAGTGACAGCTCAGCCGATCACGCGGCTGTCTTCATTAGCTGTGTGGAGGTGACCGGAGCGGCGGTGTCTTCTGCAGCTCCGGTCACCTCCATGCAGCAGAGCTGAAAGCGACGCTGGAGCATCCTGGATTCCGTCGGACATGGAGGGCTTTTTTGGGCTGATTAAAGTGGTGAACCAGGGTATATGTTTGTGTTTTTTATTTCTAATAAAGGATTTTTTCGGGTGTGTGTGTTTATTTACTGTAATGTACAGATTAATCATTGAAGGTATCTCATAGACGTCTGACATGATTAATCTAGGACTTATTGGCAGCTATGGGCTGCCAATAACTCCTTATTACCCCGATTTGCCAACGCACCAGGGCAAATCGGGAAGAGCCGGGTACAGTCCCAGAACTGTCGCATCTAATGTATGCGGCAATTCTGGGCGGCTGCTGACTGATATTGTTAGGCTGGGGGGCTCCCCATAACGTGGAGCTCCCCATCCTGAGAATACCAGCCTTCAGCCGTATGGCTTTATCTGGCTGGTTTTAAAATTGGGGGGGACCGCACGCCTTTTTTTTTAATTATTTAATTATTTATTTCACTACACAGTATGGACCCGCCCACCGGCTGATGTGATTGGGTGCAGTGTGACACCTGTCACTCAGCGTGGGGGCGTGTCTCACTGTAACCAATCATAGGCACTGGTGGGCGGGGAAAGCAGGGAATACGAGATTGTTTAATGGGCGGCCGGCTTTTTCAAAACAGTAAAAGCCGCCGGAGCAGTGTGAATGCCGTGCAGCGCTGCGCCGGGGATCGGTGAGTATGAGAGAGGGGGATAGACTGACATGGACAGAGAGTGAGGGACAGAGATAGTGACCGACTGACAGAGATTAGTGAATGACAGACATTGTGAGGCGCTTCAGAACGCAGCTTTTCAGCTGCGCTCTGAAGCGGACCTTTTTTAAGCTGCGGTGCAGAGCGCACACCTGCGCACATAGCATCAGACACCAAAATCGTATGAGGGATGTCACACGTTACAATTGACTAGGTTCGTGCAACAAAACGCTCAATTCTAGACAAAGATACGATGTGTTTGCGATCAACGGTTTTGCGTTAAATCCTGATCGCACGTAGATGTCACACGCAGATACCTCACAAACGATGCCGGATGTGCGTCACTTACAACTTGACCCCAACGATGGATTGTGAGATATATTGAAGCGTGTGTTGGGGGCTTAAGAGTTGAACATTCAAGCAAAATATTCGAGTCAAGAAGTCGGCTCATTACAAGGTTTGTCAGTTCAGGTTAGACAAATGTGACGCCCTGGCCGGGCCAGGTAGTCACAGATAGTCACAGATTGCCTTCCTCGCCGCCCATACCGGTTGCCGCTGAAACCCTGCCGCTACCACCGGCAGTGGAATAATCCGTCTCACCAACCCAGGGGGACCAGCCCGAGGAGGCCGCCTGCAGCAATCCTGTTGCCGCTCCAGCATCCGTACCGGCTCCATGTCGTACCAGCGTCCGGAAAGTGCCCCGTCCCAACTTGGACGTACCACCGATCCCAGAAGAGGCAGCGCCACAGGTGACAACGGCCGCGGCAGTCCGCCCGACCAAAGCGGAGGCGGTCCCCGACCAGAAGCCAGCACTGAAGGTAATGCTGGCCGCTCCCAAAACCCAGACTTCGGATGAGGCACCGCGGGGTTGCCGCTGTCAGGCAGCTGAGCAGGCCGCGACACAGCGGGGTTCCCCAGTGCAGAGAGTGTCGGTCGTAGCCGACATGGGGTAACTCCGGCTGGGCCCGACTCCCGCGCGGAGCGAATCGGAGCAGGCATACACTCCACACTGGGAGCGGCAGCAGCACCAGCTGGGTCGGGAGATTACTGCCCTCTAAAAGAGGAAGGCGGAGGTGCTGTCCCGGACCATCCAGGAGAAGGACAACCTCCGCAATGCCACCTTTCGGGTAAGGGGTCCGACGCACGAAGGTCAGGTCCGGCACTTCAACCCCCAACGAGGATGGGGTTTTATCTTCGAGCCGGGCCGGGACGTAGAGATCTTCATGTCCCAGAGGGACGTCTACCCTCACCTCCCTATGGGTAATTCCGACTGGGACCTGGAACTCGGGGAGTTGGTAACATACACCCGGCACTGTGGGGAGAGGGGGTGGTTTGCCCTGGATGTGAGAAGAAGGGTAACCATGGGCGCCCAGCTGCACGTCCGCCACTCTCCAGCCCTGAGGAAGAAGAATACTGATGAGGTAGCGGTTCCCGGCTACCTTTATGCCCTTCCCCGTTGGGACCCTGTTGATGTTCCCGTTGTTTTAAAGTTTTATACAAAAAGACAAGTCCGAGAACTTGCAGGCCAACCCAAAAACTTTTGGGCCTTGTAAACTGCCCTAGACCACCCTTTCACCATTCTGCAGTCTCCGGAGAGGCTGGTTGGAGGAAGGGCCTGCGGCAGCGTAGGCCGAGGTCCCATCACCATGGCAACCGGTGACTACCCTCCGGGTCAGAGGTCCCCTGGAAGTGGGGCCTCTGAGAGAGACTTCCGGGTAAGGAACTTATTACCCGGCCCGTGTGGGCAGCACCCGGACCCAATCCCGTTTCCTGGACTGGGGAAAAGGAGTGCTGACCCGGTTTTTAGAGGCATCATCAGGACTAGGTTTGCTTGGGTGGGCAAAAGTGAAGAGGACCCGTTCCCGGTTAATAAAAAAGTGTTTGATTATGTAACGTTTATTAAGATGCCTCCCGTCACAGGGATGAAAACAAAGCCTTCATGAATGTAAATATGTTAGTATGATTGTACATGTGTTTTATCTTTTACAGTTCAAAAAGCAAAATAAACCGGTGGTGGTCGGACAGCCCGTGGATGGTCTGTGGTTAACCAAGGGGGAGTGTGACGCCCTGGCCAGGCGCCCCACATTACACCTGTCCCTCATCGGTAACATTCAGCCAAATATTAAAACCCTAGTCACCCCTTCAGGGCTTGAAGGACACACCTGGGGGCAGAACCAGGTGGTTGGAAGACGCCCACCGAGGAGTCTCAGACAGCATGGGGCGAGTTCAAGCTGGAGAGGTGTGTGGGCTGAAGCTGTGTCCAGCTCCAACAGAGGCGAGAAACCAATTTGAGTAGGTTAGGAGGCAGACGGCGGTCTCCGTCTAAAGGAGCCGAGAAGACGGCTCGGTGGAACCGAGGTGGACCAGGACAGGGTAGTGGCCTGCCGGTACCAACCCGGGGAACCGACTCGGAAACCGGTGCACAAAAGGGGGTACTAAGACTCTGAAGCTAGGTCCAGAAGCTACTGGGGGCTAGCTAATTAACTGATTGCGGCCAGGACTAGAGGTCCTGTTCCACCCAAAGTCCCAAGTGAAGGCAACAGCCCAACGAGGGGGATAAACGGCCACCGCCACGGCTCAGAGATCCCACGGGCCAGCGTCTGCGGGCAAAGGGCTCCTTAGGCAAAAACAAGCCGGGAGCGGCTGAGGTTGTAAGCACAGGCAGTCCACCATCCAACACAGGTGCGGGAGAAAGACAGAGACCACCAGCCGGGTGGGGGACCAGACCGCAGCCGGCTGCGGGCACCGACCACCATCACCTTGGTTTACCAGAGACTCGTGTGTTTACTAATAGTTTGTGTGTTTACTAATAGTGAGTACATCAGCACCCTCCGGTCGCCCATCTCCCTGCACACCAAACATCCCCAACGGGTCCCGGGGCCACCATCCCTGCCCACGGAGGGGTTAACAACTTGCTGCGTAACATCTCCCCCCGGTGCCCCGTAACTGCAGCGGTGGTATCCACCTTCACCACATCCCATGGGTGGCGTCACAAACTTAACACGGCTCTGGCCGTACATCTACGTCCCCAAACCACAACTCCCCTTTTATTTGAAGTGACCGCGAGACCCCCGAGTCCGGAGACCCTCGAGCCACCCACTGAAGGTCCGGATCCGAGCGGCTTGGCTGCCGAGTACGGGGCGGTACACAAACATGGCAGTGGAGGTGGCACATATGTTTCATAATTTTGAGATCACAGACGTCCATTAAAGCACTATGCAACACATATTATAGAAGTCTGGAATGGTGGCCTGAAAAAGGTGAAGAAGCCTCAACTTCAATATCGTCTTAAGAAACCTTGGCTTGAGTTTTGAACAGGTTACGAAAAGTGGACAGTAAAAGATTGGTGCATTATACAATATGGAGGACTACGGGGGAGGACTGTGGGCTGAGCATTATTCTATATATATAGTTCTACAGGTGGTACAGTATACTATATGGAGCACTATGGGGTGTTCATTATTTTATTTGGAGGACTATGGGACGTGCAATATACTGTATGGAGGACTATGGAGATGCATTATACACTGTGGAGGAACATGGGGTGCATTATAATATATGGAGTTTTATGAGAGATGAAATATACTATATGGAAGACTGTGGGCTGTGTATCATTCTATACAGAGGTCTATAGGTGGTGCATGATACTATATTCAGGACTATGAGCGGTGCATTATACTATATAGAGGCCTATGAGGGATGCATTATACCACATGGAGGACTTGGGGTGCTTATTATACTATATGGAGAACTATGGGTGTTGTTCATTATACTATATGGAGGACTATGTTGTATACATTATACTGTGTGGAGGACTATAGGGGGTGCATTGAACAATATGTAGGACTATGGGGTGCAGTATAATATATGGACAACTATGGGGTGAAGGACTATAGAGGGTATATTATTATATGGAGTAATATGGGATGCATTATACTATATGAAGGACTACAGGGGGTGTATTACACTATATGGAAGGCAATGTGTAACCCATTATACTCCATAAAATACTATTTCAGGGCCATTATAATATTTGTAATATTTGGAGGGCTATATGGAGATCATTATACTATTTGGTGGGCAATGTGTGTGGTATTATAATATTTGGAGGGCTATGCGGGAGTCTTAAAATTTTGTGGAGGGCTACTTGAGGACCATTATACTGTAAGCAAACAATTATACAGTGGGACGAATTTTGGGGTTTATCATACTGTTCAGAGGGCTGTGTGGGGGGGGGCATTATAGTGTTTGGAGGGCTATTGGAGGCCTTTATACAGTGTGGAGTGGTGTGGAGGCCATTATACTTTATGTAGCCCCATTTTACTGCAATGTGGGGGACATATTTGGGGATTATACTGTATTGGGGTCATCATACTTTCCTGGGGTAGTTGAGGGGATACAGTAAGGTCATTACACTGTACATATGGAGGGTACTTTAATGGAATTCACTGTTTGCGCATCACAGTGTTTGTGGGGCACTTTTGCTGGCATCATACTTTATTAGTGCAATGAAAGGGAAATCTAGGGGCTTCAATAGGAGGAGAATTACTTTGAAAGAGCTGAAAAATTGCGATATATGCTATCATGTGACCCATCCGAATGTTAACTTTTTTTGGGGGGGGGGGGGGTAGGCCCTAAAAAGAACTTCTGGTATATTGCCCAATGATTTCTATGTACGCCCCAAAAAGTGAGACAAGTTATCTACAAACTATAGTTGTCCAACAATGTATATTCTACCAAAAAGGCATTTGCTATGTGTCCTATTTCTCGAAGAGTCCACATAGGGAGACACTAATTCAATAAATAGCAGGTAGTAATTAATCGGCCCGGTTACAAATATTAGATATTTTTACCTTACGTATGCCTGTTATGTAAGTATTACAGATATTTTTTTTTTAACCATCAATATGTAATAAAAGCCTGAACATTTTCATAATTAGCACATAATTTGAGGAAAGTGCTTTGACAACTGTTATTAAAAAACACATCAAATACAAAGTAGTCATAATACCAATATTAGCATAAAAATTTGTGTTATTTGCATATGATTAGGTACTGTAATGCAATATTTTATATAATTGAAATCTAATCACTTAAGTCATAATGTGCTTAGTAAAGTATTATGTTAACATAATGGCAGCATTTATATAAATTATCATCTTCATCAGTGAAAATCAAGCAAGATTTAATGAGGATATTATATTATGTTACGTTGAACTTTCTGTAACCAAGATGATATTAAAAGGAACCTGTCACCAGGTTTTTCCCCTATAAGCTGCACCCACCACCAGTAAGCTCCTATACATAACATTCTAGAATACTATATATAGGAGCCCAGGCCACTCTATATAATGTATTACTCACCTAGGGGCGGTCCGGTCCGATAGGCATCGCTGATCTTGGTCCAGTGCCTCCTATCTTCTTGCGATCGTCGTTCTCCTTCCCTGCTCCGTGTGGAGGATTCATCCTATGTCATCCACACAGAGTCCTCCATTGCGCTCCTGCGCATGCACACTTCTCTCTGGGCAACTGAGGGCAGATCAATGTATTGTAGTGCGCATGAGCAGGTGGTCTTTGACGTTTCTCCGACCCTGCACATTACAGTACTTTGCTCTACCTACAGCAGGGCCAAGAGAAGTGAGCAGGAGCATGATAGCGGACTCTGTGTGGATGACGTAGTACGCATCATCCACACAAAGCAGGGAAAGAGGACAATGATCGCAAGAAGATAGAAGGCACCTGACCGAGACCAGCAACGCCCATTGTACCGGACCGCCCCGTAGGTTTAATAAAAGGTCTTTTTTATACAAAGCGGCCTGGGCACTTTACTACATTAATCTAGAATACTATATATAAGAGCTTACTGGCTACAGCTTACAGGGGACAAATTTGGGGACAGATTCCCTTTAAATCCCTGTGTATTTTTGTACTACAGATCATTGTGATGTATTCTCAGTAGAGATGAGCAAAGGTTTGGTGTTCAGTGGTCGTTCTGAACACAGTTCAGGTGTTTACGTACTGTATGCTGACCAATCGTGCAAGCATCACTGTGCTTGGGTATGGCCGGTCCTCAGCCCAGTGCAAGCTGCTTGCAGTGTTTGATCAACTCGTACTGGGGGTAATAACAGTGTGATCACATGTAGTGTGTACCAAAAAAAAAAAATTGAAAAACCCTGCCCATCTATCCCTGGAAGTGATCTGTTTATGGCTGGCTGCATGTGTGCGGAGACCCAAACTGTCCAATTAGTTACTTCTATTGGAGTTCAGGTCAAGTCCAGGTTCCAAATGGAACTTTATCTAAAATCCGGCTTCACCCTCTGAACCAAACTTCAAAAGGTCCGCTCATCTCTAACTCTCAGCAGACTGCACATAGAGAATACACTAAGGCGGGCTTTGCACACTACGACATCGCAGGTTCGATGTCGGTGGGGTCAAATTGAAAGTGACGCACATCCGGCATCGTATGCGACATCGCAGTGTGTAAAGCCTGGATGATATGATTAACGAGCGCAAAAACGTCGTAATCGTATCATCGGTGCAGCGTCGGCGTATTCCATAATTACGCTGACGCGACGGTCCAATGTTGTTCCTCACTCCTGCGGCAGCACACATCGCTGTGTGTGAAGCCGCAGGAGCGAGGAACATCTCCTACCGGCATCACCGCGGCTTCCGTAGGATATGCGGAAGGAGGGAGGTGGGCGGGATGTTTACATCCCACTCATCTCAGCCCCTCCTCTCCGATTGACCGCCTGCCGTGTGACGTCGCAGTGACGCCGCACGACCCGCCCCCTTAATAAGGAGGCGGGTCGCCGGCCAGAGCGACGGTCGCAGGGCAGGTGAGTGCATGTGAAGCTGGCGTAGCGATAATTTTCGCTATGCCAGCTTTCACAAGATATTGTACCTGCGACGGGGGCGGGGACTATCGCGTGCGACATCGCAGCATCGGCTTGCGATGTCGCAACGTGCAAAGCCCGCCTTAATCTACAATCATGATCTGTATAGAGATCAGTGGATCAGATGAGATTCAAATTCATTAAATATTATTAATATTACCAGGAAATTTTACTTGTAATGAATTTATTCTCGCCAAATTGAATGTCCTTTATTGTGCTCTGGGATTAGAAAACAAAAAAAAACTAATATTCACCGCGCATATCTGCTATCATGTGCTTCTATAGACAGTGAGAGGTGAACGGTAAAATGAGCATTAGGGGTTTTTTTATCCTTTTGTTGACTCTTTATGGTCCAGCTCGATTTTGCTGAACTCAAACAGAACGACTTCTGGAGAAAAAGGATTTTTGCAAAATTTGAGTAGATTTCAATTTCACTCGACTACATTTGCCCAATTCTAGATTTCTCTGTTGGAGATGATTATAGAGTAAATCATACGAAGGCTGTGATAAAGGATAACCCAGGTTGGTAGTAGTTTTAAGGTACCGTCACACTAAGCAACATCGCTAGCAACATCGCTGCTGAGGCACAACTTGCTAGCCATGTTGCTGTGTGTGACATCCAGCAACAACCTGGCCCCTGCTGTGAGGTCACCGGTTGTTGCTGAATGTCCTGGACCATTTTTCAGTTGTTGCTCTCCCGCTGTGAAGCACACATCGCTGTGTGTGACAGCGACAGAGCAACAACTAAATGTGCAGTGAGCAGGGAGCCAGCTTCTGCGGACGCTGGTAACCAATGTAAATGTCGGGTAACCAAGAAGCCCTTTCCTTGGTTACCCGATATTTACCTTCGTTACCAGCGTCCGCCGCTCTCAGCTGTCAGTGCCGGCTCCCTGCACACATAGCCAGACTACACATCAGGTAATTAACCCGATGTGTACTCTGGCTAGGAGTGCAGGGAGCCAGCGTTAAGCGGTGTGCGCTGGTAACCAAGGTAAATATCGGGTTGGTTACCCAATATTTACCTTAGTTACCAAGCGCACCATCGCTTCCACGCGGCGCTGCTGGCTGGGGGCTGGTCACTGGTTGCTTGTGATATCTGCCTGCGTGACAGCTCACCAGCAACCCGTGTAGCGACGCTCCAGCGATCCCTGCCAGGTCAGGTTGCTGGTGGGATCGCTGGAGCGTCGCTTAGTGTGACAGTACCTTTAGGCATAATCACAGAGTGGAGCACAATTTATGGGCAAAAAAACCCATTACCTTTTAGTTTATATACTATATACAGTATACAGTATCCATATAATGATTTTTTTTATTTTTGATTCCTTATATTGCACCATCTTATTATTAATATTCATGGGAGTGCTTCTTTAAATAAATGGACTTCTTACTGGGTGTCCTTTACTGAACCAGTGTGGCGACATTATAATCACATTCTGCATTTTAAAGTGACTCCTGTCAGTTGTCAGTAAGTTGTTTTTGCTTGTGCACAGAATCTCTTATTGTCAAAATGAGCACTACTATGTATACAAAGACTTCAGTGCTTTAAGATTGAAAGAGAAGACACAATTCAGTCAAGTTCAACCTATCCCCTGACATGAGTGTGGTATTTACTTACTACAGTGTGTTTTGCCACAGAAATATGTTTTGCCATATAAAGATAAGTACAGAAAATAAAACACTTAATATTTTATCATTAGACTTAATGTTTTTATGTGTTATTATGTGTTATTATGATGACTTACTCATCACTGGAACTTTCAATAGAAGTAAGGATGTATTATCGCCCCTAAATATCAGTTTTCAATTAGTGGATCCTTCCAAAAATATACAAGAAAATGGACGGTGTGTAGACACACAATAAAAAAAACAGAGATAAATTGGGACGGATAAAGTGATGGATTATACAAGCCCCATTCAGTATTCAGTATATTTTATATATAGAATACAATAGCATTTTCTTGTCATGATAGGTCTACTCGCTAGTAGCAGATTCAGTTAGCAATAACGGCCAATTATTACCATATATCAAGTACTATATGGTGTCATTCTTTAATGTATATACTAGCATATATGTCATTTACACTTTTGTGCATTATACAAAAAATGGTTCTAAAAAAAAAATCCAATGATCTTCCCCTTCTCCGGATATAATTGACTTATGGAGGAAGTCAGAGCAGTAGCTGCTTTTATCACTTCCTCTCAATGTCTGATTTGTCTAAAGGAGGGGATAGTGAACTGCCCGCGATTGGCCACAGGGTTTGCATGAGATAACAATGTCAAGTGAGTCCTGTGAGAGCAATGTCAACACTGCTGGATCAGCACCGACACCAGAGATGAGTATAGGCGCTATTATTTTACTTGGGGGAAACATAGTTATTGAGAAGCAATGTGCATGTAGTGGACAATGTAGCGCCCCTGAACCCATCAGGGCACTACAAGGTACTGCATTCCACCAAAGATGCAGGGCCTACCCCCAGAGACCTGGAAGACCAGTGCCAGTAACAGCAAAACACACTGTAATCCCATTTTTCCCCCATCCCCACAGATTGGTGACAGACTAAAATTGGACCCAATGGATGGCCACCCAGGGGTGGAGCCGATCCAGTCCACTAGAGAGCGACCAGGTGAGAGGGGACAACAGTTAGTTGGACAGTTAGAGTTAGTTAGTGGAAGTGTCGCGGGCGGGGAGGAGGGTGTCAACACTGCGCTCACCCCTCTGCTCGGGTCCGGCTGCTGCTGCTCAGTGGTGGCTCGAGCGGTGGGCCGGATCCCGGGGGTCTCGAGCGGCACTCCTCGCCCGTGAGTGAAAGGGGGGTTGGGTTTTGGGATATAGTCTATTGTCCGTGACGCCACCCACGGTTGTGGTGAGTTGTTGACACCACCGCTGCTCTGTATGGGGATCCCATGAGTGATGGTGTAAATCAGCAGGTTGTTGTCTTGCCCCTCCGTGGGTAGGGGTTGGTGATCCCGGGGCCCAGTGGTGAGGTGGGAGGTGCAGGGCCTGGTGGGCGCAGGGACGCGGGGGCAGCGCTGTGCCTTGCGGCACTGTGGTACTCACTCAGCCTGAGACGATGACACAGTTCTCGGTAAAACACACGGCTGGAAAGACGGTTCCCACGGACGGCTGCACTTGCTTTCCCCAGAAGGTGACGGTCCCTCTGTCCTGCACCTATGTTGTTGATGGTTGCGATGGGTTCCCACCGGTAACCCGCTCCCCGGCTTCAAGCTGGACCGGAGGAGCTCTACTCTTTGCCCGCAGGCGCTGGCCCTCAGAAACTGGTGCCCTGGCGGTGGCGGTGTCTCTGCTTTAATGGTTGGGCTGTTGCCTTCAATCGGGACTTGGTTGTTGGGAGACAGACGTCCCCTTCACTGACGGATTTGGCAAATTATGGCGACTCCTAGCCTTGCCGGGGTCCGAGAGGCCCCTGCCCTGGTGCTGACTGTCCTTCGTATACTGCTCCAGACCGCCGGGTCACTACCCGTCCCCGGTCCTTCCAGCAACCTCCGAGCAGTCACCCCTCCAGACAATCACCGCCGTCTGCTGACCTTGCTGACTCTGTCCTGGCACACAGCCGGACCACTTCAGGCTTTACTTCTGTCACCTTTCACTTTACTTCAGCTCCTCTTACTTCCCTCCTTTACCACTTCACTTCCCTAGCTGAACTCCTTGTTTACTCCTCACTCAAGCTCTCCCTGCGCTGAACTGCCTGGTTTTCCCGCCTCCAGAGCTGTGAACTCCTCGGTGGGCGGAGCCAACCGCCTGGCCCACCCCCTGGTGTGAACATCAGCCTCTGGAGGAAGGCAACAAGGATTTTGGGTTAGCTTTGGTGTTCCTAACTGGGGTGTAGGGTGTGGTGGTGTTAGGGCCAGATGGACGGGTAGACCCTGGAGGTGGATCCACTGGGCCGAACTCCCGGATGAGGGAAAGGAGTCCGGTAGCCGGAGCACTGTAGGTAGCAGGACAGTCCGTGCACTGGGAGAAAATGGAGAAGTCCCTGGGACCACGAGGTCACTGATGGTGGTCCGGGTGACGGAGCTCAGGTTCGGAAGCCGTGATGGTGTCAGGCGGGGTCCGGAACCGTAGGAGGGAGATGACGGGTCACCGCAGGGATCCGAGATGGTACGGACTGTCAGGATGGCAGATGGACAGCGTTCGGGGTTCGAGGTACCGCAGGACCGGATGGCGATGCAGGATCGGCTCTAGAAGACAGAGAGGTAAGTATCTCACAGAACACAAGGAGACCTGACTCCTAGCTTGGGAAAACACGAAGAACAGGCCCCGCTCCCTTGGACATTAACCCCCTATATACCCTGTACCTGTGTGCATCATTTCCTGTTAATTGACACTGGCCCTTTAAGAAAGGGTCAGTGACCGCGCGCGCGCCCTAATGCGCGCGGCCCGGGTGCCAGAAGCCAGGGCAGGAAGCTGAGAGGAGGACGCAGGGGAGCCGGCCAGGGACTGGGAAGCCGTCGGGCGCCGAGAGCGGAGACCAGGGGGCCTGGGGAGTACGGGCACCGGAGGCTGGAGAGCGGGGAGCGTGGCAGGTGAGCTGGGGAGCGGAGCAGAGGACCCGGGGAACGGAGCAGGGGGCCCGGGGAGCGGAGCAGAGGACCCGGGGAGCGTGACAGTACCCCCCCCCCCACGCCCCCCTCCCCGCAACCGGGACAGGAAGGCACGGATCAGAGGAGTGCCCACGTTCTCCCTGGGCTCCCAGGACCTATCCTCAGGACCATACCCTTCCCAGTCCACCAGGAAGAACTGCCGACCACGTACGGTCTTCATGGCCACGATATCTCTTACCGCATAGATGTCGTCCTCAGCAATAGAAGGAGGAGCCGGACTGGCGGCAGCGGAGAAGGGACCAAGGACAACTGGCTTGAGCAGAGAGACGTCGAAGGAGTTGGGTATTCTCATCGTGGCCGGGAGCTGCAGTTTGTAGGAGACCTCATTGATCTTGCCGAGGACTTTAAACGGTCCGATGTAGCGAGGTCCCAGCTTGTAGGATGGTATCTTCAGTCGGATGTACTTGGAAGCAAGCCAGACGAGATCTCCCGGAGAGAAACACGGAGGATCCAGGCGTCTCTTGTCCGCGTGTCTCTTCATCCGCAGGGTTGCCCGTGCAAGGGACGCCTTAACTGAGTCCCAAATGGTTGTAAAGTCACGGAGTACTGCATCAGCAGCAGGGATGTCCGAGGACGAGGATACAGGCAATGGGACAGACGGCTGAAGTCCGTAGACGACATAGAAGGGAGAACTGGAGGAGGACTCACTGACGTGGTGATTATGGGAGAATTCAGCCCAAGGAAGAAGCGTGGACCAATCGTCATGATGGGCGTTCACGTAGTGACGTAAGAAAGAGGTCAATATCTGATTGACCCGTTCCACTTGGCCATTCGACTGAGGGTGGTAGGCCGAAGAAAAGTCCAGAGTCACTCCCAGATGTTTGCAGAGAGCCCTCCAGAAGCGGGAGGTGAACTGAGTTCCTCTGTCGGACACTATGTGTGATGGAAAGCCATGCAAGCGGAAAATGTGATGTATATAAGCGTCCGCGAGTTCCTGAGCAGAGGGCAGTCCAGCCATAGGAACGAAATGGGCCATTTTAGAGAACCGATCCACCACGACCCATATGACTGTGTGTCCGGAGGACAATGGCAAATCTGTAATAAAGTCCATCGCTATGTGTTGCCAGGGAACTGAGGGTATGGGCAGAGGCAGAAGACGGCCGTATGGCAGGTGTTTGGGTGTCTTGTTCCTGGCACAGGAGGAGCAGGCAGAGACAAAAGAGGCGACGTCCGTGCGAAGGGATGGCCACCAGTAATGACGTACGATAGCGCTCCATGTTTTCTTCTGACCTGCATGACCGGCTGTTTTCGAGGCATGGCCCCAGTGTAACACTTTTTGCCTGTCAGTCTCAGAGACATAGGTCTTCCCGGGCGGTATCTGGGCCAGGGTGACAGGAGCCACCGGAATAATCTTACTTGGACAGATGATGGGTTGAGATATCTCTTCCTCCTGTTCCACGGGCACGAAAGACCTAGACAAGGCATCAGCGCGTACATTCTTGTTCGCGGGTCGGAAATGAAGCTGGAAGTCGAACCGGGCAAAGAACAAGGACCACCTGGCTTGCCGTGGATTCAGTCGCTGAGCAGTCCGCAGGTATTCCAGGTTTTTGTGGTCCGTGTAAACAATGACAGGGTACACTGCTCCTTCCAGAAGATAGCGCCATTCCTCCAGAGCCAGTTTGACCGCCAATAGCTCTCGGTCACCGATGGTGTAATTGCGTTCAGGCGCGGAGAAGCTCTTGGAGAAGAAACCGCACGTCACCATCTTCCCGGAGGAGGACTTCTGCATGAGCACTGCTCCGGCTCCCAAGGAGGAGGCATCCACCTCCAAGGTGAACTGGCGGTTTAACTCTGGACGGTGGAGTACAGGAGAGGAGGCAAAGGCTCGCTTTAGAGCGCCAAACGCAGCGTCGGCCGCAGGTGACCAGTCCTTTGGATTAGCCCCCTTCTTGGTCAAGGCGGAGAGAGGAGCAGTCAGAGCCGAGAAGTGAAGAATAAACTGGCGGTAATAGTTAGCGAATCCCAGAAAGCGTTGGATTGCCTTCAGTCCAGAAGGAGGAGGCCAGTTGAGAATGGAGGAGACCTTCTTTGGATCCATCTGCAGTCCGGTATCGGTGATGAGGTACCCCAGGAAGGGGAGAGAAGACTGTTCGAAGACGCACTTCTCGTACTTGGCGTACAGACGATTCTCTCTCAGTCTTTGTAGAACCAGTTGCACGTTCTCTCGGTGGGTCTGGAGGTCCGGAGAGAAGACAAGGATGTCATCCAGATATACCACCACACAGACGTAGAGAAGGTCCCGAAACACATCGTTCACTAATTCTTGGAAGACTGCTGGTGCGTTACACAGGCCGAAGGGCATCACGCAGTATTCATAGTGCCCATCGCGAGTGTTGAACGCGGTCTTCCATTCATCCCCTGAGCGGATACGGACCAGGTTGTAGGCACCCCGAAGATCCAACTTGGTGAACACACGAGCTCCTCTGAGCCGATCAAACAATTCGGGGATGAGCGGCAGAGGGTACTTGTTTTTCACGGTGATTAGGTTCAATCCCCGGTAGTCTATACATGGGCGTAGGTCGCCCTCTTTCTTTTTAACGAAGAAGAAGCCTGCTCCAGCAGGAGAGGAGGATCTCCGGATGAATCCCTTAGCCAGGCTCTCTGTGATGTACGTAGACATGGCCCTTGTTTCGGCTGGAGACAGTGGATATATCCGTCCTCGAGGTGGTGTAGTTCCCGGGAGCAGGTCAATGGCACAATCGTAAGGACGATGTGGCGGAAGTACTTCGGACTCCTTCTTATCAAAGACGTCCACGAAGGACCAATAGGCTGAGGGCAGTCCCGGTAGGGACTCGGGAACCGGAGGTCGCCGGACAGGTTGTATGGTCTTCAGACACCTCTCATGGCAAGAAGACCCCCATCGAGTGATATCGCCAGTGCCCCAGCTGACTGAAGGCTCGTGTGTCCGCAACCAGGGAAGGCCCAGCAGGATTTGATGTGACATATGTGGGAGGACGTAGAGAGCGATTTTCTCGGTGTGCAGAGCACCGATACGCAGTTCAAGCGGCTTGGTGATCCAGGAGATGGTGTCAGAGAGAGGTCTCCCATCCACAGAGGCAATCACAAGAGGTTTGGCGAGTGGAGTAACAGGCACCTGGTACTTGTCCACCGTGGCCTGCTGGATGAAATTGCCTGCTGCCCCAGAATCGAGGTACGCCTCAGCCTAAACCGCGTCTCTCCCGTTGTCACTTGCACAGTCCATGTAACTGGGTCTGAGAGAGTCCCAGCACCTAGGGTGGCCTCTCCTACCAACCCTAGGCTTTGGAGTTTCCCGGCCTCTCTGGACAGGCGCGTAGCAGGTGTGTGCCCTCTCCGCAGTAAAAGCAGAGACCCTTGGCGAGCCGCTCTGCTCGACGTTGTTCAGACTGTCGCACACGGTCGATCTGCATGGGCTCATGGATGGAGACACCAGAGGCCGTTGACTGGAGTACGGCGGG
The DNA here is from genome assembly GCF_048569485.1 of Anomaloglossus baeobatrachus. Taxonomy (NCBI): domain Eukaryota; kingdom Metazoa; phylum Chordata; class Amphibia; order Anura; family Aromobatidae; genus Anomaloglossus; species Anomaloglossus baeobatrachus. The sequence continues at coordinate 625,521,479 of NC_134353.1, forward strand.
CTTCTGTGGAGGCGAGGAATGCCGTACCGGACGTCTCTCACGGGATACCTCTTTGGACCGCTCCTGAAAGCGTATGTCCACTCGAGTCGCTAGGGTAATCAGGGCGTCCAGGGTGGACGGTACATCACGTCCAGCCAGCTCATCTTTGATTCGACCCGATAGTCCTTCCCAGAAGGCGGCGGTTAGGGCCTCGTTATTCCACCCGAGTTCTGAAGCCAAGGTGCGGAAACGGATGGCGTATTGACCCACCGTCAGTGTTCCCTGACGTAACCGGAGAAGTGATGACGCAGACGCGGAGGCGCGTCCGGGTTCGTCAAAGGTGCTGCGAAAGGCCTGCAGGAACTCCTGGAGGTTCTTGGTCATAGGGTCCTCCTTCTCCCACAAGGGGTTCATCCACGCCAGTGCCTCGCCTTCTAGGTGAGACATGATGAAGGTGACCTTGGCTTGGTCGGAGGCAAATAGATGTGGCAGCTGCGTGAAATGGAGGGAGCATTGGTTTATAAACCCCCTGCAGGTCTTGGGATCTCCGGCGTACCGGGGTGGTGAGGCCAAACGCAGTCTGGAAGCATCCGAAGAGGCAGCCACGGGAGCGGGGGTCGTGGCTTGACTAGTGGAGGCTCGGGATGTTGAAGACGTGACTGCCGCTTGTAGCGTGGTCAGGCGGGTGTCCACGGAAGTCATAAAGTTCAGCATGCGGGTCTGGACTTCACGCTGGCGTTGGAGTTCCTCATGCAAGGCCGCTAGTGCTTCGGCGGGATCCATGGCCTGTTCTTACTGTTAGGGCCAGATGGACGGGTAGACCCTGGAGGTGGATCCACTGGGCCGAACTCCCGGATGAGGGAAAGGAGTCCGGTAGCCGGAGCACTGTAGGTAGCAGGACAGTCCGTGCACTGGGAGAAAATGGAGAAGTCCCTGGGACCACGAGGTCACTGATGGTGGTCCGGGTGACGGAGCTCAGGTTCGGAAGCCGTGATGGTGTCAGGCGGGGTCCGGAACCGTAGGAGCGAGATGACGGGTCACCGCAGGGATCCGAGATGGTACGGACTGTCAGGATGGCAGATGGACAGCGTTCGGGGTTCAAGGTACCGCAGGACCGGATGGCGATGCAGGATCGGCTCTAGAAGACAGAGAGGTAAGTATCTCACAGAACACAAGGAGACCTGACTCCTAGCTTGGGAAAACACGAAGAACAGGCCCCGCTCCCTTGGACATTAACCCCCTATATACCCTGTACCTGTGTGCATCATTTCCTGTTAATTGACACTGGCCCTTTAAGAAAGGGTCAGTGACCGCGCGCGCGCCCTAATGCGCATGCGCGCGGCCCGGGTGCCAGAAGCCAGGGCAGGAAGCTGAGAGGAGGACGCAGGGGAGCCGGCCAGGGACTGGGAAGCCGTCGGGCGCCGGGAGCGGAGACCAGGGGGCCTGGGGAGTACGGGCACCGGAGGCTGGAGAGCGGGGAGCGTGGCAGGTGAGCCGGGGAGCGGAGCAGAGGACCCGGGGAACGGAGCAGGGGGCCCGGGGAGCGGAGCAGAGGACCCGGGGAGCGTGACAGGTGGTGTGATGACCTGTGACCCCTGGCTTGCCCAGGGCGTCACATTCCCCCTTAGCAAAATGCAGACCGTCCGCGGGCTGCCCGTCCAACACCGGTTTTATTTTTCTGAAAAATATAACATTGTAAAACAGTAACCTATTTACATTTTTATTACTTCTTCCCATAACGGGAGGCACTTTACTTAAACGTTGCAAAACGGTTTACGGTTACGGTTTCCGCTCTCTCCCACCCAAGCAACCTGGCCCTGATGCTGCCCCTAAAGCCCAGGCAACACCCCTTGTCCCCAAGTCCAGCACAAGTTACCCGAGCGGGATCTGTCCTTCCCCTCCAGAGGGTAGCCACCGGTTCCTGTGGTGGCTGGGCCCCAGCCGGCTCTACTGCGAGCCCTCCCTCCAACCTGCCTCTCCGGAGGCGGCAATGCGGAAACGGTAACGGCAAACAACTTATTTACAAGCCACTTAACGTTTGTGGGTGCCCTGCAAGTTCATGGGCTTGTCCATGGAAAGTTCTCCATGCAAAACTTTTTAAACGGTCCCCACGGGGACAACGGTGCCGGCAACGGCCGGTTTTCCCAATCACAGTGTAGACAATCAGGTGAAGCTTCAATAATCATTTTCTCTTATCATTTTCAAACTTTCAAACATAAATTCACACAGACTTCCTGACCCCCCTCTTTAAAGGACAGTCTCCCTGTACCTAAGTGGGGGTCTACCTAGGTTGGGACGGGTGGACCTTCGGGGTCCGGTGTCAGTGGGGCTATGCAGTGGGGCAGAGGGAACAACCGGTTCCTCCTCCCTTCTATCGTGTGGGGCAGGCAGAGGCATAGGGGAGCTGGGGACAGGTTCATCCCTGGGCACTGGCACTAGTTCTGGCTCACGGTCGACCGCTTCCACCACTTCTTCATCCACAGGTTGTGGGAACAGTATCACTGGAAGAATCACCGCGCCGTTCTGTGTAGGCCAGTCTGCTGGGAAGTCACCCATCACAGTGTGGATCACCTCTTTTGCCTTCTCTGCTGGTGGAGGAACTGGTACGTCAGCCGTTGCCCTCAATGCTGGTGGGCACCTTTTCAGATGGTCCCGGGAAACCGTGGCCAAAGTGGCCCCTTGGTCACAACTGATCTGGTAGGCCTTCCCATCTTCCCATCCTGTGGGTTGTATGACGTATGGGATTGGTTCCCATTGATCATCCAGCTTGTGGGTCTTCCTCTTCCGCTTTAACACCACATCTCCTGGCTGGAAAGGGCCCGCAGACGCTTTCTGGTTGAATCGCTGCTCCTGCTGTTCTCGACTTTGACTTAGGTTCTTCTCCACATACTCCTGAATCTGGCGGTATTGTGCTCTCCGCCGAGTTTCCCATTCAGCTGTCGAAGGGAGTGCTTCTGGGGCCTTCAACCCTATTTCAAGGTCCACCGGCAGGCGGCCGGGATGAGCCCTCATCAGATATGCTGGGGTGCACTTTGTCGAGCTGGACGGGATATTGTTGTACATATCGACCAAGTTGGGTAGCTTCTCCGGCCACAGGTTCCGCTCTTCCAGCGGTAACGTCTTGAGGAGTCCCAGGACCAAGTGGTTCATCTTCTCACACATGCCGTTGGTCTGGGCATGGTAAGGGGTGGTCCGGATCTTCTTACAGCCGTACAACTGGCAGAACTCGTGGAACACCTCCGCTTCAAAAGCCGGGCCTTGGTCAGTAAGCACTTTTTCTGGATATCCATGTGGTCGGCAGAAATAAGCCTGGAACGCTCGAGCAGCAGTTCGACCAGTTAGGTCCCTGACGGGGACAACCACCATGAATCTTGAATAGTGGTCTACGATGGTCAACGCGTAGGCGTACCCATTTCTGCTGGGGGTGAGCTTGACATGGTCTAGGGCGACCAGTTCCAGCGGTTGATGTGTGATGATTAGGTGTAGGGGCGCCCTCTGGCTGGTCTCGTCCTTCCTTCTCAGCGTGCAAGGACCCCACTCTCGGCACCAGGCCTCTACCGACTGCCGCATCCCACTCCAGTAGAACCGCTCTCTCAACAGCATCTCCAGCTTCTTCCACCCGAAGTGTCCGGCACCATCATGGTATGCCCGCAAAACAGTAGCCACATCAGCTTGGGGAATAACCAACTGGCAGATTTTCTCATGGGTCTTCGGGTTGATCAGCTCACGGTACAGCTTCCCTTGTTGTAGATAAAGCCGTTTCCGTTCCTTCCACAAGCGCTGGGCTTCAGCTGGAGCGGCAGGGTCCATTCCAACAGCACTTTGTTCCACCAGGGTCTTGACGAGGCGGACAGCCGGCGCCTGGTTTTGAGCTTCCTGCCACTCTTGACTGGGCCGTGGGTCCAGATCCACCCGTTGTTGGTGTACTTGTACCTTCTCAGTTGGTAACTGGTGAAATGCAGGCAACTCAATCTCTTCGAGGTCATCATCCACGCCCCCTTCTTCTGACAAATGGGGCATTCGGGAGAGTGCATCAGCATTAATGTTGACACGACCAGCTCGGTACTTGATGGTGAAGTCGTAGTTGGCTAGCTGGGCCACCCACCGCTGCTCCAATGCGCCCAGCTTGGCCGTGTCCAGGTGGGTCAACGGATTGTTGTCCGTGAAAGCGGTGAATTTTGCTGCAGCCAAATAGTGGCGGAACCGCTCTGTGATAGCCCATACCAATGCCAGGAGCTCGAGCTTGAAGGAGCTGTAGTTCTCGGGGTTCCTTTCAGTTGGCCTAAGCTTCCGGCTATCATAAGCAATCACTTTCTCCTTCCCATCCTGGACCTGGGACAGGACTGCTCCCAGTCCCACATTGCTGGCGTCGGTATAGAGGATAAATGGGCAGCCATAGTCAGGATACGCTAGGACCTCTTCCGCAGTCAAGGCTACTTTCAGCTGGCAGAAGGATTCTTCATGCTTTTCTTCCCACACCAGTGGGGCCCCTAGGGGTCTACCACCTTTGGTCTGTCCCACGAGGAGATCTTGCATGGGAGCAGCCATCTTCGTGTACCCTTTGATAAAGCGCCGGTAGTACCCCACCAGACCCAGAAACTCCCTTACTTCCCTCACTGTGGTTGGTCTCGGCCAGCCCTGGATGGCAGTGATCTTCTCAGGGTCGGGGGCGACACCTTCTGCACTTACCACGTGCCCCAGGTATTGCACTCTGGGTTTCAGCAGGTGACACTTAGAAGGCTTCAATTTCATCCCGTATTTGGCAAGGGACGCGAACACCTCGGCCAGGTGCTCCAGATGGGCTTCATACGTCTGGGAGTAAACAATCACGTCATCCAAGTACAATAGGACGGTCTCAAAGTTTAGGTGTCCCAGACAGCACTCCATCAGCCGTTGGAAGGTTCCTGGGGCGTTGCACAGCCCGAACGGCATACTATTGAATTCACTGAGCCCCATCGGGGTGGTGAAGGTGGTTTTCTCCCGGTCTTCTGGGGCCACGGCCACTTGCCAGTACCCACTGGTGAGGTCAAGGGTAGAGAAGTAATTTGCAGTTCTCAGTGCGGCCAAAGACTCTTCAATACGAGGCAGTGGGTAGGCATCTTTATGGGTTATCTGATTAATCTTCCGGTAGTCCACACACATCCGCATGGTACCATCCTTCTTCTTGACCAGTACCAACAGAGCGGCCCAGGGACTACAGCTGTCCCGAATAACCCCTGCCTCCTTCATATTCCTCAACATATCTTTGGCACACTGGTAATGTGCAGGGGGAATAGGCCTGTACCTCTCTTTGATAGGGGGGTGTTCACCGGTGGGGATGTGGTGTTGGACCCCTTTGATCTGCCCAAATTCTAGTGGATGTTTACTGAAAACCTGTTCATACTCCTGCACCACCCTGTACACCCCTGCTTTGTGATGTGTAGGAGTATCGTCAGTGCCCACGTGTAGCTGTTGGTGCCACTCTTTTACCACCCCTTGAGGCGGGGAAGTGCTGGTGGTAGGTGGGGAGACTGAGGGACTGGCTTCGTGGATGGTGTGGGGATCCAGGGTGAGCAGCTTGGCAATGGTGGCATACCGGGGAAGCCTGACTTCTTCCTCCCCACAGTTCAACACCCTCACAGGCACTCTCCCCTTCTTTACATCCACCACCCCTCGGGCGGCCATTACAGTGGGCCAGTGCTCGAAGGGCATGGGCTCCATCATGGCAGGGTAGTCACATCCCTGAGGCCCTACTGCTGCCCTACACCAAATCATCATCTCACTCCTAGGGGGCACAGTCAATGGAGCAACATCCATCACTCTCACTCCACCAATCTCCCCTCCTGTTGAGCTTACATGCTGGTGGTACATCAGGGCTCGGATCTCACGCTGCACAGCTCTCTGCAGGCTTCCCGCCGCTGTGGCGGCTAGCTGTTGCAATAGGGTCAACACATCAGCCATGCAGTGCTCCATCACATTGGTTCCCAGCACTATCTTCGGGTTATGATCACTGGGTTCATTCATGATCACAATCATACCCTGGTGTTGCAGTTCAGCTTGCCCCACTGTCATAGCCACTTGTTTATACCCCACCTGGGTCAATGGGAGTCCATTAGCAGCAATTAGCGTTATACTAGTATCTGGGGGTGCCAGCTCGTCTATTCCCCAATACCGCTGGTACAACGTGTATGGTATGGTGGTTACCTGTGATCCAGTGTCCAAGAGAGCCATCACTGGTATGCCGTCCACAGCCACGGGGATGATGGGGCGGACCCCGATATATCGGTCCCGCCAGTCCAGGGGGCCACGATGTTCTACTCGTGAGGATTGGCCCGGGGCCCCAGGGGTTGCTCGTTTAACGGGCACTGTCGGAAGTAATGACCAGGCTTACGGCACTTGTAGCAGATTGGAGGTCTGCTCCGCGGGTTATTAGCACTTCTCCGCTGCATCCAGGGAACATCCTCGGGGCTGTCAGCAAGCTGTATCTCTGCTGGAGGCTGAGATCTGGTCAAAGGTTGTAGTGCAGCAAGGATCTTGGCGAGGTCTCCGTCCATGCGACGGACCTGGGCTGCCAGTTCTTCCACTATGCTGCTTGGGGCTGCAAGTATTGGAGAGGTTGGTAGGGCAGGGGCCACCACAACGGGGGCCGTCTCGACGGGCCACGGGGCTGGCTCCAGGACTTCTGCAGCTGGGGGCTGTAGTGCTTTAATGGCCTGTTCCTTTAACACAGCAAAGTCCACATCAGGGTGTTCTAGGGCCCACAGCCGGAGTTGTTTGCGATCCTCAGGGGATCTCATCCCCTGCACAAATTGCTCTACTAACATCTTGTTGCTATCCGCCTCATTGATAGGGTTCACCCGCTTTAGCGTGCGGAGGGCGGTCTGCAGACGTAAAGCATAGTCCCGAATGCTATCCACAGCCCGTTGCCGGCACTGGTAAAACTGCATCCTCAGCTCAGCTTCAGTCCGGGTCTCAAAGGCAGTCTGTAGCTTCTCAAAGATGGTGGCTACAGAGAGCCGGTCCCCCTCGGCCCAGGTCTCCGCCTCCTGCTCAGCCGCGCCGGTTAACTGGCCCAGCACTACCGCCGCACGTTGCTTATCGGTCAGGGGGTACAGTTCTAGCAACGGGTTAAGTTTTTTCCGGAAGACCTGTAAAGCATCAGGTTTCTCGTCATACTGCGGTAGCCAGGTAGCTCCGGGCGCATAGGGCAAGGAGAACGGCATCACCTGAGCGAGTGCGTGGGCCGCGGCACCTCCCGCTAGCGCAACCGGGGCCTGGGCAGGCCCATTCCCATCCGCGGGTGCCACTGCGGCTGCGACCGCCGCTCCTCCAGCGGCTCCGTCGGGCGCAGACATCTTGTTTCCGTCCCACTTAGCTTCTCTTCTGCCACTCCTCTATCGGGGCGGGGTTTTGGCCTTCGCGCCTCTGCTACTCGAGAAGACGCTCGAGCGGGGACTTTTCGCGCCAAAGATGGCGGCTTCCGAAATTTTTTGGCCGGACACCTCCGGCGGTAACAAGGCGCACCTCTACCAGACGGCAGAGCGGTAAGATCCTGTTCGTGACGCCAAGTTGTCGCGGACGGGGAGGAGGGTGTCAACACTGCGCTCACCCCTCTGCTCGGGTCCGGCTGCTGCTGCTCAGTGGTGGCTCGAGCGGTGGGCCGGATCCCGGGGGTCTCGAGCGGCGCTCCTCGCCCGTGAGTGAAAGGGGGGTTGGGTTTTGGGATATAGTCTATTGTCCGTGACGCCACCCACGGTTGTGGTGAGTTGTTGACACCACCGCTGCTCTGTATGGGGATCCCGGGAGTGATGGTGTAAAGCAGCAGGTTGTTGTGTTGCCCCTCCGTGGGTAGGGGTTGTTGATCCCGGGGCCCAGTGGTGAGGTGGGAGGTGCAGGGCCTGGTGGGCGCAGGGACGCGGGGGCAGCGCTGTGCCTTGCGGCACTGTGGTACTCACTCAGCCTGAGACGATGACACAGTTCTCGGTAAAACACACGGCTGGAAAGACGGTTCCCACGGACGGCTGCACTTGCTTTCCCCAGAAGGTGACGGTGACGGTCCCTCTGTCCTGCACCTATGTTGTTGATGGTTGCGATGGGTTCCCACCGGTAACCCGCTCCCCAGCTTCAAGCTGGACCGGAGGAGCTCTACTCTTTGCCCGCAGGCGCTGGCCCTCAGAAACTGGTGCTCTGGCGGTGGTGGTGTCTCTGCTTTAATGGTTGGGCTGTTGCCTTCAATCGGGACTTGGTTGTTGGGAGACAGACGTCCCCTTCACTGACGGATTTGGCAAATTATGGCGACTCCTAGCCTTGCCGGGGTCCGAGAGGCCCCTGCCCTGGTGCTGACTGTCCTTCGTATACTGCTCCAGACTGCCGGGTCACTACCCGTCCCCGGTCCTTCCAGCAACCTCCGAGCAGTCACCCCTCCAGACAATCACCGCCGTCTGCTGACCTTGCTGACTCTGTCCTGGCACACAGCCGGACCACTTCAGGCTTTACTTCTGTCACCTTTCACTTTACTTCAGCTCCTCTTACTTCCCTCCTTTACCACTTCACTTCCCTAGCTGAACTCCTTGTTTACTCCTCACTCAAGCTCTCCTTGAGCTGAACTGCCTGGTTTTCCCGCCTCCAGAGCTGTGAACTCCTCGGTGGGCGGAGCCAACCACCTGGCCCACCCCCTGGTGTGAACATCAGCCTCTGGAGGAAGGCAACAAGGATTTTGGGTTAGCTTTGGTGTTCCTAACTGGGGTGTAGGGTGTGGTGGTGTGATGACCTGTGACCCCTGGCTTGCCCAGGGCGTCACAGAAGTGAGAGGAGATGGACGTAACTGCTCTGACACGGGAGTGTAACGGAGACATGAGGACCCAGGCGTGTGGTTGCCGGAGGAGTACGGCAAAGTACTCCCGGAACCATAGCACCGACGGAGCACAGAGCCCTAGGTCAGGCAAACGCACCAGGCAGACCTGATAAAAATCTGCACAGTGAGGGGACCATCCAGGACCTCACTGACCTTAAAAGTCTGTGGGCACTAGCAGTAACAGGAGAACCAGGGACCAGAACGGAACACCGACCCTACAGGGTTCACACTGCCCGCCGTATGGACCAGAGACTGAGAGACAAACAGGAGGAGACCCCAAGATGCTCCAAGCCACGAGGACCCACCAACTTGAGAAAGGGGCAGGGGAAAGAAGCCACCAGGTCACTAATCGGGACTGGAACTAAGGGAACCAGAGGTGAATACCAGCCTTCCTCCGGGTACCAGTTACCATCTACTGTGAGTAAAGAGAACCAGTTAAACAGTAACCCCTCGGGTGGCCTCCCCTTCTTTCCATGCCAAACTCCATCACCTAACCCCCTGGGGCCCCGGCCCTACTTGCGGAGGGCCCAACATACAGGCTGCCATCACATCAGCCCCAGCGGAGAGACTGTGCAGCCGCAGTTCCATCACCATAACCCCAACACGCAAGTGGCGTTACGACATAAACTCTATTGAACATTCCCTTGTATATTACTCCTTTTTAAAGCAACCCCCAGGGTCACGGAACTGGGCAACGGCCACCCAGTGACACATCCCAGTAGTACACTGCCCGGGACCTAGTACCCCATAGCCTTGGGCAGCACAACAACACCTTTAGGACAACAGTTTTTTGAAACAAAGGTAAAATTTGCAAATTTTTACAAACAATTGTATTTCTTGGCTAAACTGTAATATGATAATTTAGTCTATTAATCAGTAGTTATCATTGGTATTGCTGACTATTCTAAGTGATATTTATAGAATACTAATCTGTAAGCAATGAAAAATATATAGTGCAAGAAAAATGCATAGGAGAAACAGAACACTTAAGGTATGTAGGCTAATCATGTCTTAACCCATCTCACTATATATCCTGTTGTAAATCTACCATGGACAATCTGCTGAAGTCACTATCTTTAGTGCCACTGGTTTACTGAAAATGTACATAGTATTAACCTGCAAGGTCTAGTTTAAAAAAGGCATGGAGATCACATCCTAGTGTTGAGGTTGATGCAACAGTTTCTAAAAAAAATGTATTTTCATTTTAATTCTAATTAACTCAACAGTTCTTGTTTTTTTATACACAAAATTGCTCATTTTTTTAACTGTTTTTTATCAGATTATGCTTTTTCCTTGATTCCAAAATTATAATATAAGAGGTGTACAACACATGAAAAGGCAGCAGGCCCAATGCACTTGAGGCCCTGTGCAATGGAGGCCTATTCACTGTAAGATCTGTGCAGCAGAAGACGTATTCCCTGGAGGAGGTGTGTGGTGGATGTTCTATTCAATTGAGGAGCTATGTAGTAGAGGGCCTAGTTACCGGATGACCCTTACAGTGGGGGCTCACTTAAGCAGCTGTACAGAAGATGGGCCTATTTACTAAAGAAGCTGTGCAGTGGAGTTCTTCTTCACTGAAGGGGCTGTGCAGTGTAGGTCCTATTTAATTAAGGAGTTCTGCATTGGAGGATCTATTCACTGGAGGAGCTGTAAAGTTAAGGTCTTATTCTTTGAAGAACATGTGCAGGGAGGAGCTTATTCCCCAGAGGCCCTGTGCAGTGGATGTAATACTATTGTATGTACTGAGGATTTCGATTGCGTTAGGGCAATGACAACCAGAGACGAGTTCTTGGTGCAAAAGACGTTTTATAATATGTAACCGCAAAATGTGCACAGAACAGAATATACACAATAATAAGTAACCGCAATATGTAAACAGAACAAAATATACACAGTAATATGTAACCGCAATATGCACACAGAACAGTATATACACAGTGGAACATAAACACAGTAAATACCTGCCGGGTTCAGAGCAAAGGGGAATTCCCGGGGCTGCACACCGGACTCCCCCAGGGAGACCACCAGGAGCGAACCCCTATACAGGGGCTGTCCGGCAATCACCCCAGAAGGCCTAAATGCACAGCAGCCGGGACACAAAAAGGGCAACAGATATAGTCCAAAAAATGTCCGTACGTGATGTGAGTCCTAGGGTGGATATGAACGGAAGGGATCGGGCAGAAGTGCCGACCAGAGAAGGCAGACAGAGTCCGAGCACAGTTGGATGAGAGGTGAAGTCCAGAGCTGGTGTCAGGTGTTTCAACTGGATTCAAACAGCAATCAGGAGATGAGAGCAGCAGGGCAGGAGTACACAGGAAGCAGTATACTCAGGCAACTAGACTAAGCTTAGGGGCGGCTTTTAAACAGATGGACAGGAAGTAGGGCAACAGAACAGAAAACTCCATGTTAACAAAGGGCAAGATCCTTCAAAAGAAAACTGGAAATCCCGGAACTCTGACAGTGGAGGTCTATTTACGAGTGGACCCATGCAGTAGATGGTCTATTCAATTGAGGAATTATGCACTGGAGGGCCTAGTTACTGGATGACCTTTACAGTGGGGACCATTAACTTAAGTAGATGTGCAGTGGATGGTTCTATTTTCTAAAAGAGCTGTGCAGTGGAGTTCTTATTCACTGAAGTAGCTGAGTGTTGGAGGTTTATTTAATTGAAGAGTTGTTGGACCTGTTGGAGGGCTTATTCACTGGAGAAGCTGTGCAGTTAAGGGCTTATTTTTTGGAGAATCTGTACAGTGAAGAGCTTATTCACCAGATGCCCTGTGCAGTGGTGGTCTATTCACTGGAAGAGCTATGCAGTGGATGCCCTATTCACTGGAGGAACTGAGCAGTGGAATTCATATTCAATTGAGGAACTATGCAGTGGAGGGCCTAGTTACTTAATGACCTTTACAGCGGGAGCCCATTGATTGAAGTAGTTGTGCAGAGGATGGTCCTATTTGCTAAACGAGCTTAACTGGAGGAGTTGTGTGATGGAGGTCCTATTTAATTAAAAAGCTGGGAATTGGAGAACTTTTTACTGGAGTAGCTGTGCAGTGTAGGGCTTATTAACTGGAAAACATGTGCAGAGGAGGACTTATTCTCCAGAGGTCCTGTGCAGTGGGGGGGGGGGGGGGGGGCTATGCACCAGCTTGTCTGAATCTATAGTTATCAAAGGCTCTCTTCCTATCACCAGGGATCAAACTTTATCATATTTTTCATGGTCTATCGACTGTTCCCCAACAGATAATATTGAATAGGCTGGGTCTCAACATTCTCAATTAATTTGTTCTCTGGGGGTTAATCCACTGCCAGAGATTTCTGGCCTCCTCCTCATTGAGAATACATGATTGACTGTGTAGGTGACAGCTTTAGAAACACACTGTTTTAGAGCAATCACTAAACTTTAGAAGGTGTTTTATTTTCTGTTCCACAATGAAGCAACAGAACCAATAAATATAGATATTGTGTGTACAGTACTTTCATTCTATTCACAGGAACAACTGTGAAATGCACATTTCTGTTATTCAGAATTAACTTATCACCATGAGCCCAAGCAAAGCGGATTATGCAACTGCTAGACACAATAATACCCAGTCTGTGGGCCGATATATTCCTTTACTGACACCTAGTGGTTTTTTATTTTCAGGATCCTTGAAATGGAAAGGTTTTGGCAGATTTTGCTTCATTCTCATTTCAATTACAAATTAACAGATAAAACCATACTACATGTGCTTTATTGCTAAATCAATATGCAACTGTAGAATAAAAAGGTGTAATTATATTTCTTTGTTAGGAGATTTTAGTAATGGATTTGTAATAAAAATTTCCTTGAATGAAAACCCCTTCTATTTCTCTGAATCGTCAATCATTAATTAAATCAGTGTAAAGGTGTCATCCTAGCTGTAACAAATAATAGTGAAAGTTGTAGGAGGGTGACAGAGCCCCCTGCAATGGAAAGTGTATGGTTATGAAAAGTAAATGTATTAATAATGTGTAGTGAAATGTATTAGTCAGATAGCAGAGTGGGGAATGTTAAGTAGGATGTAGTATGAGGTAAAGGTTTAGGAAGTCATTTATAAGAAATAATGCAAAGTATAGGAATGTTATGTAGATGGACTTTGGTACTAATAGAAACAGTAAATGTTAGGTCCAGCTCACTGTGGGGTGGCACTAGTATTGAGCAGAGTGAGAGACTTCCTGGTTACAAGAGGGAGAGCAGTTCAGTTAAGGTTCTGCTTAGCAGGAGAAGGACCTCGTTGTCGGGGTCAGTCTTTAAAACCTGTTGCCAATCCCAGAAGGTCTGGAGCATAAGGCCCATCCCGGCAGGCTTGGTGAAGCCATCCAAGCATGATGTGTAGGGGAGTTGCATCGAGGAAGACGAGAGTATCCTGGTGTACAGTACACCCGTGTTAAAAGAAAAAAAGTTTTGGTACCATGTTAGCCAGTTGAAAAATGATTGATTGCTCTCAGTGAGAGAAACAAAATTATAATTATGTAGTTGTGATACCTTTTAATGGCTAACTAAAATAAAATAAAATGGTGTTACAAAGCAAGCTTTTGAGACTCCTTAGGTCTCTTCATCAGGTGCTTCATAGCTTGCTTTGTAACACCATTTTATTTTATTTTAGTTAGCCATTAAAAGGTATCATAACTACAACATTCTAATTTTGTTTCTCTCAATGAGAGCAATCAATCATCGTGCACCCATGTGAAACACTCTGAGAGTATTGACGAAGTAAGGAGGCCTGCCACTGAGTTCATATGATAGTTCTGCAGGGAAATAATACCCCAGTCAGAGAGAAATAATGTTGAACAACTTGTCTTCTATGCAAACGATAACTGAAGGTAAAAACTATTTTGTTAAAAAGACCATGTTGTGGTGTGAACTCTGTCTAGCAGCCCCTGTAAGTGTGGACCGAGAGATGGGTGATGTCAGCCAGGAGCACATGAGTGCTATGCACCCTACACAGAGATGCAACCACAAACGGGGGACCATTGATGAGGGAGTGTGGCGCTGGAGTGGCCAGGCCTTCCCTTTAAAGTCGTACCTCACAACTTTGGAAGTACATTAAATACAAAGATACAAAAAAAAGTGAGTAAGAATATAGTAGGACCCAGTATAATGAAGTTGCCGTGACATGGCTACTGGGCAGGTGTGGAAATGGCCATTTTTATATGTGAAATGTGTGAGAAAATATTGAACATTTTTTTTAGATATTTTTCAGTAGTTTAACCCCTTAACGACCCATGACGTACTGGGTACGTCATGGATCGTGTGCCGATAATCCCCGCCCCCTGCCGCCGGCAGGCGGCGGCAATCCGCGCACATATCAGCTGTTATCAACAGCTGACATGTGTGCCTGCTAGCCGCGGGTGGAATCGCTTCCACCCGCGGCCATTAACCCCTTACATTTCGCTGGCAAAATCTTGGCAGCGATATGTATATGGGCGCCGCCATGACAGTCACTTACCCCGCCTCCACCGGAAGTCACATGACATGATCACGTGACTTTCGGCGGTTGCCATGGTAGCACAGGGTCATGTGATGACGCCTGTAACTAACATGACTCACTTCCTCTCAATGCCGGAATACAGCCGCCATTGAAAGTGAAGCAGCAAATCTGCAGTTCTCAGCTCTGTAGCTGAGATCTCCAGATAGTGCAGAGCGATCGGATTGCTGATCGTTATAGCCCCCTAGGGGGACTAGTAAAATAAAAAAAAAAAGTAAAAAAAAAGTTTTAAAAAATTAAAAAAAATAAAAAAACCTAAAAGTTCAAATCACCCCCCTTTCACCCCATTGAAAATTAAAGGGTTAAAAAAATAAAAAAATACACACATATTTGGTATCGCCACGTTCAGAAATGCCCAATATATCAAAATATAAAATCAATGAATCTGATCAGTAAACGACGTAGCGGCAAAAAGAGACCTATACATGTTTGGTGTCTACAAACTCGCACCAACCTGAGGCATCACATAGATACCTCAGTTTTACCATATAGTGAACACAGTGAATAAAATATCCCAAAAACTATTGTACGATCACACTTTTTTTGCAATTTTTCTGCACTTGGAATTTTTTTGCCGTTTTCCAGTACACTATATGGTAAAACGTATGGTTTAATTTAAAAGTACAACTCGTCCCGCAAAAAACAAGCCCTCATATGGCAAGATTGATGGAAAAATAAAAAAGTTACGCCTCTCGGAAGAAGGGGAGCAAAAAACAAAAACGCAAAAATGGAAAGTGCCCGGGGGCTGGAGGGGTTAAAGTTTTGACACTTCAGTGTGCGGCTTTTCCTTTTTTTCTTTTTTTCTGTCAATATATCATGATTAGATATGCACCTATTCACACTATTTGGAGTGCTGTCAGTCTTTTCTTGTATCTTTGCATTTAATATGGAGTGATGTCCGTTTGACTAGTTGTGCACCACAAACCCGACCCATTACCCACAGATGTTTTTATCCTCTAATAGTAGGCCACTCATCACCCATTCATGTAGGTTTTTTAAAACCCAGACAGAGGCAGTCAGATAGAGTAGGACCTAGTATAATGAGGTTGCTGTGACGTGGCTACTGGGCAGGTATGGAAATGACAATCTTTATATATGAAACACCTAAAAAATTACTTTTTTGTTTTAGATCTTTTTCAGTAGTTTAACGTTTTGGCATTTCAGTGTGCAGCTGTTCCATTTCTTTTTGTCAATATATCATGATCAGATACAGTGCCTACAAGTAGTATTCAACCCCCTGCAGATTTAGCAGGTTTGATAAGATGCAAATAAGTTAGAGCCTGCAAACTTCAAACAAGAGCAGGATTTATTAACAGATGCATAAATCTTACAAACCAACAAGTTATGTTGCTCAGTTAAATTTTAATAAATTTTCAACATAAAAGTGTGGGTCAATTATTATTCAACCCCTAGGTTTAATATTTTGTGGAATAACCCTTGTTTGCAATTACAGCTAATAATCGTCTTTTATAAGACCTGATCAGGCTGGCACAGGTCTCTGGAGTTATCTTGGCCCACTCCTCCATGCAGATCTTCTCCAAGTTATCTAGGTTATTTGGGTGTCTCATGTGGACTTTAATCTTGAGCTCCTTCCACAAGTTTTCAATTGGGTTAAGGTCAGGAGACTGACTAACACCTTGATTTTTTCCCTCTTGAACCAGGCCTTGGTTTTCTTGGCTGTGTGCTTTGGGTCGTGGTCTTGTTGGAAGATGAAATGATGACCCATCTTAAGATCCTTGATGGAGGAGCGGAGGTTCTTGGCCATAATCTCCAGGTAGGCCGTGCTATCCATCTTCCCGTGGATGCGGACCAGATGGCCAGGCCCCTTGGCTGAGAAACAGCCCCACAGCATGATGCTGCCACCACCATGCTTGACTGTAGGGATGGTATTCTTGGGGTCATATGCAGTGCCATCCAGTCTCCAAATGTCACGTGTGTGGTTGGCACCAAAGATCTCGATCTTGGTCTCATCAGACCAGAGAACCTTGAACCAGTCTGTCTCAGAGTCCTCCAAGTGATCATGAGCAAACTGTAGACGAGCCTTGACATGACGCTTTGAAAGTAAAGGTACCTTACGGGCTCGTCTGGAACGGAGACCATTGCGGTGGAGTACGTTACTTATGGTATTGACTGAAACCAATGTCCCCACTGCCATGAGATCTTCCCGGAGCTCCTTCCTTGTTGTCCTTGGGTTAGCCTTGACTCTTCGGACAAGCCTGGCCTCGGCACGGGTGGAAACTTTCAAAGGCTGTCCAGGCCGTGGAAGGCTAACAGTAGTTCCATAAGCCTTCCACTTCCGGATGATGCTCCCAACAGTGGAGACAGGTAGGCCCAACTCCTTGGAAAGGGTTTTGTACCCCTTGCCAGCCTTGTGACCCTCCACGATCTTGTCTCTGATGGCCTTGGAATGCTCCTTTGTCTTTCCCATGTTGACCAAGTTTGAGAGCTGTTCACAAGTTTGGGGAGGGTCTTAATTAGTCAGAAAAGGATGCAAAAATAGATAATTAATCCAAACATGTGAAGCTCATTGTTCTTTGTGCCTGAAATACTTCTTAATACTTTAGGGGAACCAAACAGAATTCTTGTGGTTTGAGGGGTTGAATAATAAATGACCCTCTGAATAAACTTTTCACAATTTAAAAAAAAATAAATAACATTCTTTTTTGCTGAAGTGCATTTCACATTTCCAGGCTGATCTACAGTCCAAATGTCACAATGCCAAGTTAATTCCAAATGTGTAAACCTGCTAAATCTGCAGGGGGTTGAATACTACTTGTAGGCACTGTATGCCTTATTCACACTACTGGGAGAGCTATCAGTCTTTTTTCTAAGAAAAGAAAGAAAGAGAGGTAGATTGATAGCGGCGACACCCGCGGTAGCACAGGTCACTCAGCAGTAACGTTATAAGTTCATTAGAGTTCATTGGGAACTCTGGTGAAATCATGATGTCACTTCCGCGACCGCACACACACTGCTGAGGGCGCCCCTGCGGTGACAAGTGCTGACTTTATGAAGCTATCTCAGGTCACTGCAGGGAAACCCCACAAATATTACCCTGTTTGACACCACACCAGGTGCCACTTCTGGGGCGGCTGCAAGCTGCTATTGTTAGGCTGGAAAGGGCTAAATAACCATGGTCCTTCCCACCCTAATAATATCAGCTTCCAGTTGTCTGCTGTACCTTGGCTTGTTTTAGAAAAATGGGGATGGACCCCACATCATTTTTAAAAAAAGATAACACAAATAATTTAAAAAATAAGTGTGGGATCCCCTCAATTTTTAATAACCAGCCAAGGTACAGTAGAGAGCAGAGGGTTGCAGCCCGCAGCTGTTGCTATACCTGTGCTGAATATGAAAATTGGGGGGACCCCACGTTACTTTTTTTTAAATTAAAAAATAAAAATGCTGCAAAATAGCTGGCCAAGCTAGCTATTTCTATATCTAATGAGCGTTTCTTTCTTTCTTTCTTTCTTTCTTTCTTTCTTTCTTTCTTTCTTTCTTTCTTTCTTTCTTTCTATATATCTATTCTATTTTTCAGGCTTTGCCCATCTTTTACACATGAAAAAAACATTGTTTTCATTATCATGCATTTTTTTACTGGTACCAGTCACACGGATGTCACACGCATGACACGCGGATGTAACATGTATGACCATAGTGCTGAGGGTGACACATACGTGTTTAAACACAGACATGTGAAAGAGGCCTAAAGGCGGCGCTACGATTTATCTGACGATATGTCGGCAGGGTCACGGTTTCCGTGACGCACATCCGGCATCGTTAGCGACGTCGTTGCGTGTGACACCTACGTGCGACTCTGAACGATCGCAAATAGGTTGAAAATCATTGATCGTTGACACGTCGTTCATTTTCAAAATATTGTTTGTCGTTTGGATCGCAGCAGACATATTGGTACATTTGACACCCTGCAAATGACGAGCAACATCCACACGACCGCCTTGGTCAAACAATATATCGCTGAACGATTTGGCGTTGCTTGTGAGATTGTTACGTGTGACCACTAATAAACGACCTATGAGCGATCTTGGCAAATCGTAACTACGATGGGCATGTCACATCGCTAATGAGATCGTCAGATAAATTGTAGCGTGAAAAGCGGCCTTTAGTCTGAGCAGTGGTTCTTTGGTAGAGCTGCTTTCAACAGACAAGTACTTAATGAGTTCGAGTCTTGGGGAGACCATCAAATTGGGATGGTCACGCTGAATTTGGGATGGTTGGGGGCTATGTATCTCTTACTGCTGAGTCTCAGTGCAATTCTTTGTCTTTTTGATACTTAGGGGTACTTTGCACACTACGACATCGCAGCTGCGATGTCGGTGGGGTCAAATCGAAAGTGACGCACATCCGACCTCGCTGTTGATATTGTAGTGTGTAAATTCTTTTTGATACGATTAACGAGCGCAAAAGCGTCGTAATCGTATCATTTGTGTAGTGTCCGACATTTTCATAATTTCGCTGCAGCGACGGTACGATGTTGTTCCTCGTTCCTGCGGCAGCACACATCGCTGTGTAAGAAGCCGCAGGAGCGAGGAACATCAGCTCATCTGCGTCACCGCGGCTCACGCTGGCTATACAGAAGGACGGAGGTGTACGGGATGTTTATGTCCCGCTCATCTCCGCCCCTCCACTTCTATAGGCCGCCTGCCGTGTGACGCCGCTGTGACGTCGCACGACCCGCCCCCTTAGGAAGGAGGCGGGTCGCCGGCCAGAGTGACGTCGCAGGGCAGGTAAGTCCATGTGCAGCTGTCGTAGCGATAATGTTCGCTACGCCATCTATCACAAGATATCGCTGCTGCGACGGGACGGGGACTATCGCGCTCTGCATCGCAAGCATCGGCTAGCGATGTTGAGGTGTGCAAAGTACCCTTTAGTCTGCTCTCATATCTGATCCAGTGTACCAATGTAGTTTTGCATTAAATGATCTTCATCATTTCACCAAATTTTGCAATAAACCCATAGTGCAAGCAACTATAAGTTTGTAACATGTTTTATCAGAGAATAATGCTTCTTTGTCCACTCATGGGACACTTCATCTTTTCCTCCTTGGGCGTCCTGTACTGAGTCTTACCCACAGTGGCATAAGTTGAAGCTTACGGCCAAATGCAAAATCTCCAACAGGTCTCCCATGGGTATTTAATGGAATTGATGTTTTCATATGGTTCAAAAAGAACTTTTAGGCCCCTTTAATCCCCATGACCCAAGTGTGACAACAACTCATGCAGCCACCTATAGTTACGCCCCTGCTTCCAGAAAACCAAATGGACCACCAGCTCACATGGGGATCATGTTACAGTCAGGGGTGCAACTATAGTGGGTACAGGTGTTGTAGAGAAGATCAATACTATTAAAGACCCATTGAGAGTTGGGGGCCTATTGGAGATTTCGATTCAAGACTCACACTGGTTACAGACGATTATAGAAGCCTATGGGTAGAATGGGTGTAAACATTGTGAGAAAATCAGATATTCCCAGGGCTCTGGTTTAGTGGATACTCATGTGATCACTGGACCATAATCCTGCAAATCTTTTTACTCAAATCTAATAGTCTACCAATGGAGTATATAGACATTAGCATCATTTATTTTATTTTTGCCCAGCTGGTTAAAGAATGATTTTGCACAAATTTAAGAGATAGGAAATTATGTTTTTTCCATTTCAGTTTGCAAAAAATGTAATGATGCAAATTGGCAGCTTATTGTGTAGGCGATCAGTAAGAGAGGGGATGTTTGGGGCACAGTGGAAGCACAGCCACATTGCACTCCTCTTCTGACTGCATATTATTTCTCTAAAAAGGTTTTCCAGGAAAGAGAAAAGACTGAGGAAATCCCACTTCTGTTTCCTGCACAGAAGGTTAATGTTCTCGTAAACACTCACTTTCTGGAGCCCCTCCTTTATAGCAGCTTAGGGAGGGCAGTGTTTGAAGAGCAAGCGGCTCAGAGAGAAACAAACATGTGTACAGAACTGAAAGAAAATATATTTACCACTGCATGTATCAGAGAGTGTAGAAATACTCCATCTGGCTCCTCTCTGATATTATTAAGAGGTTGTCAG
The DNA here is from genome assembly GCF_048569485.1 of Anomaloglossus baeobatrachus. Classification (NCBI taxonomy): domain Eukaryota; kingdom Metazoa; phylum Chordata; class Amphibia; order Anura; family Aromobatidae; genus Anomaloglossus; species Anomaloglossus baeobatrachus. The sequence continues at coordinate 625,541,870 of NC_134353.1, forward strand.
GATTAAAAGGTAACCCATGAATGCATTCAGTACACAGTGTCCTGCAAAAATACCCTCTCGATTCCTCAGGTTACCTGACCCGGCGTTGAGGGCATGGCCCTCAGCAATGAGAGTCAATGAGCAGGGTGTAGTGCCCTGCAACAGGATCTTTGCCACCATTTCAACTACAGTTAGGTCCAGAAATATTTGGACAGTGACACAATTTTCGCGAGTTGGGCTCTGCATGCCACCACATTGGATTTGAAATGAAACCTCTACAACAGAATTCAAGTGCAGATTGTAACGTTTAATTTGAAGGTTTGAACAAAAATATCTGATAGAAATGGTAGGAATTGTACACATTTCTTTACAAACACTCCACATTTTAGGAGGTCAAAAGTAATTGGACAAATAAACCAAACCCAAACAAAATATTTTTATTTTCAATATTTTGTTGCGAATCCTTTGGAGGCAATCACTGCCTTAAGTCTGGAACCCATGGACATCACCAAACGCTGGGTTTCCTCCTACTTAATGCTTTGCCAGGCCTTTACAGCCGCAGCCTTCAGGTCTTGCTTGTTTGTGGGTCTTTCCGTCTTAAGTTTGGATTTGAGCAAGTGAAATGCATGCTCAATTAGGTTAAGATCTGGTGATTGACTTGGCCATTGCAGAATGTTCCACTTTTTTGCACTCATGAACTCCTGGGTAGCTTTGGCTGTATGCTTGGGGTCATTGTCCATCTGTACTATGAAGCGCCGTCCGATCAACTTTGCGGCATTTGGCTGAATCTGGGCTGAAAGTATATCCCGGTACACTTCAGAATTCATCCGGCTACTCTTGTCTGCTGTTATGTCATCAATACACACAAGTGACCCAGTGCCATTGAAAGCCATGCATGCCCATGCCATCACGTTGCCTCCACCATGTTTTACAGAGGATGTGGTGTGCCTTGGATCATGTGCCGTTCCCTTTCTTCTCCAAACTTTTTTCTTCCCATCATTCTGGTACAGGTTGAGCTTTGTCTCATCTGTCCATAGAATACTTTTCCAGAACTGAGCTGGCTTCATGAGGTGTTTTTCAGCAAATTTAACTCTGGCCTGTCTATTTTTGGAATTGATGAATGGTTTGCATCTAGATGTGAACCCTTTGTATTTACTTTCATGGAGTCTTCTCTTTACTGTTGACTTAGAGACAGATACACCTACTTCACTGAGAGTGTTCTGGACTTGACTTAGAGACAGATACACCTACTTCACTGAGAGTGTTCTGGACTTCAGTTGATGTTGTGATGGATTTCTTCTTTTTTTTCAGCCTCAGGATGTTCTGCTTCACCTCAATTGAGAGTTCCTTAGACCGCATGTTGTCTGGTCACAGCAACAGCTTCCAAATGCAAAACCACACACCTGTAATCAACCCCAGACCTTTTAACTACTTCATTGATTACAGGTTAACGAGGGAGACGCCTTCAGAGTTAATTGCAGCCCTTAGAGTCCCCTGTCCAATTACTTTTGGTCCCTTTAAAAAGAGGAGGCTATGCATTACAGAGCTATGATTCCTAAACCCTTTCTCCGATTTGGATGTGAAAACTCTCATATTGCAGCTGGGAGTGTGCACTTTCAGCCCATATTATATATATAATTGTATTTCTGAACATGTTTTTGTAAACAGCTAAAATAACAAAACTTGTGTCACTGTCCAAATATTTCTGGACCTAACTGTATATCCACACAACGCTCTTCTATAGGTACGTGCAAGTGGCGTCTTTTTGAGGCAAATTCCACCAGTGTAAAAACACTACAAAACCTGCCTATAAAATGAACATAATGCACAGCAATGTCAAAATGACATTGCTGTCCACATGTTCCGTCTTCTGACATCCTTTTAACTGCTTTAGAAACCCTTTAGCAGATAAAATAAGTTATGTGCTTACTTTTTTAGAAACCAGCTCTTTGATCGGCAGTTGTGGAGCAATAGCAAGAACTCCTGAGAAGTCTTCTCATGACCCTGGAATTGTTGACTCCGGTCTTCTTCACATCTCCTCCCTCCATTCCCATTCTTATCTAAAATAACTACACGGACACCGAATATCTTTGGATAATTCTGGCCATAGCAGCCATTTATTAAACAAAATACATAACCAATAAAATTGCAATATGGTAAGGTCCTTGAAGCTACAAACCCTGGTGATTCCTATAAACCGAATCATAAAACCAACTTGCTCCCAGCCATTACCCACACTGGCTCAGGCGCACCACACTGTAAGGGTTAATCCTTCGCTAACCCCAACACACCCACAGGGACCCCGACATCGCGGTCGGGATTCCCCTCAAAATCACCAGGTGACCAGCCATTCTGCCATTGAGGGGATCCATACCCGTATGGATTCCCCGAAACAATTTTAAACCAACTTCAAGGACCCACCAATAAAACGCCAACGAGCCACTACGACCCGAGAAACGCACGCACACCACCCCCTCCCATACAATGCACAACCCAGTCATACCACAAATATTAGGGAGGGCGGGTGGAACTCTTCCTTCAGTCAAAGGAGCGGGAAAAGTACCGCTCCTCCCCTTTGGCTATCCAATAATTTCAAAACGGGCTCCCTCCCCCTCCCCCACCCATGACACCCTGACCTCCCCACCAATCAGGGGTCATGCCGGCCTCCGCAAATGTCCCGGGGGAGGGGGGGGCAATGCTCCGTCCTCTCTTGACCCTGGAATTGTTGACTCCGGTCTTCTTCACATCTCCTCCCTCCATTCCCATTCTTATCTAAAATAACTACACAGGGGCCCCGACATCCCGATCGGGATTCCCCTCAAAATCACCAGGTGACCAGCCATTCTGCCAATGAGGGGATCCATACCCGTATGGATTCCCCGAAACAATTTTAAACCAACTTCAAGGACCCACCAATAAAATGCCACAACGAAGGCACCTTGATGACCTTCAAGTGCCTGAGACCCCCTCAACCGCAGGGCCCTTTCAATACCTCCCTGCAGGCCGAGGGCCCACAAATCGATCCCCACCGCATTCAAGTGCACCCCATCAGTCAACCAGAATTCCACATAGAGGCCTCTGTTGCCGCCCCGATGCGAAAGGAATGTGCTTCGGATCTAACCCCATCGACTTCATACAAGCCCTGAAAACACTCACAAATTGGTATCGCGATGAAAAAGACCCATCGTCATGACATAACAAGGGGCCGTCCACCTTTGGACGGATCTGTTCGAAATTCTCGAAACACTTAAGCGGGCACATATCCGATCCCCCAACCACTCCCAAACGGACTCGTCTGCCCGCCCCTCGTTGATCAGTTTTAGATTTTCTTATCCAAAATTCGATTCCCCTGTCCGCCGCCATAATGTCACAGCGACTCAAACCCCCGGGGGACGCCTTACTGGGAGATACCAATTCCCCAAACAGCAGGGCTCCAAAAAACGCCAAGGAAAACGCTAACCTAAACAAACGTTCCTCAAACGGAGATGTACAAACCTCCCACAACACCCCACCCAGCCGCTCCAATAAGCCGAATGACACTGGTCGTCTACCATCCCGTAGCTTTCGTCTTCTGCGAAACCCCTTCAAGGCCTGGACAACCAAAAAACTCTTAGTTAAATCCTGTAACCCTCGCAACCGGAAACCAAATGCTAACCCTGCCACAAAACGATTTACCTTCGCAAAAGACCACCCTGAAACCGCCACCTCCCCCAACTTTTCCAACAATATTCCCAACTGATCCTCCTCAGAAAACTCCCCACCCTGCAACCACTGCTCCCAAAGCACCCATGCTGCCTGATACGCTGTCCATGTGTTACCCGACAAAGAAGCCCGAATCAGTGGTCCCGCTGCCCGAAGACCACGTTCCAAAGCTGTGCTGGGCACTCCAAGCCGCTGGCTTCTGCCTCTGGTGCGCAAACCCGGAACCGATCCCACTGGAAACAAGAGAGGGAATCAACTATTAGGTTGCAAACAAACCAACACCAACTCCCGTAACACCCGAACATCCGGAGGAGAGGACGCCGAAAATGTATTAATCGCCAGCACCACCCCCATATTGTCACAGTTAAAACGAATCTTCTTGTTCGCCAACTGGTCTCTCCAAAGATGAAGTGCCACCATTATTGGAAAAATTTCCAATAGCGCCACATTTTTTGTCAAGTCTTCAGCCGTCCACTTGTCCGGCCACCGACCCACACACCACTGACCCTGGAAAAAAGCTCCAAACCCGAGCTGCCCACCGCATCCGTGAACAACTCCAAGTCGAAATTGTCCACTACGTCCTCCATTAGCAGAGAACGACCGTTGTAGTGCTCCAAAAACTGTCCCCAAACTGCTAAGTCCGCTTTGTGTTCTGCCGATAATCGAATGTAATGGTGCGGAGCAAGCACCCCCGCCGTGGCCCTGGCAAGTTGTCGTGAAAAAATCCGACCCATTGGCATCACCCGACAAGCAAAGTTAAGTTTTCCCAGTAGGGACTGAACCTTCTTTAATTGCAACTTCTTTACCCGCCGTGCCCTTGCCACCTCGTCCTTCATCGCAGCAACCTTGTCCTCGGGAAGCCGGACTTCCCAGGCCACTGAATCGATCACAATACCCAAAAAACTTATGCTAGTAGTTGGCCCCACAGTTTTCTCAGGTGCCAAGGGCACCCCAAAGCGGTCCGCAACCCACTCCACGGTTGCCAAAATCCCGGCACACTGAGCCGAATCAGCAGGACCTACACACAATAAGTAATCGAGGTAATGTACCAATGCTGACAAGCCTGAAACGTCCCGAACAACCCACTCCAAAAAAGAACTAAAAGTTTCGAAAAATGCGCATGAGATCGAGCACCCCATGGGCAGACAGCGATCTACAAAATAAGCCCCCTCCCAAAAACAACCCAACAACCGGACGCAATCTGGATGCACTGACAAGAGCTGAAAAGCTGATTCAATATCTGTCTTAGCCATAAGTGCCCCCTTTCCACATTTTTTTACCCACCTTGTGGCCTCATCGAATGACGTATATACCACCAAACATAGTTCAGCCGGTATCCCGTCATTTACCGACCTACCTCTTGGGTAAGACAGATGCTGAATCAGCCGTAATTTCACTGGCACCTTTTTTGGCACCACCCCCAACGGCGAGACCACCAGATCGGGAAAAGGAGGGGCCTGGAACAGCCCCGCCATCCTCCCCCAAGCCACTTCCTTGCCTAATTTCTCTGCCACGACCGCCGAATGCTGGTAAGCTGACAAAAGGTTCCTAGTTGCCCCCGGAACATCAAAATCAGGTGCCGGAATTCTGAAACCCTCCCCAAATCCCAACCGCAACACTTCAGCTTTATCCTTATTAGAGTACCTATTTAGGTACGGAAGCATCGCGGCTAAGCTCACCGGCGTCAGACCCTTGTGTATGAGTGGTGCCGGGCTTGGATTTGCCTTTCTTAAAGCACTTAGCCGCTCCATGTGATGTCCCGTTACAATGGGTACAGAGGTGCTTGAAACGGCAGGTGGCCCCGAACTTACATTGCCCCTCATTGAATTGCCAACACACACCGGGCTTTTGCGATCCCCTCTGACCCTGTTGACTACCGACACCCTGTGTTCCAGACTGGCCGGCCGACCCCGCCCCGCCATGAAAGGGCTGGCCATACCTAGACGGCGCCATGATCCGCAATCACAACCCGATATCTTTTTGGTCCCATCTTATAGAAGGCCGAACGGCCTTCCGCTGACTAAACTGTTCGTCATACCTAAGCCAAGTCTGTCCCCCATACACCATGTAAGCCTCACCAATGGAGTCCATATAGCAAAACAAATGTGAACAGTTCTCCGGTGCCTTTTCGCCAATCACGCTCGCCAAAATTGCAAAGGCTTGTAACCAATTATTAAACGTCTGAGGGATCAAGCGCCATCGCCGCTTCTCCTCATCCTCTTTCTTGCTATCCTCCTTTTTTCCTTTGTCCAAATTAAATTTTGCCAACGGAAGAAGGGAAAAGATCTCAACATATTCATCTTTCCAGATCTTTTTCCTCACCTCTTTCTTAAGATGGGAATCCAAGGGGCCCTCAAAACAGACGTAAACCTTGCCACGTGCCCGATCATCTAAATGAATCCTATCCTCCCTATTCTTTTCCATCTGAACCGACACCGACACCGGGGAAGAAATACCTGCAACTGGCGTTTCACTAATGCATACCCTCCACCACCCATAGGTACCCCCTGACTAAACCCTGGGTGACCTACATCCCCCCTTGCATTCTGGTCCTGACAATACTGATCAGACAAACAAGACATAGAGGCATACTCACCGGGCTGCACGAGGGTAGAGGCCCCGCCAGCTGGACCACCGGACTCCAGACATCCCTCCAGCTGCTCTGTAGACTCCCGGCTCCCCTCATCCGCTTCCCCGCCGATGGCCCCTGCTGCCGCAGGGCCGGAAGATCCCTCTGGTCGCTGATCCTGTAGCTGACGTCCGCCCCCGCCAGCCGGCTGCAACAGGGGGCTGCCTGCGTTCATCCCACTCCTGCCGTCGCAGCTCCCCCATGCCACTCCACGGGGCCCCCCTCCGTTCTGGGCCTCTGCTGATGAGGGCCCTGCACGCCAGGCCCGGTGCACTACCGATCCCAGCCGTCTTGCTCCGCCCCCTCTGCTGGGGCCCGCCCCCTCATCCATCCTTCGCTGCTGACAGGGCTCAGGGTGCTCGGCAGGCACATCACCAGAGCGCCCCACCGCAGCGCCGACATCCACCGCTGACACAGTGGTAGCAGGCCCCTCCCCCAACTCCAGCGGAGGCCTGTCGCACATTAGAATTCCTCCCAGACCGGGGCCTGCTAGACTTTTTTGCACGCGGCGCCCGGCCTGGAGGGTCCCCAGAGGGGCTTCTGGGGAGTCGCTGGGCCCGGGGAGTCAGTTCAGGGGATAACCGCTCCGGCGGTTTGGACCTACGGAGGCGCCGCTCACGTGGGGGGGGAAGTCCCCTCCGCCTCCAGACTCCCTCCGATGATTCCCTGCACTGTCGCCTGCAGCCAGCCTGGAGGATGGTCACCTGCCACAGCTCTCAGCCGCTCCAGGATTTGCTTGACAGTCTCCATAGTCGCAGGTAAAATGGATGTGACTCTTCCTTCAGTCAAAGGAGCGGGAAAAGTACCGCTCCTCCCCTTTGGCTAGCCAATCATTTCAAAACGGGCTCCCTCCCCCTCCCCCACCCATGACACCCTGACCTCCCCACCAATCAGGGGTCATGCCGGCCTCCGCAAATGCCCCGAGGGAGGGGGGGGGGGCAATGCTCCGTCCTCTCTGGAAAACAACCTCTGACGTATGCACTTACCCTAAATGATGATGTGTGCACATACCCTTAGTGACGACGTGTGTATGGGGCGTTTATCCAGGGAACTAGTCTGATTGCGTATGTGGAGTTGGGAGGAATTTTTTCCCCTAATGTGTGCCCTATGGGGTTTTTGCTTTCCTCTGGATCACCATGTTAGCTTAGGTCATGGGTTGAACTCAATGGACCTAAGTCTACCTTCAACCTTAAACACTATGAGCAAAGGTGAAGACGAACGATCGGGCACTGCAGCCCCAGGTGAGTACTCACAGGTTGGGGTTCATTTAGATGTCGGATCTCCGGCAGACTCCAGTGGTCCTCAGCTAGTGTAGATAAAGCGATCCAGTAGATTCTTTGAGATAGAAAGAGCGACACTTCACAATGGAGTATTTGCGATGTTTTAATATACTATTGTAAACAGAGTTACAGCATAGATGGGGAGGGGGGAGTGCAGGTACGCCGGACGACGGCCGTTTCGCACTGAATCAGGTGCTTCCACAGGTCCGAATTCACTTAAACACTATGAAACTACATACGCTAAATGATGCATTTGTACATAGCCTAAACTACTGTGTTTACTAATAATTTTGAAAGAAAGTACAGTGAGATTACTCATGTCTCTAAGGTAGACACATCATGATACAGTATAAGTATCACAGTATATCACACCTACTACAACCACATCAGAGGCAGACTCAAAATCAAAACAGAACAAAACAAGACAAAAAAATACACGCATTATACAGTGACCATATGAATAGTGCCATGCAGTACCCAGAATTAGTAGTAATCTGCTTTACTCCCAACTTTTCAGAATAAATAGATATACTTAAAGGGGGTGTCCAATGAAAACAAATTATCCCCTAACCAAAGAATCGGGAATAACTTATAGATCTGTGTGGTTTGTCCGCTGGGTCCTTCACTGATCAGCAGAACAGGAAATTATTTAGTGTTAGAATGGAGCAGCAGTGTTCAAGCCCATGTGTAGCTCCATTCAGTGGGACCTGTTAAAAGAAAGAGTGACAGAGGCTCTAGAAATAGCAGCCAACACTCTTGCAACTACTTTTTACTGACTTTTAAAGTGGAATAATGCATAGACCTAAATTATTGACTTGCAGAAATGTCCTAATTGGCCACCAGGGGCCGCTGTCTTATAGCACAACAGAAATATATTAAACACAGGAAGGGGACGTTCAGCCATTTTGAGAAGCAGTCTGGAGTTATATAAGAAAGAGGCAAGACATGCAGGATAGCATCCAGGGTCATCTGCATGGAGAAGTATCCCTATGGGACCAGAGCTGTGGCTGAGCAAAGCCTATCATGGGTTGTGACCAGATCTGTTGTGAATGTCAGTTATGCTGTTGCTGCTGTGGGGCTCCCTCTTGTGGCCAGGAATGGTTTGACAGAGACCAGGTGCTCTTGAGAAATGGGCGTTTCCATTGCTAACTCTCTGCCTTGGTCTCCTGGCTGTCTGGGCCGGTTATCATTTGTTCTGTGCTTCACCAGCGTTTTCTTCTTGCTCCAGACCACTTCTATCTCATAAAGGATAAATGCTTGGTTCTTTCTTATGTTGTTTTTGTTCTTTTGTTTTTATCTCGGTTGTCAATTATTGTGGTTATTGTCAGTTTATTTGCAAGCAGGAATCTTTCCTCTCTGTTGCTTTGCTGGGAAGCTCCTTGCAGCTATGTTTGGAGTATTGCTCCTATAAGTCCATGTGTTTGTTGCTTCTTGAATTTGTTATTGTTCCTGTTTTCTATTCATTGGTTTGACAAGAGGCCTGATATAGGACGAAGTGCAGATCGTGCGATCTGAGGACTTTTTTGTACTATCAGGTATTTGGGTTTTTGTAGGGTTTTTCTCTGGCCACCATCAGCTTCTTTCCTATCCTTTCCTATGTAGTTAATGGGGCCTCACCTTTGCTAATCGTATCCCCCATCTGTATATTGTATTTTCCTATATCACCGTAGTCTTTGAATGTGGGGGGCTTGCTATACCTTTTGCGGCCTATTTCTGAGGCAGAGAGTTATTCATCATTCCTTCCTTTAGGATAGCTAGTTCTCCGGCTGCGTTCTCGGTGCATAGGATGATAGTTCACCCCTCAGCTACTTCTAGTGTTGATGGTTAGTAAGGGGATGGTGGCCAGATTAGTTGCTAATGCTCTTGTCACCTTTTTTGCCAATGATACATTGTGATCTTCCATGGTTCCGGATCATAACACAGATTCATGGCAAACAGGAGAAGATTGCTTCCAGGGACCCCTGAGAGAGGGGAAGAGACCAGAGCCCAGTGTCAGCTGTGTTGTGGAGTCATCGCCATCAATGCCACAGTTCTCCTGCCCGAGGGGATTCTTATTTGTCCAAATCCACTAGTTTGATGTCGGGAAAAGACCCGTGTTGGTAAGACAATTAAGGTTCACTATGTTACCACAGTGAGTAACCATGGATGCAACACATTATATTTTGGCGCCAAAATAATCAAGACTGAGACAGAACCTGTAGTTAGATAGGCATATTGATTGGTTCAGGCTAAAGTTCATTGCCAGATCAGCAACCAGATCCTCCAGTGGTGCTGCCATGTGCCTTATGTCCTCGCTGTTATAAAGGACTTAATATATACATGTAGGTGCCGTCACGGCACGCAGAGGACTTCGGTTCATATCTGAACCTTTACAAGGGCAAGCTTCTGAAAGATATTTTAGTTTCAGATAACTGCGTAAGTTTGTTAACCCCTTCACCCCTGAACCTGTTTTCCCCTTCATGACTGAGCCATTTTTTCAAATCTGACCAATGTCACTTTATGATTATGAGGTTATAACTCTAGAACACTTCAATGGATCCCAGTGATTCTGACATTGTTTTTTCATGATATATTGCACTTCATGATAGGGGTAAATTTAGGCCAATATTTTTGGTGAAAATTTCACAATTTTCAAACTTTGAATTTTTATGCTCTTAAACCAGAGAGTTATGTCACACAAAATAGTTAATAAAAAACATTTCCCACATGTCTATTTTTCATCTTGACAATTTTTAAAACATAACTTTAGTTTAGAAAGCTAGAAGGGTTAACAGTTTATCAGCAATTTCTTAGTTTTGCAACAAAATTAACAAAACCATTTTTAGGAACCACATCCCTTTTGAAGTGACTTTAAGAGGCCTAGGGGAAAGAAAATACACAAAAATGACACCATTCTAAAATCTTCACACCTCAAACTGCTCAAAACAACATCCAACAAGTTTATTAACCCTTCAGGGGCTTCACAGGAATTAAAACAATATGGAAGGAAAAAAGAAAAATGTTACCTTAGCTCCAAATTTAGCATTTTCACAAGCGTAACTGGAGAAAATGGACATTAAAATTTGTTGTACAATTTCTCTTAGTATACCGATACCACATATATGGGGGAAAACTACTATGTGGGTGCTCAGCAGGGCGCATAAGATGAGGACCATCATTTGACTTCTCAAACACAAAATTTGCTGGAGTTGTTAGCGGATATCATGTTGCGATTTATAGAGCCCTTGACATGCCTAAACAGTGGAAACCCCCCACAAGTGACCCCATTTTGGAAACTAGACACCTCAGGAAACTTATCTAGTTGTGTGGTGAGCACTTCAAACCCCCAGGTGTTTCACAGAATTTTTTTACCTTAAGCCGTGAAAATAAAAAGTCAAATTTTTTCCAGAAAAGTGTTCTATCAGCTCCATTTTTTTATTTTCACGAGGGAAACAAAAAAAACTGCACCATACTATGTTTTGTGAAATTTTTCCTCAGTACGCCAACACCTCATATGTGGTGGAAAATTACTGTTTAGGTGCACAACAGAGCTTGGAAGAGAAGGAGTGCATTTAACTTTTCAAACACAAAATTGTCTGGAATTGTTCGTTGGCAGAAGCCATGTCGTATGAAGAGCCCCTGATATGTCCTATCAGTCTAAACCCCCCACAAGTGACTACCTTTTTGAAACTAGACCCCTCAAAGCACTTATTTAGATATGTGTTGAACACCTTGAACCTCCTGGTACTTCAGAGAACTTTAGAACGTTGAGCTGTGAAAATAACAAATCAAATTTTTTTTTCACAAAAATGTTCTTTTTGCTGAAATTTTTTTTATTTTCACAAGGGTAACAAAAAATATTTTACCTTAAAATTTGTTGTGCAATTTCTCCTTTGTATGCTGATACCTTATATGTAGTAGAAAACTACTGGGTGCTGAACATAACTCTTAAGAGAAGGAGCGCCATTTGACGTTTCAAACTCAAAATTGGCTGAAATCGTTAGCAGATGCCATGTCGTATGAAGAGCCCCTGATGTGTCCAAACAGTGGAAACCCCCACAAATGACTCTATTTTGAAAACATGACCCTTCAAGGAACTTGCTACTGAAGTGAAAATAAATAACTAGAGTAAATTAAAGCCAAAATTTTTACTATAAATATGTTAAAAGTATAGATATTGAAATAAATAAATAAAAAGTACACTAAGAAATAAAAGTAATATATAGGAATGAGGACACAACCATATAAGTAAAAGTAAGTAATAAATAATGGACAGGTAAAACCTTCCTTTTCTTATAGATCAGGGGTGGGCAACATACGGCCTGCTGGCCTTATGCGACCCGTGACGACTTTTTATGCAGCCCTCGGGCACATTCACGGGGACCACAGTGCTCTGGCGGGAGCCACGCTTTTACCGGCTGCCGGCCCTTTAAATCCCACTGCCTGATGCCCTGTGGGTAGATGCTAGAATGTATGGGCTCCTTCCAGGACCTGACTGCAGCCCATACATTCTAGGTTTAACCCTGGCCTTTGCTAGCGTGCTCTGGTGGGCGGGGTAAGCAGCACGCTGCAATAAAGTCACAGAAGAGCTGCAGCAGATTTACCGGCCTCCCGGACCTGTGCTGTGCTGTGTTTGTGACTCCTCCCCCCCACCCCAGTACTGTGAGTACTCAACCCATCGCTGCTCCCCCACTCAGTGCTGTGTACCCCCTAGTACTGTGTGTACACCCAGTGCTGTGTGTACCTCTAGTACTGTGTACCCCCCAGTGCTGTGTACCCCTAGTACTGTGTACCCATCAGTGCTATGTACCCCCTAGTACAGTGTACCTTCTATTGCTGTGTGTACCCCTAGTACTGTGTACCCCCCAGTGCTGTGTGTACCCCCCAGTGCTGTGTTTACCCCCTAGTACTGTGTGTACTCCCCAGTGCTGTATTACGTTCTGCAAAGACAGTAGTTTACATACATTTCATTAATATTTGGTACCATTGCCCTTAAACTGTATTACTTGGGTCAAACGTTTTATCCTTCCACAAGCTTCTCACAATAGTTGGTAGGAATTTGGACCCATTCCTTCTGAGAGAACTGGTGTAACTGAGCCATGTTTGTAGGTCGCCTTGCTTGCACCTGCCTTTTCAGCTTTGCTCACACATTTTCAATAAGATTGAGATTAGGGTTTTGTGATGGCCAATTCAAAACATTGACTTGGTTATCATTAAGCCATTTTGTAACAAGTTTGGCAGTATGCTTTGGGTCATTGTATATTTGGAAATCCTATTTCTAACCAAGCTTTAAGTTCCAGGCTGATATCTGAGATGTTGCTTCAGTATTTCCACATAATGTTTCCTCATGATGCCATCTATTTTGTGAAGTGCACCAGTCCCTCCTGCAGCAAGACAACCCCACAACATGATGCTTCCACCCCGGTGTTTCACAATTGGGATAATGTTCTTAGGCTTCAAAACTTCTCCCTTTTTCCTGCAAATGTAACAATAGGGTCACATTCTCATCGCCAGGGTTCCAGGCGGCAAGTGAATGTGTAGAGGTGGACCCACTGGACCACAGGGGAAATATCCGTGCTTACCCTCATGGCTTGACTAAGCACTAGCTATGAGGCGAGACACCAGGCCAGGGGACAGGGTGGCAGCAGGACTGGGGGAACAAAAAACTCAGAGCAGCCCAAGGGGCACAGTCCTGAAGGGAAATAAGCAGAGCAGGTACCAGCAGACAGAGGATAGCAGGCACTAGACACCAGACGCAGTATGCCAGGCACGGGTCATCAGCTGGCACAGGTAATCGGGTGGCACCAGACATCAGGCATGGATCATCAGTTGGCACAGGTCATCAGGTGGCACCGGACATCAGGCACAGATCATCTGCTGGAAAAGGTCATCAGGCGGCCCCAGTCATCAGGCACGGATCATCAGGTATAGGTCCAGAGGCTCAGCAACTCAGGCAAGAGCCACAGTAGGGTGGTTCCGTCACAACAGACCTGAACCGCAGCAAAGTGGTGAGTGCACACCAGGCCTGGACCTCAGCAGAGTAATGCCGGCACAGCAGGTACTTCCAGACTTCAGGTAACATACAAACATGACTTTATTCACAAGATACAGCAGGACTTCAGGTACATCACACAACAGGATATCAGATACCACAGCAGGAATTCAAATACAGAACATATGGACAAGGCTGGAGGCTAAGAACATGCCGGTAATTGGATTCGTTGGTCCCTGAATACGCAGGTAACTGAGTACACTGGGACTATGGTTAACTGTACTACAGACAGGATACCAGATTTAGACAGGTGACCAGACTCAGGCAGTATACCGGGCTTCAGCAGCAGCAGACCCAAGCCCTTCGACAGACATACAAACAGGACAAACACTCATGAAATACAATGCAATGCTCTGCACCTCCTATCAGGGGAGGAGCCTTATATAACTGGTGCCTCCGAGTGATAAACTTGGGGACACCGTAGCAAGGTGCGCATGTGACGCCCCTGAACTAGTCAGGGTGTCACAGGGTACTGCACTGCTTCATCTTTTGGTGCAGGACTCAACCCCCCATGGTTCTGGGATCCTAACTTTTGGTATTGCTCCATCAGCATGCAAATCCTAGTCACACCTTACACCACACCCTGTCAGGCACACCAGTGGGTGGTCTAGCTGGAACAGGGCCACTCATCTAGGGGTCAGGCAGACTGGTGTGAGGGATTATAGTCAGATTAGTGGTAGCCCTCAAAGAGTGAGGAGCTGGGAGTTGGAGCTCCCTGTGGACTTTTGGCTAGGTCGCAGTCGGTGGTCTGGGACTGAAGGAGTCGGAGACCCGGTCGCAGGGTGCTGGAGAAGGGTGCCTGGCTTAGTTTAGGGGAACGTTCGGCAGCGGAGTACCTAGTAACTTAACCGGTACCGAGCACGGTGGGGTACTGTGTGCTGCCCCCAGGTCAGTAGCAGCCGGTCTGCTCGGATCCGGATCTGCAGTGTGGCTCGAGGGGTTCTCCAAACCCGGGGGTCACGCGGACACTCCAAATTAAAGGGGACGTATTTGTACGAGATTTGACGTAGTCAGTCTGTGACGCCAACCACGGTGTGTGGTGAAGTGTGGCACCACCGCTGCTGTTGTGGGGCACCCGGGGGTGATGGGATGGCAGCTGGTTGTTAACCCCTCCGTGGGTAGAGATGGTTGCCCCGGGGCCGGTGACTTGGTGCAGGGGATGGTGATGGCAAGGGTCGGCGCACCTGGTCAGACCAGGGAGTCTCAGTTTACTCACGATTAATTAAATCAGACAAGTCCAATGGTTAACCAAGGTGCTGGTTGCCATCCGCCGCGGCCGGGTGTACTCTGGTCCCTCACCCGGGGTGATGGTCTGTGTCACTTTCCTCTGCACTGTGTTGTGATATAGTGGACTTCCCGGTGTGGAACACGGGAGTCCGCTCCCGGTACTTCTGTTTGGAGCTGTGTCTGCTGACGCTGATCCATGGGATCTACCGGGCCCTGGCGGATGCCCTATCCCTCTCTGTGGGTGGTAGTCTGCTTTTGGGACTTTTGATGGGACAGGACCTGTAATCCTTCCCTCAATTGGTTAGTTAGCTAGGCCGTTGGTTCCGGTCCTGGCTTCAGGGTCCAAGTACCCCCTCTGTGCACGGTTTCCGGGTGGGGTCTCCGGTGTCGGTACCGGCCGGCTCCAACCCTGCCCCGCTCCACCTCGGATCTCCAGCTGCCATCTTCCTATCTCCTGTCAGACACGGACCACCGTCTGCCACCTAGCCAATACACCGGGGCTCCAACCCCGGCGCCTCTGCTCTTAGACTGCACTTTTTCCTTCTGCTCCTCTCCACTCAGCTCCACTGAACTGATCTTAAGGCCCTCTCACACACAGAGATAAATCTTTGGCAGATCTGTGGTTGCAGTGAAATCATGGACATATTGTTCCATTTGTACACAGCCACAAACCTGGCACTGATTGTCCACAATTTCACTGCAACCGCAGATCTGCCGCAGATTTATCTCTGTGTGTGACAGGGCCTTTAGACTTCCACTTAGACTTAAGGGTGCTTTACACGCTGCGACATCTCTACCCATATATCGTCGGGGGTCCCGTCATTAGTGACGCACATCCGGCGCCTGTAGGGACATCGCAGTGTGTGACAGCTAGGAGCGACGATCACCGATCGCAAAAACGTCAAAAATCGTTGATCGGTGATACGTCGCTCCTTTCCTTAATATTGTTGCTGCTGCCGGTACGATGTTGTTTGTCGTTCCTGCGGCAGCACACATCGCTGTGTGTGACACCGCAGGAACGACAAACAACTCCTTACCTGTGTCCACCGGCAATGCGGAAGGAAGCAGGTGGGCGGGATGTTACGTCCCGCTCATCTACGTCCCTCCGTTTCTATTGGACGGCCGCTTAGTGACGTCGCGGTGACATCACTGTGACGCCGAACGCACCTCCCTCTTGAAGGTGGGATTGTTCGGCGGTCACAGCGACGTCGCTGCACAGGTATGTGCGTGTGACGCTCCCGTAGCGATAATGTTGGCTACGGTAGCGATCACCAAATGTCACACGTACGACGGGGGCGGGTGCTATCAAGCTCGACATCGCTAGCAATCGCTAGCGATGTCGCAGCGTGTAAAGCACCCTTTAGACTTCAACTTAGACTACTCCTTTTCCCGCCCCGGGTTTTCTAGACCCCTAGGTTGGCATTCTCCATCCGCCTCGTCCCGCCCACTGGTGTGCCTTTCCTACCCTGGGGGGGTGACTAGGATTTGGTTGGCAAGGTTTAACCCTGTGAGGGAAGGTGTTGTGCGGGGGCCTATTTGTGTGACTACCTGGTTTTGCCAGGGCGTCACAACTGAACCCTAGATCAGGGAGTAGCTTCACGCAACCTGATAATTAACCTGTGGAGGACAGTCTCTTTATGAACTTTCCCCAAGAGATCAGAGACCAAAGGCATCAACACAACGAGGGGGATAATGCTTTCCAGCTTATGTGACCCACTGAAATCCCAAGTGTTAGCCATCGAGAGCACAGCTTCTCTACTTAACGGTGGGAAGTGGGACCCCGATAGCTTCAAGCATAGAGGTCACTCAGAACAGCTAAAATACAGTGCATGGAGGCAAGGGATAGACCATCAGCAATACCAAAGGGAGCGGACTCCCGGACGAGCTCTCCTGAAGTGGCAGCGGCACCCAGAGACTTGGTTTACCTTTATGACAGAGTCTGCTTTGCGATCCTATCACTACCAACACTGCCTGAGTGAGTACGCTGTCCTCCCCTGTTTCCAATCTGCACCACGCTCCCTTACACCTCCATCATCCAGAGTCCCGGGGCTTACTCTACCCATGGAGGGAATGTCATCTGGCTGCCCAACTCCATCTCCCCTGGGTACTCCCATCGGCAGTGGCGGTACTCCCTTACCGCACACCACGGGTGGCGTCACAAACTCTTATCCCCTGTAAATACCCCCTTTTCATTTGAAGTGGCCGTGAGCCCCCTCGAGCCACAGCAGACCCCGGATCCAAGCAGTTCGACCGCTGCAGGGGCAGCACATGCACACCTCCCTATAAAAGATTAGGAAGTATGTGTGCACGTACCTTGTAGGCTGGAGAGCAGGAAACCCCACACAACCTGTACAGAGCCTGCAGCCTAGGTGGGAGCAGAGCCGACAATCACGTGGGTATCCACGGGGAAACCAAGCCAGGGACTGCAATTTTACGTTGACAGCAGAGAGGAGGGAAGCAGGTACATTGCAC
Organism: Anomaloglossus baeobatrachus; assembly: GCF_048569485.1. NCBI lineage: Eukaryota > Metazoa > Chordata > Amphibia > Anura > Aromobatidae > Anomaloglossus > Anomaloglossus baeobatrachus. Next base: position 625,559,190 of record NC_134353.1, read on the forward strand.
AAGGTGCAGAGGGGCGCCGGTACACAAGGGAATTTTAGTTTCATCAGACATGTCTCCAGAAATGTACGTCTTTGTTCCCGTGTGCATTTTTAAACATTTATCTGGCTTTTTTATGTTTCTTTTGGAGTAATGGCTTCTTCCTGGCAGAGTGGCCTTTCAGCCCATGTTGATACAGTACTTGTTGCACTGTGGATAATGACACAATTGGGTAGTCAGAAGTGAATAGCCAATCACAGCATTCGCCATTGCAGATGGGGGGTGTGGCAAAACTCCCCATGGCGATGAGGACAGATGCCATGCTGACAGATTCAGCAGGCACCTTCATGCGATCATCACTACAGTCATGGTGATCGTATGAAAGTTAGGACGTACCTCATATGTCCTTGGTCGGCATCGCACTGACAATCAGAACATACTGGGTTCGTACAATGTTGGGAAAAGATTAACTTTTTTCAGCATAGGAACTGCTGAATTTGGATAAGCGTTTAGGTATACGGATGAGAGAACCCGAATGGATAAGTTTGGGGTTCGTAACAGACATCTGGATCTCAGACTCCAAAACGGACTTTGGAAAAAGGTCTGTGTCCAAGTTCGGTGTTCAGGTACTGTTCGCTGCTGTGAACAAGAAAGATAAAGAAAAAATGATGTTGGCTTCTGCCTACTTTTGATAGCCAGTGCAGGTAAAGCAGCAGCCTGAAAATAGAAGCCTGAATTCATTAGATGAGTCAATTCTGGCACTTTACATAACTCTTCCTCATTGTCCTGGTACTGTGGCAAGCTGGGTAATACTTTTGGGGTTGATGTCAGCTGTGCATTGACAGCTGGCATCAAGCCCAGGGGTTAGTAATGGGTAAGTGTGCCGCCCCCGTGCCAGCAGCCGCTGCTGCTCGGATCCGGACCTTCTGGGGTTGGCTCGAGGGTCTCTGGACCCGGGGTTCTCACGGACACGCCGAATAACAAGGGGGACGTAGATGTACGGGCTAGGCCGTATTAAGTTCGTGACGCCACCCACGGTGTGTGGTAAGGTGGGACACCACCGCTGCTGTTGTGGGGCACCCGGGGTTGATGTAGTGTCAGCTGGATGTTAACCCCTCCGTGGGGAGGGATGGTTGCCCCGGGACCCAGTGTCTTTGTGCAGGGTATAGCGATAGCAAGGGCCGGAGCGCCCGGACGTGCGGGGGGATGTCTGGTTACTCACAGTAAATGAATTACACGAGTCTTTTGGTAAACCAAAGGTGCTGGTGGCCGGCCGCCGCGGCCGGTTGCATTCAGGTCCCCCACCCGGGCTGGTGGTCGCTGTCTTTTCCCTCTGCACTTGCTTTGTGTATGGTGGACTGCCTGGTCTGGAACTTAGGAGTCTGCTCCTGGCTGGATGTGGTCTAAGGAAGTGTGACCGCAGACGCTAGCCCATGGGATCTATGGGCCCTGGCGGTGACCTTATCCCTATCGGTGGGCTGTTGTCTTCTTTTAGGGACTTTGGGAGGGACAGGACCTATAATCCTGCCCTCAATTGGTTAATTAGCTAGGCCGCTGGTTTCGGTCCTGGCTTCAGGGTCCGAGTACCCCCTCTATGCTACGGTTTCCGGGTCTGTTCTCCGTGTCGGTACCGACGGGCTACGACCCTGTCCCGGTCCACCTCGGATCTGCCGAGCCGTCTTCCCGTCTCCTGCTGCCGGAGACCACCGTCTGCCACCTAGCCAAAGGCACCAGGGCTCCGACCGTGGCACCATTCAACTTGAACCTTCTCTGCTGGAGCTACACCTAGCTCCAGCCCACACTCCTCTCCACTTGAACTCCAAACTTATCTAAAGCTTAACTTGACTGCTTGTTTTCCCGCCCCGGGCTGTCTAGACTCTTGGGTTGGCGTGTCCAACCGTCTGGTCCCGCCCACTGGTGTGTCTATCTTTCCCTAAGGGGGGGTGACTAGGGTTTCAGGTCGGCTGTGTGTAACCTAGGTGAGGGATGGTGTTATGCGGGGGCCTATCTGTGACTACCTGGTTTTGCCAGGGCGTCACATTCCCCCTTAGTTTAATACAGACCTTCCGCGGGCTGTCCGACCACCAACATTTATTGAACAGGAACTGAAAAAGATGAAAAAGGGTAAAACAGCGTACAAGTATACTAACATATTTACGTACTATTCTTCCCTTACGGGAGGCACTTTTCTTAAACATTGCACATTTAAAACTGGGACGTGACGGACCGGGTCCTTCTCACCTCACCCACCCAAAATAACCTAGCCCTGATGCCACCTCTAAAACACAGGTTGGCACCCCTTGCCCAAGTCCAGAACAGATCCGGATGTTGCCCGTACGGGCCGGGTAAAAAGTTCCTTACCCGGCAGTCCTTTTTCAAGGGCCCCACGTCCAGGGGACCCATGGCCCGGAGGATAGTCACCGGTTTTGGTGGTGACTGGGCCTCGGCCGACTCTACCGCAGGCCCTTCCTTCAATCAGCCTCTCCAGAGACTGCGGCAGGTGAGAAGGTTGGTCAGGGGCTATTTAGAAAACCCAATAGTTTTTGGGTTGGCTTTCCAGTCCAAAGCCATGGTCCATGAACTGTAAACGGGAACTGTAAAACAACAGACGGTCCCAACGGGGACTTCAGAACTTGGGTAGCCTGGGAACCGCTACCTTAACATTTTAATCAGGGGAAGATGGCGGAGAGGGGTGAGTGTGCAGCTGGGCGCCCATTTTCACCCACTTTTTCACATCGAGGGCAAATCACCCCCTCTCTCCGCAATGCCAGGTGTACGAGACCATGTCTCCGGGCTCCAGGTCTCGGTCTGGGTGGCCAACGGACAGATGAGAGGCCACTTCTCTCCAGGATACAAAAATCTCGGCCTCCAGGCCCGGCTCGTAAATAAAGCACCAACTTTTCTGGGCATTGAAATGTTGGACCTGGCCTTGGTATGTCGGGCCCCGCATCCGGAAGGTGGCGTTCCGGAGATGGTCCTTCTCGCTGTAGGTCCGGGACAGTACCTCCGCCTTCCTCTTCTCCCGGGCCGCAATTTCTTTGTTCAGCTGGCGCCGCTGCCGTTCCCAATACGGAGCACTTGCTTCATGCTCGGCTTCCACCTGCGCAGGGGCTGGGCCCTGTCGGAGTCCCTCCGTGCCGGCTACAACCGGCACTACTGGCAATGGAGGGCCCTACTGTGTCATGGCCCGCTCTGCTGCCCCACAGGTGCATCCCCGCTGTGCCTCCTCCGAGGCCGGGAGCTTGGGAGCGGTCAGCATCTCTGGCGGTACCGACTTCCGGTCAGGGACTGGATCCGCTGCGGCCGGGCGGACTGCCGGGGCTGTCGTCATCGCGAGCGCTGCTTTCTCCGGGACCGGGATCGATGTCATCAGGGTTGCGGCCTGGCTCGGGACTGGATGGGACATCTGCCGGGACGTGGTCTGGCTTGGAGATGATGCGGGTGCTGGATCGGTGGAGTGCTCGCGGCCTGAGGATTCCGCTGGTGGGTCCTTGCAGGCAGATGGGACGGATACCGCTGCCATTGTTCGTGGCAGCGGACTGAGCGGGGTGTCAGCAACAGCCGCGGGCGGCGAGGGAGGCAGCGTGGTGGACCGGGGCAGACCGGGTCCCTCAGCCTGGTGGGCCGGTCCCGGTGGGACACAGGGGTGTGAGTCACTTACCTGCTCCTCCGAGACTGCTTCAAATTCACGGGCCCGAAAGCCTGCAGCTAGTTCCGCCATGGGACAGCACCTATAATCCTGCCCTCAATCGGTTAATTAGCTAGGCCTCTGGTTTCGGTCCTGGCTTCAGGGTCCGAATACCCCCTCTGTGCTACGGTTTCCGGGTCAGTTCTCCATGTCAGGACCGGCGGACTACGACCCTGTCCCGGTCCACCTCGGATCTGCCGAGCCGTCTTCCTGTCAACTTGAATCTCCTCTGCTGGAGCTACACCTAGCTCCAGCCCACACTTCCCTCCACTTGAACTCCAAACTTATCTAAAGCTTAACTTGACTGCTTGTTTTCAAAGAGTAATGTCCCACGATGTCCATTGAATCCAATGGAGCTTCGTTCTGAGAACTTTCTCAGAACGCAGCTCCATAGGTCACTGCCGGTCAGCGGCAGCCTGGAATTTTTCAAGTTCGTGATAAATTCTGTATGTGCTGCTGACCAGCAGTAACAAGCCGGGGAACACAAAGAAATTATTAAAATTTAACTTTTATTGAATTTCCTTAAAAGGCAGCAAGAGATCCTCACTTCTCAGTAAAATGTTATCATAAAACAACAGCCTTACAACAATTCCCCTTTAGCATGAAAAAAGGGGGGGTTTACAAATGGCCAGGAATACACTTCCTAAAGATAACAAAACTAATGGTATGCTGACCCAAGCAGTCTATAAGCAGGGGCAGCTACCGGCAGTGAACTGGACTACTGCAGTACCATAGGGTCCAGAAAACACTGACTTTAAGAAAAAGGAATGTTCTCACCCAAACGAATGTGATCCATCCACCTTCAAAACAAGGAACCTCAAAGTATCCTGGACGTCCCAATGGTCCTTAGCCAAGCGGATCATATGGTCCCCTTAATCAAATAATGAGGTCCTAAGTTAAAGTCCTCTCTCACTATCTGAGGAGGCATGACGCTTTGCAGCTTTCTCTGCCCATGTTCTGTGACGTGTGCGGTCCAAGCGTGCGCTTCACTGTGCGACCCGGAAGTGTGAGGGTATGGCACGGATCTAGCGTCACACGCGGGCAGCTGACTTGGGATTTAAAAGATGGCGGGTGCAGTTCAGCGGTGCGCAGTACTTTGGAAGGCCCGCTGCTGCCGTCCGGTAAGTCCCTGTCAGAGTAATTTTCCTAGCGGTTTGCTTGTTAAACTGATCCTATACAGCGAGTACCTTATGTGTGTTTTTTGTATGTTTGTTTCTTCAGCATGTTTTGTCCAGTCCTTGTGAATGAGGACCGACACCTAAACTCCCCTGATGATTACTAGCGTATGAAACGCGTCGGGAGAACAGGGACACCAGGACCTCATTATTTGATTAAGGGGACCATATGATCCGCTCGGCTAAGGACCATTGGGACGCCCAGGATACTTTGAGGTTCCTTGTTTTGAAGGTGGATGGATCACATTCGTCTGGGTGAGACCATTCCTTTTTCTTAAAGTCAGTGTTTTCTGGACCCTATGGTACTGCAGTAGTCCAGTTCACTGCGGGTAGCTGCCCCTGCTTATAGACTGCTTGGGTCAGCATACCATTAGTTTTGTTATCTTTAGGAAGTGTATTCCTGGCCATTTGTAAACCCCCCCTTTTTTCATGCTGAAGGGGAATTTTTGTAAGGCTGTTGTTTTATGATAACATTTTACTGAGAAGTGAGGATCTCTTGCTTCCTTTTAAGGAAATTCAATAAAAGTTAAATTTTAATAATTTCTTTGTTTACCCCGGCTTGCTATTCTGAATCAATTGATTGTGGTACTATACCAGTGGCTATTCCTATTGACCAGCAGTAACCCCTATGCAGCCTTGTTCTAAGAACATTTGTGACGCACATCCGGCGCCGTTAGTGACGTTGCAGCGTGTGACAGGCTGGAGCAACCTAAAACGATCGCCAAAAAGACAAAAATAGTTTGTTTTGGAGAGGTCGTTTAATTAAAAAAATTCGTTGACAGGTAAGTAGCGATGTTGTTCCTCTTTCCTGCGGCAGCACACATTGCTATATGCGACACCACAGGAGCAACGAACATCTCCTTATCTCCGTCCCACTGGCAATGAGGAAGGAAGGAGGTGGGCGGGATGTTCGGCCCGCTCATCTCCGCCCCTCCGCTTCTATTGGCCGTCCGCTTAGTCACGCCACAGTGACGTCACTATGACGCCGAACGCACCTCCCTCTTGAGGGAGGGATTGTTCGGCGGTCACAGTGACGTTGCTGAAAAGGTATGTGCATATGATGCTGCTGTAGCGATGATGTTCGCTACGGCAGCGATCACCACATATCGCACGTACAACGGGGGGGTGCTATAGCTAGTGATGTCGTAGCGTGTAAAGCACCTTTAACTGTCCTGAGATTGGTTGAGGTGAGATAAAATGGCCTTGCTTGGTTTGAATGTGATGCCAGGAAACCCAAAAAAGATTTTGTGCCAATGCTTTTCCTAGAAACATTAGGTCAATATATTTTGTAGCTCATTGCTTAATGGATCGGTTCAGTGAGTCATATGTTCATAGATGTTAGGAAACACATTTGACAGTTTTGAAATTTGACGTGTAGTATCACCTTTCAGGAACCACACTAAAAGTCTATGATTTAACCACCAGTCAGTAAAACCACCCGACCAAATCATCAGATTTTTATAGGTACTTTGCACCACAGTATCTTCTTCTGCCATTCTATTTCAGCTCTACAAGTTCTGACATGTAATTCACAGGTATTCCTCGGCTGCATTATGCCCATCCAGATGTGTCTCGATTATTTTCTATGTACTAGATTAATGTGGCCGTGTACTTATTTTAATTCTTTAGAAATCCATGTTAACCACCTCTGAACCAGAGTACAAAAGTTATAATGACATCAAATAGGATGAGAAATGTTTTACACTAACTTCTGCAGAACTACCTTACTACATCATGTGGAATGGTATGATGATATACTGGATTGTATATATATATATATATATATATATATATATATATATATATATATATATATATGGATGGAAACATTAAAGAGGTATTCTTAATTTTGGAAGTTACTGTTTATTCATGCGATACAGGATAATTTCACAAATGCTGGGAGTCGACTGCTGGGACCACTTCTTACCATAAATAGGGGATAATTTCCAAACTTTATAATACCCCTTTAACATTCTCCGTCACATATGCTGTATGTAGCTTCACGCGCACTATTCCTGACTTCAAATGGCTCCCACTTACCTGCAAAGTATATAGACAAACTGATCTCAATTCTCCCTCTAGGTCTTGCAATGTTTACTGCTATTTGTGACAATGCTCGGAGACAAAAATATATATGAGCGCTCACGGAAATCATATTATTTCTGGAAAACAACTCAAAAATACTTCTGGTACCTTTTTTTTATTTTGTTTTAAGAAACATATTCTATACATTTTATAAGCCAAAATATCGCTAAATATTTGTATTTTGATAGACTTGAATCAAAAACATATTTTGTACTAAGCTTTCTAACGCTTTCCCTGGAAAAGTATTGTTTTATCATTAATCGCACCGCCTGCTAAGAACCATCGTCTCTATACTCATTTACCTGATTAAGTTTCCTAGAAACTGCTTTCCAGAGATCTTTAGTCCTTGGGAGACCTTACCAATTCATGCTCTTGGATCTGAACACTGCATTAAATGCTGACAATTAAATGCAACTGTCAGAAGAAAATATAAACTTGTGAAGAGATATTCCAACCAGCTTTGATAATAAAAAGTTATGCTAATGCTAATAAAAATTGTCAACCTTCAACTTAAATAGACCGCACGGAGCTTTCTTTTTCCCTTATGGGGCTAAGAGCTTATCATTGCCACTGCCTGTTCTGCCCTAATGACAATCTCTCCCGATTGAGGTAATGATTCTCCTGCTTTCTTTGACCTCATATCACAGAGTAGCTCTTTCTCTTCTGCTTTGCCCTGTCCATGGAGGATCACTTTCAAAATCAATTAAGCAACATGGATCTAGCTGCCAGTCAGCTTGATGTCTACAGTAGCGACTCATTGACAGAGCAGAGCATAGGAGAAGGAGCTGCTCTGTCGACATGACATCACTGGAAGCCAATAGGTGCTGTCTGTGAGTGCTTTGTGCAGGGGGAAATTATCACAGGGCAGAATAGGTAAATAGTTAACAACTACCTCCTTCTCCATGGGGGAAAAAAATAGTCACGGATAACTCCTTTAATTTAATTTTGCCGCATCAAAATGTTATTGTATAGTACAGATGGCTTTCCAGCCTGAATCCAATCTAAAAATGAAAAATTAAGAGTCTATATCAATGATGTTTCCTTGCATGAGACTCTTATGTGGATTAAGAAAGTAATAAAGTAAGTTAAGACTATTTAGGCCCTTCATACACAACATATTGCTGTTGGCCAAATAATGGTTCGGCTAATCAATTCGCTAATCATTCAGCTGACAGTTATATCGCTCCATATACATGACCACTGTGTATTGAGAGGTGTAAAGTTGTGTATTTTTTTATAATATGATTAAATATACAAGTCACAGGGTAGACTTCTTAAGTGCTCTTAGTCTTGCAGTTCATAAAATACTATACAGTTGCAACAGGCAATAAATAGAATTGTAATGTAAACATTAGTCTGCAAACAATTTACATTGCAGACTGTAGCCGGTAAAGGCCAAACTTGTATGTGACTCGTCCCTTGGAACAATTCCTGCCTTCCTCTGATGAAGCAGCAAAGTCATAGAAAAAGAATTTCCCTGCTATGCTTAGCACAAATAATTGTGCATACTGGAGGGAGCACCTGCTTCAGGGGGGATACGGCAGCTGTTGTGATAGCTTACGACCTAAATTTAAGTTGTACATGTGTTACTTTCCTTCATTCATACAACAGCAGGGCAATGATTAATAATGCACGAGAATTTGGAAGGGAATGGAAATTTTTACCCCAAAAAATGGAAACTCATATTTGCCTGTAAGCTTACTATGTTGGATATGACAACTGAATTGTCATCAACTTTACTTACTACGTTATGTATTTATAGGATTGCAGTATTTGCTTCTAAACTTTATCTACTAGGGAGCAGTTTGTTTTTTAAATTCTTTGCGTGATAAAATACACATGATTAAAATAGGATTTCAGGAGGCTAATTTTTATTTTTTAAAAAAATAAAATAAAGCATTTAAAATTAAAATACAATTTAGTGCTGAAGAAATATAATTTATAAATTATTGCCACCAGAGTTGGATTAGCTTTATCAGAAGATTCTTCTGAAGGTTTAGGCTGTAACACTAATTAGGCCCAAAAGGTCGAATTGAAGACAACATCATTAAGAGTTAAGGCCGCTTTACAAGCTACAATATATCTTACGATGTGTCGGCGGGGTCATGTCGTAAGTGACGCACATCCGGCATCGTAAGTTACATTGCAGTGTGTAACAGCTACGTGCGATTGCGATTCAACGGTAAAACGTTCATCGCACGCACGTCGTTCAATTCCTAAAAATTGAACGTCAGGTTGTTCATCGTACCCGGGGTAGCACATATCACATTGTGTCACACCCCGGGAACCATGAACAGCAGCTTACATCCCGCTCATCTCCGCCCTTCCGCTTCTATTGGCTGGCTGCCGCGTGACGTCGATGTGACGTCGAACGTCCCTCCCACTCCAGGAAGTGGACGTTCGCCGCCCACATCGAGGTCGTATGGACGGGTAAGTACGTTTGACGGGGGGTTACTCGCTTGTGCAACACGTTCAACAAATTGAACGTGCCACACATACGATGGGGGCGGGTATGATCGCATACGATATTGTATGCTGGATCGTATGGTGTAAAGCAGGCTTAAGTCACTTACCATTGGATTGGTTTATGAAAACAACTATATAAAGTTATGATTAGTGACAGGCAGACCCAGACTGTGCACGGTTTCAAAAGTATCCGGGTGCCGGACCTGAAGTTCTCAAGGAACTACAGGTAAAGATCCGGGTCCAACAACTCAGGAAATAAAAAAAAATAAAGGAAAAATAAAGAAAATAAGAATAAAGCAAACCTGTTATACTTAATGAGTTTCCTGCGTGGCTGCTCACTGCTTCCAGGACCATTCATTATCTCTCATCCATATGCACTGCTTTCCCTACACTCCAGCAGTCTGTGATTGGTTGCAGTCAGCGCACCCACCCTGTGAAACATCATGTCTGACTGCAACCAATTAGAGACCCTGTTTGCGGGTCCCTATCATGGTGTAAAACTAAATAAATGAAAAGAAAAAAAAATTGTAGTAGGGTCCCCCATATTATAATACACAGCCAAGATAAAGCTTACAGCTACAGACTGCAACTCCGAGATGTTTGCTTATCTTGGCTGTGTATTAAAATAAGAGGAACCGCATGCTTTTTTTGAAAAAATATATTTAAATAAATAATATTAAAACAGCATGCGCAACCCCCCCCCGAGTTTGATATCCAGCCATGATAAAGCCAGACATCTAGGGGTTGGTATTCTCAGGCTGGGGAGGCCCATGGTTATTGGGCTCTCCCCAGCCTAAAAATAGCCTGCAGCTGCCAGGATTGTTGTATCAATGATGTGACAACTCCGGAACGTTACCCGGCTCAACCCGATTGCACTGATGCGGTGGCAATCAGGGTAATATGGGGTTAACGAGAGGCCACAACTGCAACTAAGCCCTGGATTAGTAATGGGGAGGGTCTATGAGACCCACCATCACTAATCTGTAAGTGAAAAGAAATAAAATCAAACACCAAAAAATTCTTTTTTCAAAGAAAATACAAAATAACCTCTTTTTCACCCCTTTATTAACCCTCAAACACCCAAGTCTGACGTAATCCACACAAGGTCCCACAATGATTCCAGTTCTGCTACATATGAAGGCACATCGTATGGCCATAAAACATGTTCGCCCTCTTTGAGCTTCAAGCAGAAACTGAGCAGCGCGTTGAGCGGTCACATCACTTATTTGCGATCACAGTTAGAGGTTCTCACGGCCCTCCATCTGTGATCACAAGTAACCTGACGCCAGGTGACCTCAGTTACCTCACCTCAGGTAAGGTCACTGAGTTCACAGACCTGTATCTCCTGGCAAAAAGCCGTGTTTTTTTAGCCAAGTGATGCAGATTTGGTGCTGAAATTTCTACAGCAAATTACTACACCCAATCTACATCTCCTGGCAAAAAAATGAATCACTACCACATGCGGTATGTTGCAGAAGTAATGCATTTTTTGCCAGCAGGTGTAGATAGGGTGCATGAATATGGTGAAAAATGTCATCACCAAATTTTCATCTCTTGGCCCAAAAATCCAAAAAAATGGTTTTGATGCCGTTCGGTGAGGTTTTGTGCCAGGAGATGCAAATTTGGTGCTAAAATCTGGGGGGACCGCATGTCGTTTTTTGAAAATTATTTATTTAAATAATTAAAAAAAACACATGCAGGTTTTCTTATTTTGATACACAGCCATGATAAGGGAACGGCTGGGAGCTCCAGCCTGTTGCCTTATGCTTTATCTGTGCTGGGTATCATAATATGGGGGGACCCTATGACAATTTTTTTATTTATTTATTTTTACTCCAATCTACAGTGACCAGCAGACAGGGTCTGTGGTTGCAAGCAGCCAGACACGCTGTCACACAGGCTGGTGGCCCTGTCTACCTACAACCAATCACAGACGCCAAGACTGCCGGTGGGTGGGGGTAGCCGTGAATATGCATGAATGATAATGAGTGGCCTCGGAAGAATAATAAGCGGCCTGAAAGCAGTAACAGCCGCACTGACTCGGTAAGTATAGCACATTTGCTCTAATCCCCCTATCCCTTTTACCATCATATTTAAAGGGACTCTGTCACCAGGTTTTTGCCGCCTAATCTGAGAGCAGCATGATCAAGAAAAAGAGTCCCTGATTCCAGTGATGTTTCACTTATTGGGCTGCCTATTGTAGCTTTTATTATATCACTGTTTAGTTAGCAGGACATTACCGTCAGAGGACTACTTGGCGTGCTACCAGGTAGTCCAGCAGCTGCATGAGCTCATTATAACTGTGCTCTACATTCAAATAACTGGTAGATCTGCAGCAGAGAAAACACGTATTTTATCAAAATCACAGCAAAGAGCCCAGTCTCTATATCAGGGTCACCTCAATTTTGATACCCAGCCATGATAAAGCCCAACAGCTGGCTGCTAGTATTCTCAGGCTAGTGAGGTCCATGGATATGTGTGCTGCAAGGATTTGTTGGTATCTGTGCTGGGAACAATGGTCAAATATGCATACTCCAAGCCAGAACCCGACTAGTGTGCTTGGCCTTGGTCAATACAATTCAGATCTGCTCACTGAATATATTATCATAACTAGCGATGGGCAAACTTGCAGATGTCCAGGATTGGTGGGACTAACCGGATTTAAAAAAAAAAACAAACAAACAAAAAAAAAAAAAAAACGGGTCCGGCCCGAAATTGATCTCTGATAACTGGCCGGACACCGGCCCCCATATAAGTCTGTGGGGACCAGAATCTGGCGCTTAAAGGGAATCTTTCACCAGTTTTTGCTACTCCACCTGATAGCAACATGATGTAGAGGCAGAGACCCTGATTGTAGTCTCAGTGGGCAAATGTACAAAATCAGCAAGGGATCAAATAATTATTTCCTTCACTATATATATTAGATTGTTTGGCTAACAGCTATGTTCCCCATTCATAGGAACAAACCTCTAGCAGTGGTTTATCTGACCAGAAGCTTTTTGCCAGATGATGCCACGAGAAAGTCAGGAGGTCCCCATACACAGGCTGCCTGACAATACCTGCAATACTGGTGGGTTCAGCCGAATTTAGTAAAATATGTAAGGGGGTCTTTAATGATCGTAAGAGGATGGAGCATTTGCAGTCAAACAGCACAGTTCCTATAGACTTGTGGCGCCCTGGACAAGCCAGGGGCCAGAAAGAACAACACCACAACACTCCACATTCCCAGCAGGCACATCAAGGTCAGACACAAAACCCTTGTTGCCTTCCTCCAGGGGCTGATGTTCACACCAGGGGGTGGACCAGGTGGTTGCTCCCGCCCACCGAGGAGTTCACAGTCCTGGAGGCGGGAAAACAAGGCAGATCAGTATGAGGAGTGGAGAGATAGAGTTTGGAGTTTGAAGTGAGAGGAGAAAAGTGACAGCTAAGCAGCCTGAAGTTGGTCCGGGTGTGTGGCCCGGACAGGTCAGCAAGGTTGGCAGACGGTGGTGACCGTCTGCAAGAGTGGCCGATTGGAGTCTACCGTAAGGACCGTGGACGGGCGTTGGCCCGGCGGTACCGGACCGGTACGCAAAGAGAAGCCAGCACCAGTGGCAGGGGCTTTTCGGACCCCGGCAAGGCTAGGAGTCTCCGTGAATTTGCCAAATCCGTTAGTGAAGGGGACCTCCTGGGTTTCCAAACAGTCGGGGCTCCTCCGGCCCATATCTAAGCCGGGGAGCGGGTTACCTGTGGGAACCCATTGGAACCGTACAGACAGCGTAGGTGCAGGGAAAAGACAGTCACCGCTAACCTGCCGGGAGCAACAACACCGCAGCCGTCCGAGGGACCCGTCTATCCAGCTGCTTGTTTTACCGTGAACTGTGTCCTCATCATTGGGCTGAGTGAGTACCACCGTGCCGTGCGGCACAGCGCTGCCCCCGCGACCCTGCACCCCATCAGGCCCCGCAACCCGCCTGTCATCCATCCCTACTCCATCACCGGGCCCGGGACAACCAACCCCCTACCCATGGAGGGGAGAATTAACAACAAAGCTGCTTCCTGTCACCGCTCCCGGGATCCCCGTCCAGAGCAGCGGTGGTGTCCACAAAATCACCACAACCGTGGGTGGCGTCACGGACAATATCCCTAAAACCAAACCAACCCCCCTTTCACTCACGGGCGAGGAGCGCCGCTCGAGTCCCCGGGATCCGGCCCATCGTTCGAGCCACCGAGCAGCAGCAGCAGCAGCCGGACCCAAACAGTGGGAGAGCGTAGCGTCCCCTCCTCCGCCCGTGACAACTTGGCGTCACGAACAGGATTCCTACCTCTCTGCCGTTTGGTAGAGGTGCGCCTTGTTACCGCCGGAGGTGTCCGGCTGGAAAATTTGAAAAGCCGCCATCTTGGGCGTGAAGAGTACCCGCTCGAGCGTCTCCTCGAGTAGTGGAGGCGCGAAGGCCTAAACCCCGCCCCTATAGAGGAGGAGCTGGAAAGAGACTAAGGGGGACGAAATGGCGGCTGGTCGCATGTGAGCGCGGCTATAAAAGCAGGGACGCCAGGACTCTGCGGCCATCTTGTTCCTGGGAGAGGCCGCCAGCAAGATGTACATGCCGTCCCGAAGCACCGTAGCCCCCGCGCCTGGAACCGGGGCGTGGGTGGAGATCCGGACCGCGCAGCTCCAACAATGGCTGCAGGTCAAGATGTAGCTCCTCTTGGAGGAGTGGGAGACCGACATGGCAGAGGTCATAGCGACCGTGCGGAGACGCGAGGAGGAAGTTGCGGAAGGGAGGGTGAGTGACCCACGCCCCAATACCCCTAGTGGGTCGGTCATCGCGGCTGCGGGACCCGGTCCAAACCCCCTCGCCCTGCTACCTCCCTCGCCACCCGTCCCGGCTGCCGTGACCCCGCCACTAGGCCCGCTACCCTCGCAACCGGTAGCGATACCCAGCATGTCTGCCCAGGTGGACCGATCTGTAGCCGGAGCCCGTAGCCAACCGGAGGTGCTACCCTGGAAAGCCCCGAAGCCTGAACCGGAGGCACCCCCCGAGAGATTCCCCGAGACGGAGCCGACAGACCGCTCTGTGCCGAAGGCCCAGCGAAAGAAAGCCCCTGTGCCTATCCCCCACACCTCGGCTGAGGTTGCGCCGGGTTGCCGCTGCAAGGCGGCGCCCAAGGCCAAGTCACCGCGGGACCTTCCGCCCAGATCACGAGCAGTGGGAAGTGTCCAAAAGGTCTCGCGGGGCCCGACCCGTGCGCCGGAGCTCGCAGCAGCACAGTATTGGGATAGGGAGCCGGTACCGTTGGGCCCAGAAATCGAGGAGAGGGAAAGGAAGAAGGCAGAGATGGTGGCCCGTACAATCCGGGAGAAGGAGAGCCTGAGACAAGCGACCTTCCGTGTCCGGGGCCCCCTGTATGAAGGGCAGGTGAGGCGGTTTGATGTCCGCCGGGGCTATGGTTTCATATATGAACCGGGCCTGGAGGCCGAAGTATTCATAGCCCGGCGGGATGTTAATGCCCACCTGCCAGAAGAGCACCCAGGCCATAACCTTATGCCGGGAGATCTGGTACAGTACACCCGGCACTGCGGGGAGAGGGGGTGGTTTGCGTTGGACGCCAAGCTGAGGGGCAGCAATGAAGCCCGAGTGTGTGCCGCGCCCCCTCCCCCAACCGATGCAGAAGACTCGGAGTAAGGGCAACGGAGTTGGGACCACCAGTGTTAAAAGTTGAAGAGTTTGAAAGTTTTTGAAAATGAATGATAAGAATGATTTACCGAAGAGTCAACTGATTTGCTGCTGATTTGGAACCGGTCGTAGCCGGCAACTGGTCCCCGTTGGGACCCCCTTCACCACTTTGCATAGGAACTCCTATGAACATGCCTGAGAACTTGCAAGGCAACCACAAACTTGTGGCTTGTAAATAATGTTTGTTGTTACAGCTTCCACCGTTGCCGCCTCCGGAGAGGCAGATTGGAGGGAGGGCCCGCAGTGGAGCAGGCTGGGGCCCAGCCACCACCGGAACCGGTGGCTATCCTCTGGGGGTTCCAGGGGCTCCCCATGAACGTGGGTCCCCTGGAAAGGATAGAACCCGCTCGGGCAACTTGTGCAGGACTGGGGTCAAGGGGTGCTGCCTGTTTGCTTAGGGGCAGCATCAGGGCCAGGTTGCTTGGGTGGGTGAGAGTGGAAGCCGTAACCGTTACCGTAACGTTTTAAGTAAGAGTACCTCCCGATGTGGGAAGATGTTATTTTACTTGTAAGTCTGTTACCGTTTTCTATTTTTATATTTTCCAGTTGGTGAAAATAAAACCGGTGTTGGACGAGCAGCCCAAGGACAGTCTGCATTTAACTAAGGGGGAATATGGCGCCCTGGACAAGCCAGGGGCCACAGAGAACAACACCACAACACCCCACACTCCCAGCAGGCACATCAAGGTCAGACACAAAACCCTTGTTGCCTTCCTCCAGGGGAATGATGTTCACACCAGGGGGTGGGCCAGGCGGTTGGTCCCGCCCACCGAGAAGTTCACAGTCCTGGAGGCGGGAAAACCAGGCAGATCAGTTTGAGGAGTGGAGAGATAGAGTTTGGAGTTTGAAGTGAGAGGAGAAAAGTGACAGCTAAGCAGCCTGAAGTTGGTCCGGGTGTGTGGCCCGGACAGGTCAGCAAGGTTGGCAGACGGTGGTGACCGTCTGCAGGAGTGGCCGATTGGAGTCTACCGTAAGGACCGTGGATGGGCGTTGGCCCGGCGGTACCGGACCGGTACGCAAAGAGAAGCTAGCACCAGTGGCAGGGGCTTTTCGGACCCCGGCAAGGCTAGGAGTCTCCGTGAATTTGCCAAATCCGTTAGTGAAGGGGACCTCCTGGGTTTCCAAACAGTCAAGTCCCGACAGAAGGCAACAGTCCAACCTAGTGAGGGAGACACCGCCACCGCCAAGGCAACCGTTTCCTAGGGCCAGCGCCTGTGGGCAAAAGGGGCTCCTCCGGCCCACATCCAAGCCGGGGAGCGGGTTACCTGTGGGAATCCATTGGAACCATACAGACAGCGTAGGTGCAGGGAAAAGACAGTCACCGCTAACCTGCCGGGAGCAACAACACCGCAGCCGTCCGAGGGACCCGTCCATCCAGCCGCTTGTTTTACCGTGAACTGTGTCCTCATCATTGGGCTGAGTGAGTACCACCATGCCGTGCGGCACAGCGCTGCCCCCGCGACCCTGCACCTCATCAGGCCCCGCAACCCGCCTGTCATCCATCCCTACCCCATCACCTTGCCCCGGGACAACCAACCCCCTACCCACGGAGGGGAGAATTAACAACAAAGCTGCTCCCTGTCACCGCTCCCGGGATCCCCGTCCAGAGCAGCGGTGGTGTCACTAAAATCACCACGTTGGGTGGCGTCACGGACAATATCCCTAAAACCAAACCAACCCCCCTTTCACTCACGGGCGAGGAGCGCCGCTCGAGTCCCCGGGATCCGGCCCATCGCTCGAGCCACCGAGCAACAGCAGCAGCCGGACCCGAGCAGTGGGAGAGCGCAGCGTCCCCTCCTCCGCCCGCGACAGACTCAGTAGGTGAAATTAGCAGGTTTGGCGGACTTTAACCTAATGTATATGTGGCGCCCTGGACTAGCCAGGTCGTCACAGGTACTACAACATGCACCCCCACCCCGAGATAGGCACATCAGCCAGACACAAAATCCTTGTTGCCTCCCTCCAGGGACTGATGTCCACACCAGGTGGGGTGGAGCCAGGTGGTTGGCCACACCCACTGAAGAGTTCACAGTCCTAGAGGCGGAAAAGGAAGTCAGTTGAGTGCAGTGAGGGAAGTGAAAGAGTAAGGAGTAAAGTGGTAGTAGAGGAGGAAACTGACTGTGTCCGGGGATGTGGCCCATGCACCGAGAGCAAGGTTGGCAGACGGTGGTGACCGTCTGCAGGAGAGGCAGATCAACGCGGAACCGCAGGACCGGGGATGGGTGGTGGCCTGCCGGTACCGAACCGGGGAGCCAAGTGAAGCTAGCACAAACCGGCAGGGCCTGCGGACCCCGACCAGGCTTGGAGTCACCGTTAATAAGGTCAAATCTGTAAGTGACCGGAACCCCAGGGGTTTCCTAACAGCCAAGACTCGATTGAAGGCAACCGTCCAACCAACAGAAGGAAATACAGCTACCGCCACAGCTAGAGTTCCAAGGGCAAGAGCCTGCGGGCAAAAGGGCTCCTCCGGCACATACATACGCTGGGGAGCGGGTTACCGGTGGGAAGTCATCGGGACCGAACATCCACAAAAGGTGCAGGGAAAGGCAGCCCCCACCAACCGTCCGGGAGAAACCACAGCAGCCGGCTGCGGGACCCGTCCATCCAACCATTTGGTTTACCAGAGACTTTGCATCCATTTGTGGCTGAGTGAGTACTACCGTGCCATCCGGCACCGCGCTGCGCAGTCCAAGCGACCCTGCACCTTGCCAACCCTGCCTCCCCGACATCTCACCAGGGCCCCGGGACCACCAACGCCTACCCACGGAGGGGAAAACAACATCCCAGCTGCTCCCTACCATCGCTCCCGGGATCCCCGTCAATAGCAGCGGTGGTGCCTAACCTCACCACAACCCGTGGGTGGCGTCACGGACCAAATCTCCAAACCGAACTACCCCCCCTTTCATTCACGGGCGAGGAGCGCCGCTTGAGTCCCCGGATCTGGCCCACCGCTCGAGCCACCGAGCAGCAGCACCAGCAGCACCGGACCCGAGCGTGGTGAGCGCCCCGCCGCGCGCGACATATATAGTTGCCTTTAATCAAAATGTGAGCAATAAAACAACATATTTAGTCTCCTTATTGTAATTCAAACGTTTATCTGTACATTCAGGAAACTAAACTATTTACAAAATATAGCTGACAGATTCAACCTTGATATAGATGTGATGTAACTGAAGATTAGTTGTGCATCTCAGAGTATAAATGGCTCATAGCTATGCTTGTAAGCCGGAAATAAAATAGGTGTTAGGGCCAGGTGAACGGGCAGACCCAGGAGGTGGATCCACTGGGCCGAACACCTTACTGAAGGCATGGGGTCCGGTAGCCGGAGCACTACACGTAGCAGGACAGTCCGTTTCAAATGAGTGGAATGGAGAAGTCCCTGGGACCACGGAGTCACTGATGGTAGTCCGGGTGACGGAGCTCAGGTTTGGAGGCCGAGATGTTGTCAGGCAGAGTCTGGAACCGATGGAGCGAGAGGACGGATCACCACAGGGATCAGAGATGGTACGGACTGACGGGATGGCAGATAGTCAGCGTTCGGGGTTCGGGAATCGGCAGGACCGGATGGCGAGGCAGGAGCGGCTCTAGAAGAGAGATAGGTAAGTATATCACCGACACAAGGAGACCTGACTCCTAGCTTAGGAAACACGAAGAACAGGCCCCACCCACTTGGAAAGGAACCCCCTATATACCCTGCACCTGAATCTGCAATATTCTGTTTGGAGGACGCTGGCCCTTTAAGAGAGGGTCAATGACCGCGCGCGCGCCCTAATGCGCATGCGCGAGGCCCGGGTGCCAGAAGCCAGAGCAGGGAGCGGTGCACAGGAGGCAGGAGCGTTCAGCATCGCAGATGGGCGCCGGGACCGAGGATCGGGTTGCCTGGAGGACGCAGGTGAGTATGCATAAAGGCCGTGGAGCGGGGGACGCCTAGCAAAGGAGCCGGGGAGCGTGGCAGGGGAGCCGGGGAGCGTGGCCAGGGAGCCGGGGAGCATGGAAGGGGAGCCGGTGAGCATGGCAGGGGGGCCGGTGAGCGTGACAGTACCCCCTCCCCCACGCCCCCCTGCCCGCAACCGGGACAGGAAGGCACGAATTAGGGGAGTACCCACATTCTCCCGGGGTTCCCAGGACCTATCCTCAGGACCATACCCAGCCCAGTGCACCAGGAAGAACTGTCGGCCCCGCACGGTCTTCATGGCCACGATATCCCTTACCGCATAGATGTCATCGTCAGCAATAGGAGGAGGAGCAGAACTGGCAGCAGCGGAGAAGGGACCAAGGACAACCGGCTTGAGCAGGGAGACATGGAAGGAGTTATACCTTCTGATATGAGGTATCCTCATCGTGGCCGGGAGCTGTAGGTGGTAGGAGAGCTCATTGATCTTGCCAATGACTTTAAATGGCCCGATGTAGCGAGGACCCAGCTTGTATGATGGTAGCTTCAAATCGGACGTACTTGGAAGCAAGCCAGACCAGATCTCCTGGAGAGAAACACGGAGGATCCAAACGCCTCTTGTCTGCGTGTCTCTTCCTCCGCAGGGAAGCACGTCCAAGGGACGTCTTGACAGAGTCCCAAATTCTTGCAAAGTCACGGGCTACAGCATCAGCAGCAGGGACATCCGAGGAAGAGGATACAGGTAATGGGACGGAAGGCTGAAGTCCGTAAACGACATCGAAGGGAGAGCTGGAGAAGGACTCACTGACGTGGTGGTTATGGGAGAATTCAGCCCAAGGAAGAAGCGTGGACCAGTCGTCGTGATGGGCGTTGACGTAGTGACGTAAGAAGGAGGTCAAGATCTGATTGACTCGTTCCACTTGGCCATTCGACTGAGGATGGTAGGCTGAAGAAAAGTCCAGAGTCACTCCCAGATGTTTGCAGAGAGCCCTCCAGAAGCGGGAGGTGAACTGAGTTCCTCTGTCGGACACGATGTGTGATGGAAAGCCATGCAACCGGAAGATGTGCTGTATGTAAGCGTCAGCGAGTTCCTGGGCAGAGGGGAGTCCAGCCATAGGGACGAAATGAGCCATTTTGGAGAACCGATCCACCACGACCCATATGACTGTGTGTCCGGAGGACAGGGGCAAGTCCGTAATAAAGTCCATCGCAATGTGTTGCCACGGAACTGAGGGTATAGGCAGAGGCAGAAGACGGCCATATGGCAGGTGTTTGGGCGTCTTGTTCCTGGCATAAGAGGAGCCGGCTGAGACAAAAGAAGCGACGTCCGTGCGAAGGGATGGCCACCAGTAGTGACGTACAATTGTACTCCATGTTCTCTTCTGACCAGCATGGCCGGCTGTTTTCGAGGCATGGCCCCAGTGCAACACTTTTTGCCTGTCAGTCTCAGAGACATAGGTCTTCCCAGGCGGTATCTGGGCCAGGGTGACAGGGGCCACCGGAATGATTTTACTAGGGCAGATGATGGGCTGGGATGTCTCCTCCTCCTGCTCCATGGGCATGAATGACCTGGACAAGGCATCTGCGCGTACATTCTTGTCTGCGGGTCGGAAATGGAGCTGGAAATCGAACCTGGCAAAGAACAAGGACCACCTGGCTTGCTGTGGGTTCAGTCGCTGAGCGGACCGTAGGTATTCCAGGTTCTTGTGGTCCGTGTAAATGATCACAGGGTACACTGCTCCCTCCAGAAGGTAGCGCCATTCTTCCAGAGCCGGTTTGACTGCCAATAGCTCTCGGTCACCGATGGTGTAGTTGCGTTCAGGCGCTGAGAAGCTCTTGGAGAAGAAACCGCAAGTAACCATCTTCCCGGAGGAGGACTTCTGCATGAGCACTGCTCCGGCTCCCGAGGAGGAGGCATCCACCTCCAAGGTGAACTGTCGGTTTAACTCCGGACGGTGGAGCACAGGGGAGGAAGCAAATGCCCGCTTCAGGGAGCCAAACGCGGCATCGGCCGCAGGTGACCAGTCCTTTGGATTAGCCCCCTTCTTGGTCAAGGCGGAGAGAGGTGCAGTCAGAGCAGAGAAGTGAGGGATGAACTGACGGTAATAGTTTGCAAATCCCAGAAAGCGTTGGATTGCCTTCAGTCCAGAAGGAGGGGGCCAGTTGAGAATGGAAGAGACCTTCTCCGGATCCATCTGCAGGCCGGTATCAGAGATTACGTAACCCAGGAAGGGAAGAGAAGACTGCTCGAAGACACACTTCTCGTACTTGGCGTACAGACGATTCTCCCTCAGTCTTTGTAGTACCAGCTGCACGTTCTCTCTGTGGGTCTGGAGGTCCGGAGAAAAGACCAGGATGTCATCAAGATACACCACCACACAGACGTAGAGAAGGTCCCGGAACACGTCGTTCACCAATTCCTGAAAGACTGCTGGTGCGTTACACAGGCCGAAGGGCATCACACAGTATTCATAGTGCCCATCGCGAGTATTGAACGCGGTCTTCCATTCGTCCCCAGAGCGGATGCGGACCAGGTTGTAGGCACCCCGAAGATCCAACTTGGTAAACACACGAGCTCCTCTAAGCCGATCAAACAATTCGGGGATGAGCGGCAGGGGGTATTTATTTTTCACGGTGATTTGGTTCAATCCCCGGTAGTCAATGCATGGGCGTAGGTCGCCCTCTTTCTTCTTAATGAAGAAGAAGCCTGCTCCAGCAGGAGAGGAGGATCTCCGAATGAATCCCCTTGCCAGGTTCTCTGTGATGTAGGTAGACATGGCTCTTGTTTCGGCAGGAGACAGCGGATATATCCCTCCTCGAGGTGGTGTAGTTCCCGGGAGCAGGTCGATGGCACAATCGTAAGGACGATGTGGCGGCAGGCAGTACCTCTGACTCCTTTTTATCAAAGACGTCCGCGAAGGACCAATAGGCCGAGGGCAGTCCCGGTAGGGACTCTGGAACCGGAGGTCGTCGGATGGGCTGTATGGTCTTCAGGCAGTTCTCGTGGCAAGAGGAGCCCCATCGGGTGATTTCACCAGTACCCCAGCTGACTGACGGTTCGTGTGTCCGTAACCAGGGGAGTCCCAGCAGGATTTGATGAGACATGTGTGGGAGGACATAGAGAGCGATGTTCTCGGTGTGCAGGGCACCGATACGCAGTTCCACCGGCTTGGTGATCCACGAGATGGTGTCAGAGAGGGGTCTCCCATCCACAGAGGCAATCACGAGGGGTTTGTCGAGTGGAGTAACAGGCACCTGGTACTTGTCCACAGTGGCCTGCTGGATGAAATTGCCTGCTGCCCCGGAATCGAGGTACGCCTCGGCCGTGAACCGCGTCTCTCCCGTTGTCACTTGAACAGTCCACGTAACCGGGTCAGAGAGAGTCCCAGCACCTAGGGTGGCCTCTCCTACCAACCCTAGGCTTTGGAGTTTCCCGGCCTCTCTGGACAGGAGCGTAGAAGGTGTGTACCCTCTCCGCAGTAGAAGCAGAGACCCTTGGCGAGCCGTTCTGCTCGGCGTTGTTCGGACTGCCGCAAACGGTCGATCTGCATGGGCTCGTGGACGGAGACACCAGATGACGTTGACTGAAGTACGGCGGGCTTCTGCGGAGGAGAGAAATGCCGTATCGGACGTCTCTCACGGGACACCTCTTTGGATCGTTCCTGAAAGCGAAGATCCACTCGAGTCGCTAGGGCAATCAGGGCATCCAAGGTGGACGGCACGTCACGACCAGCCAGCTCATCTTTAATACGACCCGAAAGACCTTCCCAGAAGGCGGCGGTTAGAGCCTCATTGTTCCACCCGAGTTCCGAAGCCAAGGTGCGAAAACGGATGGCATATTGGCCCACCGTCAGAGTCCCCTGACGTAGCCGGAGGAGAGATGAGGCAGACGCGGAGGCGCGTCCGGGCTCGTCAAAGGTGCCACGAAATGCCTGCAGGAACTCCTGGATGTTGGTGGTCACCGGATCCTCCTTCTCCCACAAGGGGTTCATCCAGGCCAGTGCCTCACCCTCTAGATGGGACATCATGAACGCGACCTTGGCTTGGTCGGAGGCAAACAAGTGCGGCAGCTGCTTGAAATGGAGAGAGCATTGATTGATGAATCCCCTGCAGGTCTTGGGATCTCCGGCGTACCGGGGTGGTGAGGCCAAACGAAGTCTGGAAGCATCCGAGGAGGCTGCCACGGGAGCTGTGGCCGTGGATTGTACAGTGGAAGCTCAAGATGCCGAAGATGTGACCGACGCTTGTAGCGTGTTCAGGCGGGCGTCCACAGAAGACATGAAGTTCAGCATGCGGGTCTGGGTCTCACGCTGGCGTGTGAGTTCCTCCTGCAAGGCCGCTAGTGCTTCGGCGGGATCCCTGGCCTGTTCTTACTGTTAGGGCCAGGTGGACGGGCAGACCCAGGAGGTGGATCCACTGGGCCGAACACCTTACTGAAGGAAAGGGGTCCGGTAGCCGGAGCACTACACGTAGCAGGACAGTCCATTTCAAATGAGTGGAATGGAGAAGTCCCTGGGACCACGGAGTCACTGATGGTAGTCCGGGTGACGGAGCTCAGGTTCGGAGGCCGAGATGTTGTCAGGCAGAGTCTGGAACCGATGGAGCGAGAGGACGGATCACCACAGGGATCAGAGATGGTACGGACTGACGGGATGGCAGATAGTCAGCGTTCGGGGTTCGGGAATCGGCAGGACCGGATGGCGAGGCAGGAGCGGCTCTAGAAGAGAGATAGGTAAGTATATCACCGACACAAGGAGACCTGACTCCTAGCTTAGGAAACACGAAGAACAGGCCCCGCCCACTTGGAAAGGAACC
Organism: Anomaloglossus baeobatrachus; assembly: GCF_048569485.1. Classification (NCBI taxonomy): domain Eukaryota; kingdom Metazoa; phylum Chordata; class Amphibia; order Anura; family Aromobatidae; genus Anomaloglossus; species Anomaloglossus baeobatrachus. The sequence goes on from NC_134353.1 coordinate 625,583,004, forward strand.
CCCTATATACCCTGCACCTGAATCTGCAATATCCTGTTTGGAGGACGCTGGCCCTTTAAGAGAGGGTCAATGACCGCGCGCGCGCCCTAATGCACATGCGCGAGGCCCGGGTGCCAGAAGCCAGAGCAGGGAGCGGTGCACAGGAGGCAGGAGCGTTCAGCATCGCAGATGGGCGCCGGGACCGAGGATCGGGTTGCCTGGAGGACGCAGGTGAGTATGCATGGAGGCCGTGGAGCGGGGGACGCCTAGCAAAGGAGCCGGGGAGCGTGGCAGGGGAGCTGGGGAGCGTGGCCGGGGAGCCGGGGAGCGTGGAAGGGGAGCCGGTGAGCATGGCAGGGGGGCCGGTGAGCGTGACAATAGGATTGGTGAGATATACACGGCACATACAGGAATATGAATGTGTCTGCAGCCAGATTAACTGTCGTTGATTGCTATGTGACATCTGCATTCTAGGGCATGGCATTACAGTACAAAGCTTACGGAAACTGTGCAGAGTCAAACTTTCACTGCTTCCTGAGTCTCATACACTTGGATAAATAGACAGACAGACAGACATAGATAGATAAATATTTTTTTAACAGATGTAGAAAAATGTGCAATGTATACAGTGTGTCCACCCATATCCTGTCCACTACCATTAACTTGAGAATGGCGGCAGCTATAGCCATAGAAGTGGTGTCTAGGTATAGTAAAGTAGCCATGCACTACGCAATGAAACCACATATAGCGCTACCTGGTGGAAAACAACGAAGTTAGCATTTTTATCTCGAAAATGGAACAAGATAGAGTAAATAAGTAAATTACAAAGTTGTAGGACATCATCAATTCAATATGAATCGACACCTTGCATACAGAAATGCTATAATTAGAATGTGTAAAACTCACAAGGCTGCGGACGTGAAGCGATACCTCATGGAGACCTTCCTACAAGTCATTGGGTGTGGTGGCTGCGTGGAGTGGCCTCCACACTCACCTGACCTGACCCCATTGGACTTCTTTCTGTGAGGTCACATCAAACAGCAGGTGTATGCGACCCCTCCACCAACATTGCAGGACCTACGACGGCGTATCACAGATGCTTGTGCAAATGTGTCACCTACCAACGTGCAGCAAGATACAGTATGCTGTCCAGAGTCCAGATGTGCATTGCAGCTGACGTTGGCCACTTTGAGCATCAAAGTTAAATGAGCGCCATATGCGTGACCAGCATTCAATGTTTGGGGGTGGTCATGGGTTTCATATCATAGCATTTCTGTATGCAAGGTGTCGATTCGTATTGAATTGATGATGCCCTACAATTTTTTAATTCACATTTTTTGTATTAATGTCATGGCATCTAAGATGATGAAGTCAGGGAGTTATGGTTAGAATGGCTAATATGTTTATAATTGTAATCAATAAAGGTTGCTGTGGCCATATATTTCCAATTTTACTCAAAATTTCTGGTTTGGTATCGTGCTTGAGAGAATTAACAATACCTTAAGCCTGCTTTACACCAGGCAATCTATCGTGCGATAGATCGTCGGGGTCACGGTTTTTGTGACGCACATCCGGCATCGCTGGCGATGCCGGCCTGTGTGACACCTCCTAGCGACGCAGTATCGCTCACAAATCGTGAGTCGGGTACTGCTCGTTAGGTTCCATAATATCGGTTACTTTAGTCGCCCATCGTTTCCGTGGTAGCACACGTCGCTCCGTGTGACACCACGGGAACGATGAGCAGCTCACCTGCCTCCCGCGGCCGCCGCCGGCTCTATGTGGAAGGAAGGAGGTGGGCGGGATGTTTACGTCCCGCTCATCTCCGCCCCTCCGCTTCTATTGGCCGGCGCCCGTGTGACGTCGCTGTGACGCCGAACGTCCCTCCCACTCCAGGAAGTGGACGTTCGCCGCCCACAGCGAGGTCGCACGAGAGGTAAGTATGTGTGACGGGGTTTAGTAACTTTGTGCGACACGGGCAGCGATTTGCCCGTGACGCAAAAAGGACGGGGGCGGGTACGATCGATTGTGAAATCGCACAATCGGTCGTACCGTGTAAAGCAGGCTTTAGTCTAGTGAAGTCTGCCTCCTTTTCATTGTTTACTAGGCAGGGCCCCGTATTTTATACAGTGGCTATGCCTGGTATTATAGCCCAGACCTATTCAACCCATTGGGACTGAGCTACAATATTAGACACAGCCACTACAACATGTTCAGAGCTAATAAAGAGGATGCAGTGTTTGTCACAGCTTTTTCATCTCTTCTATCTGGACCTCCGTAGATAAAGAACGTTGACTATAAAACTATATTAATAAATTAAAGATCTCAGAATTTTAGATCTACAATAAAAAGTTTAGACATTCATGTTAATGCTAAACATCACAAATACTAAAATACCAATTTTAATTGTATAAAAGGCATGTTCTGATGTTAAATTTAAATTTGGTGCACAAAAATACCACAATATTAAAGCAAACCTTTCTCCAAATTTTTCATGTTGAACTGAACATACAATGTCATTTCGCCTCTCCATCGCAGAGATATTAGCAATCAAAATATTTGGTAACTAATTAGTTAACTTTTGTTAAGACAAGTGGGTGCCATCAGATAGTTTTTCACTGGAGGCGTCTACTTCTTCTCTTTCTTTAATGAAATCCATAAAGCCATATTTTGTATAGAGACTCTAAAGGCCCCTTTACACGCAACGACATCGCTAACGAGATGTCGCTGTGGTCACGGAATTCGTAACGCACATCCGGCCTAGTTAGCGACATGTGATGCCCTGACATTGCAGGAAGTCACACATAAGCCCCCACATAAAACCTTCCCTCACCTAGGTTACATACAGCCAACCTGAAACCCTAGCCACCCCCCTCACGGCAAGACAGGCACACCAGTGGGTGGGACCAGGCGGTTAGGAAACGCCCACCTAGGGGTCTAGACAGCCCGGGGCGGGAAAAAACAGTAGTTCAAGTCAGTCAAGTCTAGAGTTCAAGTTGAGAGGAGTGGAGGCTGGGGCTAGGTGTAGCTCCAGCAGAGGCGAAGCTCAAGTTGACAGGTGCCAGGGTCAGAGCCCTGGTACCTTGGCTAGGTGGCACACGGTGGTCTCCGTCAGCAGGCGATGGGAAGATGGCAGCCGGAGATCCGAGGTGGACTGGGACAGGGTTGGAGCCCGCCGGTACCGACACCGGAGAACCAACCCGAAACCGTGCACAGAGGTGGTACTCGGACCCTGAAGCCAGGACCTGAACCAACGGCCTAGCTAATCAACCGATTGAGGGCAGGATTTTAGGTCCTGTCCCAACCAAAGTCCCAAAAGCAGATAACCACCCACATAGAGGGATAGGGCAACCGCCAGGGCCCGATAGATCCCACGGGTCAGTGTTAGTGGGCACGGCTCCTCAGGTACACAACAAGCCGGGAGCGGACTCCTGTGTTCCATAACGGGAATTCCAACACACGCAAACATAGCGCAGAGGGAAAAGACGGTGACCACCAGCCCAGGTGGAGGACCAGAGTACAACCGGCCGTGGCGGCCGGCCACCAGCACCTTGGTTTACCAAAAGACTCGTGTGATTTATTCAACTGTGAGTAACTAAACATCCCCTGGTACGTCCGGGCGCGCAGGCCCCTGCCATCGCCATTCCCTGCAAAGAGCCAATGTGCCCCGGGGCAACCATCCCTACCCACGGAGGGGTTAACATCTAGCTGCCATTACATCTCCCTCGCGGTGTCCCACAATAGCAGCGGTGTGCCACTTTTCCCAACACAGCATGAGTGGCGTCACAAACTGAATACGGCCAAGCCCGTACAACTACGTCCCCCTTTTAATTTGGCGGGTCCGCGTGACCCCCGGGTCCGGAGGATCCCTCAAGCCACACAGTGGGTCCGGATCCGAGCAGCCCGGCTGCTACAGGCGTGGGGGCAAGATTTGATGATTCTTTGCTGGTTTGTCCTGAGGAAGGGAGCTGTGTTCTCCTGAAACGCGTAGACTTGACCTGTTATGAAATAAAAGAAACATTAATCTGAGAAGAATCCAGTAGTCTTTTGGCGCGGCTGTGAAACCCATTCTCTACTACTCTCTGTTACAGGCGTGGGGGCGGCACAGACGTCATTGCATGTGACACGTACAAGCAACCGCTAACGATCCCAAATACTCACCAAATCGTTGATTGTTGACACATCGTTCATTTTCAAAATATCGTTGCTCCTTCTGGACGCAGGTTGTTTGGCGTTCCTGAGTCAGCACACATCGCTACGTGTGACACCCCAGGAACGACGAACAACAGCGTTCCTGCGTCCTCTGGCAACGAGGTGGGAGTGACGTTTATGCGGCTGCTCTCCGCCCCTCCGCTTCTATTGGTGGTCCACTGTGTGACGTCGCTGTGACGCCGCACGAACCGACCCCTTAGAAAAGCGGTTGTTCACCGGCCTCAGCAATGTCGTTAGGAAGGTAAGTTTGTGTGACGCGTACTACCGATATTTGCCGATTTGACCATGACGCACAAACGACGGGGGCGGGTGCGATCGCTAGCGATATCACTAGCGATGTTGCAGTGTGTAAAGCAGCCTTAAGGGTTCAAAAGATAATGACCCTTAGATGATGCACAAGCTACTCATACATGAAATAATGAGAAATAGGATGTTATGGAGAGGACGATTTGATATAAAGTAATATGATGCCAATCGTCGCCCAAAGTCCTCCGGGAAGATGACAAAGCCACTACGGGACTGGTGGACTGATACAGCAACTAAGGAAAACCCAAATGTGAACAAAGTGAATATTTAAGAGCACACCCCAACATACAGCGTCTCCCTGTTAGCTTCACAGGTACACAGGTAATGGTCACGTGTGAAGGGACACGACAGACAGAGGTAATCCAGTTAGCATCACTGGGAAACCGAGGACTGGTATACACACACACAAGTCTGCTACTGACACTGCAAACTACCAGTCACGTGCGTAGAGGCACGTCAGACCACGTGGGCCACATAGCTAGCGTTACTGGATGCCCGAGGACTGATAGGACATATACTGAGCCTCACCGTGCCAAGACACAGGTGTACCGAGATATGAATACCTGGTACCGGTGCCTAGCCCTCATACACACACACACACACACACACACACACACACGAGTTTGCCACAAGCTCTGCAGACTACCGGTCACGTACATAGGGGGCACGTCTGACCGAGTGGGACACCCAGTTAGCATTACTGGGCACCCGAGGACTGGTAGGACAGGAGCTGACCCTAACCGCACTGTGTTACCAGAGAATTGTGGTGTCCGGCACCAACACTCTTGACCTGCCTACCACTGTCCTAATCACACACATTCCTGCACTGACTCTGCAGGATAAAATGCCGCTGGAACCCAAAGACACATGCTAACTGAGCTTCCGTCATAGAGAATAACAATCACACGCCGATGGGCGTGACTAAAAGCCTTATATAGTCTCCTCCCTGCCTCAGGCCACATGGCATGAGGTAATGGATCTGGTTGTGGCCATCCCGCAGCTGCCACGTCACTGCTGACGTCACGTGCATGCGCGATATTGGTGATCCCGCAGTTAGTGCCTAGAAAGGGTACAGGAATCCGCACAGGCGCAGTAGCGCTAAATGAGCACTTAGACTCAGACTGGTGAATGACTTTAGCCACCTGGTGCCTCTCAGCCAGATGCCTCGAGCGACGAACAGGTGGCGCTACAGAGTCAACCGATCCCGGTACAGGAAATAGTGATGGGACCGGATCAGTTCGAGGCCCAGGGGAACGCCGAACCGTAACAGAGGATATAAAGTAAAAGCACCGAACGAGAAAGTAATTTTATAAAAGAAGTATAAACATAAAAACATTACTTACATAGTAAAAGAATGAGAGAGAAGTAGAAATATGGAGGCAACCAAAAATAACACACAAATGTTTGTATGGACAACATAACCCCCAAAAGTAGCTGTGAGGGACCATAGCCAAAGGCTGTGTAACCAATGTAATGGCAGAGAGATGGACACAAGGTGGGCTAGTCATATGTAAATATCCCAAAAATGGGATTAGATAGACCCCATGTCTTCATATCTCCAAACAGAATGCAGCCTAAGCCAGTGCCAAGTCTGGCACCCTAACGTATGTAACCATCATTGTTTACCCTGTCTTCTGGGCTATGGTCCTTTTCCCCTTGGTCCTAATGTTCATGGTTACTATTACCTTTGTTTGTTTTTTCTGGTCTTTATCCTCCTTGGGTGTTTTTCATTGTCCTGATTTGGTTTGTCCTATCACAGCCTGAGTGTGGATATATATGTTCTCCCTTCATTGCATTTCCTTGCTCCCTATGGTTTTATGTGGACCTTTTCCTAGGAGCTCTAGCTCTTTCTGTTTGGGATGTTCCTTTGAAGAAAACACCAGTTGAGTGTCTGCTGTTGTTTGTTTTCTTTCCAGGCCATTTATCCTTTCAACTTATTTGTACAGAATTCAGTTTAGCTCACCACAGATTTCTGTTTGGTACTGCAATTCTTCCTCTCCCCATGTAGGCAGTGCTTTGTGGCCTCCACTCTTGTCTCTCAGGAGGCACATGAAACCCTTCGATGGCCATTTACAGAGCCTGGTCTTAAGCGATGCTGTTAGTTGTGCGGCTAGGGTCTTTAATCTGTACCGGGACCAGTTGGGTGTAGCCGTGCATTCCCCTTTTCCATTTCCAATTTGTGTGAGTGTTATATGTTCAAAACACTTGCTTCCTGTCATCAGCTGTTCTAGTCAGTAATAACTACAGCGTGAGAGTGCTGTAGTCATGACCTAGCATATGAATTGGCAGACTGCTGTGCATGCACACACAACACACAAAGACTGTCAATCTACATGCAGGGGAGTGATTACAGTGTGATCGCTGTAGAGTGGTAACTTTAACAGATTCCTGTACCACTCTGATGACTGAAAGTGAGCAGCTGCAGGGAGAATAAAATTTAATTTTGACCCTGCAACCCCTGCTTCATTAAGTCAGGTGGACATTATTTAAATACTATTTATCCTTAGATTACTACTGTAAATGCAGGTAAATAGCTTTTTGGAGGTGAAAGGTTTTCTATAAGTGTATATCATTAGTGTGGAAATTTATATCAGTAATTAGCATGGTGTCAACATTAGATGGGCATTACTACTCAACATGTCAGGTTAAACATATCCTATTCATCATGTAGAAATCTGTTCCTTAATTCATTCTCCATTGCACTCAGGTTCAGGTTCAGCTAGGATTCCTTTACGAACTTCCCCCTATGCTGAGTGGGTAATATGCCGCATTCTGCTTACAAATTTAAAGTATCTGAAGCAACTGCTAAGTGTGGTAAATGAATCACTGCAGAATGAGGAGGATTGTATGTCCAAGGCACATGCCTATACACTGAGTGCCAGCGAGTGACACTAGTATACATACAGGACTTCAGCTGCTTGGAAAGGGGCTCACTGCTCCCCAGGGAATGACTTCATTTGTACAGTATGCTAAAGCCGCTACTTGTTTAAAGCATTTGCTGCAGCCAAAAGACAAGGGCTCACTTTCACTATTCTGTTTATATCACAGTTGAGTGAAGAAAGCACAACTTAAAAAAGTGACATAAAAATGCTATCAGCAACTTCTCACTATTAAGTCTTAAAAAAACTGAATAAAGTTTAAATTTAGACTCCATTTTTAATGGGTGTTTTACTTTTAATAAATTAAGTAGAATTTTTTGATCACATGTTGCAGCCATGTTGCATTTTATTGTCATTATTGAAGAGAATCAAGGTTTTCCAACAATTGTCAAAAAATTACTGCAGAAGCATTGGCTTGCCAAAATAAAATGCAAGGCGACTGCGACACATGAAAACAGTCTAAGGTCGGAGTCACACTTGCGAGTGTTTCGTGTGAGTCTCGCATTGCATCACTCGCCACGGCCACACACTTTGGACAGGAGCGTCTCAGCTGCATAGAAATACATGCAGCTGACCTGCTCCTGTTAGTAGATCAGGGCTGACACTAGGAATTTCAGGACTCCATATTGGCAAAATGTTTTAATCAAAGCTTTCATGTGTCTTAGCATGCCTTCCACCAGTCTTTCACACTGCTTTTGGGTGACATTATGCCACTCCTGGTGCAAAAATGTAAGCAGTTCTTCTTTGTTTGATGGCTTGTGACTATCCATCTTTCTCTTGATTAAATTCCAGAGGTTTTCAATGGGGTCCAGGTCTAGAGATTGGGCTGGCAATGACAGGGTTTTGATGTGGTGCTCCTTCATCCACACATTGATTGACCTAGCTGTGTGGCATGGCGCATTGTCCTGCTGGAAAGAAACAGTCCTCTGAGTTGGGGAACATTGCTTGAGCAGAAGGAAGCAACTGTTTTTCAAGGATAACCTTGTATGTGGCTTGATTTATACATCCTTCGCAAATATGTTTGTTGAATCTTCTTTATCTAATTTTTAGTTTTGCCCAACACCTGGACATCTAATTGTTAGACGGAGACCTGGAGGGGTGTACAAGACACAGTGTTTTGCATCCACAGTGAAATTTGGTGGAGGATTGGTAATGATCTGGGAATGCTTCAGCAAGGCTGGAATTGGGCAGGTTAATCCTTGTGAAGGGCGTATGAATCAAGCCGCATACAAGGTTATCCTGGAAGAACAGTTACTTCCTTCTTCTCAGACAATGTTCCCCAACTCTGAGGACTGTTTTTTCCAGCATGACAATGCACCATGCCACACAGCTAGACCTGAACCCCATTGAAAACCTCTGGAATGTAATCAAGAGGAAGATGGATAGTCACAGGCCATCAAACAAAGAAGAACTGCTTACATTTTTGTGACAGGAGTGGCATAAGGTCACCCAAAAGCAGTGTGAAAGACTGGTGGAAAGCATGCCAAGACGCATGAAAGCTGTGATTAAAAATCATGGTTACTGTATTTCACAAAATATTGATTTCTGAGCTCTTCCTGAGTTAAAATATTAGTATGGTGGTTTCTAAATGATTATGAACTTGTTTTCTTTGCATTATTTGAGGTGTCTGAAACCAATGAAATTTTTTGTTATTTTGACCATTTCTCATTTTCAGAAAATAAATACAAAATTTATTGCTTGGAAATTCAGAGGCATGTTGACTAGTAGTTTATAGAATGAAAGAACAATTCACATCATACATGAAAAATCAGAGAAACTGAACATCTAGAAATGGTGTCTTAATTTTTGCCAGAGCTGAATATACAGTGCCTACAAGTAGTATTCAACCCCCTGCAGATTTAGCAGGTTTACACATTCGGAATTAACTTGGCATTGTGACATTTGGACTGTAGATCATCCTGGAAGTGTGAAATGCACTGTAGCAAAAAAGAATGTTATTTCTTTTTTTTTTTTTTTTAAATTGTGAAAAGTTTATTCAGAGGGTCATTTATTATTCAACCCCTCAATCCACCAGAATTCTGTTTGGTTCCCCTAAAGTATTAAGAAGTATTTCAGGCACAAAGAACAATGAGCTTCACATGTTTGGATTAATTATCTCTTTTTCCAGCCTTTTCTGACTAATTAAGACCCTCCCCAAACTTGTGAACAGCACTCATACTTGGTCAACATGGGAAAGACCAAGGAGCATTCCAAGGCCATCAGAGACAAGATCGTGGAGGGTCACAAGGCTGGCAAGGGGTACAAAACCCTTTCCAAGGAGTTGGCCCTACCTGTCTCCACTGTTGGGAGCATCATCCGGAAGTGGAAGGCTTATGGAACTACTATTAGCCTTCCACGGCCTGGACAGCCTTTGAAAGTTTCCACCCGTGCCGAGGCCAGGCTTCTCCGAAGAGTCAAGGCTAACCCAAGGACAACAAGGAAGGAGCTCCGGGAAGATCTCATGGCAGTTGGGACATTGGTTTCAGTCAATACCATAAGTAACGTACTCCACCGCAATGGTCTCCGTTCCAGACGAGCTCGTAAGGTACCTTTACTTTCAAAGCGTCATGTCAAGGCTCGTCTACAGTTTGCTCATGATCACTTGGAGGACTCTGAGACAGACTGGTTCAAGGTTCTCTGGTCTGATGAGACCAAGATCGAGATCTTTGGTGCCAACCACACACGTGACGTTTGGAGACTGGATGGCACTGCATACGACCCCAAGAATACCATCCCTACAGTCAAGCATGGTGGTGGCAGCATCATGCTGTGGGGCTGTTTCTCAGCCAAGGGGCCTGGCCATCTGGTCCGCATCCATGGGAAGATGGATAGCACGGCCTACCTGGAGATTTTGGCCAAGAACCTCCACTCCTCCATCAAGGATCTTAAGATGGGTCGTCATTTCATCTTCCAACAAGACAACGACCCAAAGCACACAGCCAAGGAAACCAAGGCCTGGTTCAAGAGGGAAAAAATCAAGGTGTTGCAGTGGCCTAGTCAGTCTCCTGACCTTAACCCAATTGAAAACTTGTGGAAGGAGCTCAAGATTAAAGTCCACATGAGACACCCAAAGAACCTAGATAACTTGGAGAATATCTGCATGGAGGAGTGGGCCAAGATAACTCCAGAGACCTGTGCCGGCCTGATCAGGTCTTATAAAAGACGATTATTAGCTGTAATTGCAAACAAGGGTTATTCCACAAAATATTAAACCTAGGGGTTGAATAATAATTGACCCACACTTTTATGTTGAAAATTTATTAAAATTTAACTGAGCAACATAACTTGTTGGTTTGTAAGATTTATGCATATGTTAATAAATCCTGCTCTTGTTTGAAGTTTGCAGGCTCTAACTTATTTGCATCTTATCAAACCTGCTAAATCTGCAGGGGGTTGAAGACTACTTGTAGGCACTGTATATACAGTATGTACAGTACAGACCAAACGTTTGGACACACCTTCTCATCTCTACAACAACTATTAAGAGGAGACTTTTTGCAGCAGGCCTTCATGGTAAAATAGCTGCTAGGAAACCACTACTAAGGACAGGCAACAAGCAGAAGAGACTTGTTTGGGCTAAAGAACAGAAGAATGGACATTAGACGAGTGGAAATCTGTGCTTTGGTCTGATGAGTCCAAATTTGAGATCTTTGGATCCAACCACCGTGTCTTTGTAGAAAAGGTGAACGGATGGACTCTACATGCCTGGTTCCCACCGTGAAGCATGGAGGATGAGGTGTGATGGTGTGGGGGTGCTTTGCTGGTGACACTATTGGGGATTTATTCAAAATTGAAGGCATACAGAATAACCATGGCTACCACAGCATCTTGCAGTGGCATGCTATTCCATCCGGTTTGCATTTAGTTGGACCATAATTTATTTTTCAACAGGACATTGACCCCAAACACACCTCCAGGCTGTCTAAGGGCTATTTGACTAAGAAGGAGAGTAGTGGGGTGCTACGCCAGATGACCTGGTCTCCACAGTCACCAGACCTGAACCCATTTGAGATGGTTTGGGATGAGCTGGACCGCAGAGTGAAGGCAAAAGGGCCAACAAGTGCAAAGCATCTCTGGGAACTCCTTCAAGACTGTTGGAAAACCATTTCCGGTGACTACCTCTTGAAGCTCATCAAGAGAATGCCAAGAGTGTGCAAAGCAGTAATCAAAGCAAAAGGTAGCTACTTTGAAGAACCTAGAATATAAGACATATTTTCAGTTGTTTCACACTTTTTTAAGTATTTCATTCTACATGTTTTAATTCATAGTTTTGATGCCTTCAATGTGGATCTACAATTTTTAGAGTCGTAAAAATAAAGAAAACTCTTTGAATGAGGAGGTGTGTCCAAACCTTTGGTCTGTACTGTCCATTATATATATATATATATATATATATATATATATATATTTATATATATATATATATATATATATATGTGGATATATACTGTATATATATATACACACACACACACATAAAGTCATGGCGATGTTAGCACCCTTGAAGTTGTTGCACAAAATAAAGTATTTCCCTCAGAAAATTAATAATACACCCCCTACACCGCCCTTCTCCATAATATCTTCCTATCTCACACACTGCCCCATGTGTAAAATCCCCCCACACACTCTGCCACTCTGTATAATATACCCACAAGCAATGCCCCTGTGTATAATATCATCACACACTGCCCCTCTGTATAATATTCCTCCCCACACACTGCCCCTCTGTATAATATCCCCCACACACTGTTCCTCTGTATAATATCCCCCCACACACTGCTTCTCTGTATATCCGCCCACACACTGCTCTTTTTTAATAATATCCCCCCCACACACACTACTCTTCTGCATAATATCCCCCATAAACACTACTCCTCTGTATAATATTCCCACATGCACACGGCTCCTCTGTATAATATCTCCCCCAACACACAGCCACTCTGTATAATATCACCCCCACACACACTGCTCCTCTGTATATCCCTACGCACACACATTGCATTACATTACATATATGTCCTCCTCCTGGTAGACATGTCCCCTTCCTAGTATATATGTGCCCATCCTGGTATATATGTCCCCATCCTGTGTTCTTCCTGCTTTTTATGTCCCCATCCTGGTTTATTATCCTCCTCCTGGTATACATGTTCCCATCCTGGGACCATCCTAGTATATATGTCCTCATCCTGGTTTACTTTTCCCCATCCGAGTATATATATCTCCCATCCTGGGCCCCTCCTGGTATGTATATCCCCCTCCTGTGCACATTCCTGCATATAGGCCCCCATCCTGGATTTGTCCCCTTCCTGTTATATATGTCCTCCTTCTTGTATATATGTCCCATTCCAGGGTCCGTCCTTGTGTATATATATCCCATCCTGGGCCCCTCTTGGTATGCATATCCCCCTCCTGTGCACATTCTGGTATATATGTCCCCATCCTGATTTTTATCCCCTTCCTGTTATATATGTCCTCCTTCTTGTATATGTGTCCCTTTCCTGGGCCTCTCCTCATATAAAAAAACAAACATTTTAGTCACCCTCCCCAGCTCCCATGTCTTGCGGCATCCTCTCTGAGCAGCAATGAATTTCAGCTGGATATGCGCCCTCCGACACACATCTAGCTAAATCAAGGCAGGAGCTGGGAATGGTGGCCCCCACCACCGGCAGAGGCATAGCTAGAGGTTTGACTCAAGGGAAGTGAAACTTCTGAATGGGCCCCTAACCAGGTAACCATGTTTACCCCTCTGTTACAGTCTGCACTCCTCTATCCCACACACCCTGCAAACCCCAATCCCACGCAGCCTGCACCCATCTATCACAGTCTGCACCCCTTTGCCATGCCCTACACCACTCTGTCATACCCTGCATCCTTGCAAAGCCTGCACCTCTCTGTCATAGCCTGCACCCCTCTGTCACAGCCTGCATCCCCCTTTCACAGCCTGCATCCCTCTGTCACAGACTGCACCCCTCTATCACACCCTGATCCCCTGTCAATCTACCCCCCTCTGACACAGTTTGCCCCCTCTGTCACAGTCTGCTCCCCTCTATCACCCCCTGTCCTTCTCTGTCACACCCTGCACCCCTGTCACACTCTGCCCCCCCATCACACTCTACCCCCCCTCTGTCACACCCTACACCCCTCTGACACAGACTGCACCCCTGTGACACACCCTTCACCCCTATTTCACACTCTGACCTCCCCTCTGTCACACTCTGCCCCCCTCTGTTACACCCTGCACCAATCTGTCACACCCTGCACCCCTCTGTCACACTCTGCCCCCTCTGTCACACCCTGCATCCCACATATCTACATCTTCCTTCATTACCTGTCACATGTGCCCTCATCTTCTAGAACTTCTTTATCCCCTGGCTCCACCCACACGGGTCACATGGGTGTCATCGCAGGTCCTGCAGCACTTGCTGGTATTTTCTTCCGTCTGGGCCTGGAGAAGATTATAGTTTCCCTGCCTCTGAAACGCGCTCATGTATTAATCCATCAGTCCCCCTTAAAAAGCTGCCGGATTTCCTACTTGGCTTGACATGGCAAATGGAGTTAAAACAAAAAAAGCCCGATGCCGTGTCCTCACCATCTCCGTGTTGCCAGTAAAAGTGTGATCATGAGGTGCAAAGTGATGACCTCATCACACTGGGCTACAGGATGACGCACAGCCTCTTTGCTCTGCTTTGCTCACCTTGCTTTCCAGCACATGGCTAATTTGCATGCGATGCCCTAGAAAGGCTTCGCATGCACCTTAGTCGTGTGCAGTGGCTGCAGCGACACTGCTGGGCCCCTCTGATGCTGCTGTGACTGGGGCCGGTGAAGAGGGGGGCCCGGCTGAGTTTCATAAAGCTAAATAATTACCCCAGGCCCCCCTCTTCACTAGGCCCCGTACACCAGTCATGGTTGTAATGCCCTGATGGCGGCCCTGCAGGAGAGTGTGCAGCAGTGTCGGGTGATGCGATGCGAGACTCAGAAAGTCACTCGTTAGTGTGACTCCGGCCTAAAGGTTGTGCCAAGTTGAGCACCCAATAGCTGAATGCTTGTGAAATAAAAATTACAAAGCATTTGCCATCATGGTAGATGGAGCCACACATGACTGGGCATATCGTAAGGTAATATACTGATTGTTCACTAAATTATTTGACCTGATAGATGGAAAGATCCTTTTACTTGAAAGGCACAGTAAAAATCTGCAACCCTTTTTTTTTCTTTTTCTCAGCTTCTTCGGTGGGTGCCTTACCACTAGCTGCACTATTCTAAATTACTTTGCCACTTACTTTTATTTGGCCGAGATAAAAAAAATGTGAAATGTCAATCAGTTCATATCATAGAGGACATCACCTGTTAGTTATTGAATTTAGCAATAATGTAATTTTTTTATATGATCTGCAGAACTGGTATCTTTGACTATAAGTCACAAGTGTTATGCATCTGGCTGAGACCTTTGCGGTATCTGGGATTAGAAGGTCATGGCGATTATGCAGACCATAGCTCCTTTTTAACATGAGTAGAGTGGATTTATTTTCATTTGGTGTTGAAGGGGTTAGGAGTTCCTTTTTGATCCTGCTGGAATTCTATATATCTCTGTCAGCTACTGACAAGGGTTTGTTTCTTTTGCAGTCAAAGGGGTAATTTTATTGGTGCCTGTCCCTCCATACTTAACCTGAATAAAAGTCTGAAAATTTCTGACCCCAGGTTGTGTGGAGGATTACAGCCTGGGTGTATACCTCTCCTCCGCATGTGAATCTCAGTTTGTTTTACCTACAGAAGGTGTTATAGGTACGAAAACTAAAATAATTTCTGTCCTTTTGGATAGTGGGACAGAGTCCAATATGGTGGATGCTCGGTTTGCCCAGACCTATGTTTTCTCTTGTAGTATTGTGGTGAAATCCATCCACATATTTGTGTGACACCCTGGACTAGCCAGGTAGTCACAGACATTACACCTTACACACCCCCTCCCCTGGATAGTCACACCAGTCAGACAAAAACCCTTGTTGCCTCCCTCCAGGGTCTGATGTCCACACCAGGTGGGGTGGAGCCAGGCGGTTGGCCCCACCCACCGAGGAGTTCACAGGTCTGGAGGCGGGAAAAGTGATGGAGAACTGAGTAGACAGTGAAAGTGAGAGGTCAGAAACTGTCGGTGTCTGGGTAGGGGCCCAGAAACAGACAGCAAGGTTGGCAGACATTGGTGGCTGTTTTGTCCCCACTTAAAGGCGATGGGAGGTGCGTAGTTGTGAGAGGTTGTGAGAATCTTACCTTCGTTTTTCCTATAGGTGAGGCAGACAGGACCAGAGCGCTCCAGAGTGAAACATGCACATGCTGAGATGAAATAATGGTGGTTTATTTTCTCCAAAGGTTAGGACATGCAGAGTGCAGTAATCCAAGTACTTGGCATTGTAATTCTCCTGCGATGCTTGTCTCTGAAGCTACTACGTGGTCAGAAGACTGCTTCTCGCAGCTCCAATAAGGGATGTTGTTCTCACAAACTCTGGTTTGGAATGCACATACCAGGATTTGATGCAAGAGGGTCATCAGACACTCCCATGGGCTGGACAAAAGAAACAGAAGAGCCAAAAGGTCTGACCAGTAGATGGCAGCAGAGACAAGAATGAAAAACATTAAATAACAGTTTTAACTAAGACAAATAGAAACAGCACAGTGGCCGTCTGCAGGAGTTAGTGGACCTCTGCAGAACCGTAGGACCGGGGTCAGGCGGTGTCCAGTCGGTACCGAACCGTGGAGTGGAGTGAAGCTAAGCACACAGGCAGGACCATCGGACCCCGACTAGGCATGGAGCCGCCGACAACGGTCAAATCCGAGTGTGACTGGAACCCCAGGGGTTTCCTGACAACAAAGACTCGACAGAAGGCAACAGTCCACACCGTGAGGATATACAGCCACCGCCATAGGCTAGAGATCCAAGGGCCAGCACCTGCGGGCAAAACGGGCTCCTTCGGTACCTATACGCTGGGGAGCGGACTACCGGTGGGCAACCACAGGAGTCAGAACATTCTAACCAGGTGCAGGGAAAGACAGCCACCATCACACTGTCCGGGGAGAGAGCACAAACACTGCAGCTGGCTGCGGGACCCGTCCATCCAGCCGTTTGGTTTACCAGAGACTCTGTCATTGACTGCCTGAGTGAGTACACCAGTGCCATCCGGCACCGTGCCGCGCTGCCCCTGCAACCCTGCACCCCAGCCTTTCAGCCTCCCGGGCCCCAGGATCACCAACCTCTACCCACGGAGGGGACAACATCCTAGCTGCTCCCTACCATCTCTCCCGGGATCCCCGTCACCAGCAGCGGTGGTGCCCTTTATCACCACGACCCGTGGGTGGCGTCACGAACTATCACCCTAAACAAACCACCCCCTTTTCACTCGTGGAGGAGGAGCACTGCTCGAGTCCCCGGGTCCGGCCCACCGCTCGAGCCACCGAGCAGCAGCAGAAGCCCCAGACCCGAGCGTGGCGAGCGCGTCCCCTCCACCCGCGACATTTGTAATCAACTCTGTGCCTCTTGATCAGGTATGTTTTACATAAATTGTGAATAACTTAAACCTTCGCATATGAGCTCTGCATAATGAGCTTATTTCTTGCTATGTTATTGAAGGCCTTCCTACTTCTATAGTACTGGGCCTCCCCTGGCTAGATAAGCACAATCCTGTGGTTGATTGTCAGTCCAGGAAGATAGGTGGATTGATTGATTGATGTCTGTATGAATAACTGCCTGAATACTTACCATCTACACCAAAATCTTACCCTTTTTTTTCTCTGGTTTTGAGGATGTGTTCTCAGAAAAGGGATGTCAAGATTCCCCCCATCACGGTTTCCACCCTCAATTCTATGCTTTCAGTAGGGATGGGTCTTTGGGGTTCTTGATGAGGAACATGTTTTTTTATTTCTCTCTTCTCTATGGCATGGAGTTCAAAATAATTTGAAAGTTAGGGGACAGATATAAATGCATTCCTAATAAAAATATGTCCTCCAGGTCTGGACCTGTTTGTGAATAACTGGGTGTGGTCATCTACCAGAAATATTAAGTTAAAAGTTCCTTCCTAGACACTGGGTTCTAGGTTCAGTGGTCCTTATAAAGTTATAGCCATCATTAACTCTGTGGTCTTTCGCCTTGAGTTATCTCAAGCACTTAAAATCCAGAATATATTTAATAGATCGTTGAATAAAAATATGTTGTTTCATCTGAACCGTCACCTTTACCATATGGTAATTTGGTGTTTTAGGTTGAAAGATTTGTTGATTATTCTTTTGTTCACCTCTCTCTTCAGTACCCGATGCACTGGAAGGGGTATGGTCCAGAGGAGCATCCATCTGAATAAACTGGTAATAAGGGTCCAGAGGCCCTTCATAGAAGGGGGGTACTGTCATGAGTGTGTCACATCCATTTGAGATCTTTGCGGTATCTGGGATTAGAAGGTCATGGCGATTAGCAGCTCATAGGTCCTCTTTAACATGAGTAGAGTGGATTTATTTTGATTTGGTGTTGAAATGGTAAAGAGTTTCTTTTTGATCCTACTGAGATTCCATATAGCTCTAATCTCAGTTGCTGCCCCTTGCAGCCACTCCCTTTCATTATTTAAACTCACTTCTTACTCTCCCATATGCCAGTTAAAATTCTTCTATGCTGACCTTGTAACGGGGTGCCAGGGGTGCCTCGGGGGTTGTAGTCGTGGCCCCTTCTGCTAGGCTTACCCCTGGTGCCGCCGTCACTTTGGGGACAGGAGATGACTTGGTGGGGCAGCGTGTGGTGGTGCAGACGCCGTCGTCAGTTGTACAGAGACTCTGCAGACATGGATCAATTGAACCAGCAGGCATTTTTATTAAACACTTCTTCTTCACAGAGGCACAACACTTCAGGTGACTTCACACTTTTTGCTGAGGGGAAAAAAACCTGTTCCTGACGTCTCCTCCAGTGGGGATGTGCCCGGCTAATCCACTTCACCTGGCTCCCACTCCGGCTAACACCTACTGGACCCACACCAGTATTGCTTCGCACTTGAGGCTACTCCTTCTCTTCTTTTCTCCGGCTTTCCTATTCACTCAGCTCCCACACTCTGCCCCTTCTGCTTCTTCTCTCCCGTCCCAGACTCGACTGCCTCTGGTTCTAACTTTTTCCTAAAACAACTCCTTCTCCCTCCCCTTACTTCTGCCGGCTCCTCCTTTCCTCTACCCTGTTCCTATGGGGACAGCCGTCCCACCCGGCCACCAGGGGATCCCACTAAAACAGTGTAATAACATTAAAACATTTTATTAAATAACATCAACATTCCGGGGAAACTGTACCTCGTTGTAATGGGTCTGCCCACCCCTTACAACCTCCCAAGAGAAGTTTCCTTGTGGAAGCTGTGGAGTTCTGTTTGCTGTTTTATTCCTGCTTGTTTGTTTCTCTCATGGTATTTTCTTGTTGTAGTAATCAGACCAGCATCTTGCTGCCTAGCTCACTAGTCAGGGCTAGCCCAGGGTCAGCCAGGGCTTAGACATGTGATTATGAATGGGGGGCAAGGAACCATCTAGGGACAATAGGAAGTACAGGGTTCAGCCTCAGGTGGCTATTTAGGGATCATCTCTAACCCGTCTCCCTATTATTAGGGCCACTTTAATATAGTTTTCCCTGGGTACTTGACTTCCCTTATTTTGCGCTGCATGCCGGGCGACTCTTTGTTTTGTGGGGACACCATATTGACATTGTATACTGGTAAGCACATTATTATAATTTGAGTATGTGGTTGGAAAGTTTGGTTGAGGGCGTCACTACCATTCCTGATCTGAACATCTAGATATTCATCTGATGTAACTGTTAAGGTCATGCTTTCATTGAAAGTCCTTTACTGCTGCGGCATTGCCTTGCACTGGGTATATGTCTAGTCCAGTTAAATGTTGCAGATTCTGTGTGAGTCACTGTTTTATCATTATGTTAGGAGATGGACATACTCATGTTCTTTTGACAAGCCTACAACCTGCCGTAACCCTCAGTCTGATATAACGCCGCACAACAAGCTCTACCTACTGTAATCTCACCTACCCCTTGTAGACTGTGAGCCCTCATGGGCAGGGACCTCCATCCTCCTGTACCAATCTGTGCCTTGTATTGTTTATGATTATTGTACTTGTCCCTATTATGTATACCCCTTTCACATGTAAAGCGATTGAATAAATGGTGTTAGTGTGACGCCCTGGCCGGGCCAGGTAGTCACAAATAGGGCCCCGCACAACACCTTTCCCTCACAGGTGACATCAGCCAACCCTTAAAACCCTAGTCACCCCCAAAGGGCTTGATAGACACCAGGGGGCAGAACCAGGCGGTTGGAAGAAGCCCACCTAGGAGTTTTAGACAGCCTGGGGCGGGGAACAGTTCAGTTGAGTCGAGTGGAGTTGTAGAGTTCAAGGAGAGTGGAGGTCAGGCCTGTGTCTGGGCCTGAGACAAACTGACAGGTACCAGGGTAGGAGCCCTGGTGCCTTTGGCTAGGAGGCAGACGGCGGTCTCCGTCTGCAGGAGCCGGGAAGACGGCTCGGTGGAACCGAGGTGGACCGGGACTGGGTTGTAGCCCGCTGGTACAGACCCGGGGAACCGACTCGGAAACCGAGCACACAGGGGGGTACTCAGACCCTGAAGCTAGGTCCAGAAGCGACTGGAACTGGTTAATTAACTGATTGCGGCCAGGACTAGAGGTCCTGCCCCACCCAAAGTTCCGATTGAAGTCAACAGCCCACCGAGGGGGATAATAGGCCACCGCCAGGGCTCTGAGATCCCACGGGCCAGCGTCTGCGGGCAAGGGCTCCTTAGGCCACATCCAGCCGGGAGCACACTCCTGAAGTTGCAAGCAACATTCTGAAAAAAGTGCAGGAGAAAGACAGAGATCACCAGCCGGGTGGGGGAACCAGAACGCAGCCGGCTGCGGGCACCGACCACCATCACCTTGGTTTACCAGAGACTCGTGTGTTTCCTTAATAGTGAGTACACCAGCACCCTGCCTTCGCCCATCTCCGTGCACCACCAACCCCAATGGGTCCCGGGGCCACCATCCCTGCCCATGGAGGGGTTAACAACTTGCTGCACAACATCTCCCCCGGGTGCCCCGTGACTGCAGCGGTGGTGTCCAATATCACCACATACCGTGGGTGGCGTCACAAACCTAGTATGGCCCAGCCCGTACATATACGTCTACCAAATCCCCCTTTTCATTCGGAGTGTCCGCGGGATCCCCCGGGTCCGGAGAGCCTCGAGCCACCCACCGGAAGGTCCGGACCGAGCAGCGGCTGGCTGCTGGCACGTGGGCGGCACACCCTTATAATAAATAATAATAATAATAAGAAGAAGAATGATCCCCCTTCTAGACACCAATATTGTAATCTGTAATGTGAACTGAATTATGCGTTAATAGTGTTCAAGTGTGTTTTGGTTGACAGTAGTGTAAGCAGTGCTTTCTTTGCGGTGTTACGCGCCGGTACAGGATACCAGAAAATCTGAAGAGTGCCTCTGGCTGTGTCCACATGGCTAATTTATAAACTATACAAATTAGCCATGTGGAGCGAAGGCACAAGCCAGAGGTGTCTCCAGGGGGCGCTGTGGGGCTGCCTGATGCAGCGGTGTGGAAGTCTGCCGGGTGGGAGCCGCTATTCTCTGAGCGCAGCTGTCACGCTGACAGCCACACTCATAGAAAGTGCAGCGCGCGGCTCCCACTGCTCAATTGTCCTAGTATCTGTCAGACGCGAGCACAATTGGAGCGGTGACGCTGGCGCTGACTTCCGGGTCAGCGTGACGGCTGTCATGTGATCAGGTCAGCTGATCAGACTGCTGACCCGGAAGCCAGCGCCGCAGTGCAGAGGCGGCAGAGAAATGCTGAGAAGTGCTGCACTGTGGAGCTGAAGAAGACACGGACGGAGGAACATTATGGGGTAAGAGGGGAGTATTTATGAAACAGTATGGGGGAGAGAGAGGGGGAGGGAACTATTTGTGGACACACTATGGGGGAGACAGAGGGTGAGGGAGGGAACCATCTGTGCACACACTATGGGGGGACAGAGGGTGGGGAGGGGGCAATATGTATATACACAGTATGGATGGGGGAGGGAACTATCTGTTGACAGAGTATGGGGAGAGAGAGGATGAGGTTTCATGCATGGGGAGAGAAATGATGAGGGGTGATGTATGGGGAGAGAGGATCAGGTTTCATTCATGGGGAGAGAGGATAAGGGGTGATGCATGGGGACAGAGGATGAAGTTTCATGCATGGGAACAGAGAGGATGTGGAGTGAACTGGAAAGAAATTTTGAGGACACAGAATAAAGAGTGACATGGTATGAGGAGCAAGTGGGCAGGATGGGGAGTGAGGTAGAAAAGTATATGGACACACAGGAGGTAGTGAGGAGACAGTAAGGGATGAGAAGAATGTGAGTCGCACAGAATAAAGACTGGGTAGTGGAGGGGGTGGTATGGAGAGGGGGTACAATGGGAAGACAGTGTGAGGTTATAGCAAGGAGGGGGAGTGGGATGAGGGCACAGTATAAAGACGGTGCAGTATAAGGAGACACAGTGTAAAGGACACTGTAAACAGTAGGCTTAGTTTGGAAAGAGGGAATATGGAGGGCATGTACCAAAAGAGGGACAGTGTGGGTCATATTTTATGCAGAGAACACAGTGAGGGGCCATTATTTATTCTGGGGCACTGCGTAGGGCAGATATTTTTAAGTAGAAGTATTATAATCATTCTGCTATTTTAGGAGCATCGTGTCGGGATGTGTTACAGAAGACTTGAGAAGATGGAAATCTGCAGAGAACACAGTGAGGGGCCATTATTTATTCTTGGGCACTGCGTAGGGCAGATATTTATAAGTAGAAGTATTATAATCATTCTGCTACTTTTAGGGACATCGTGTCGGGATGTGTTACAGAAGACTGGAGAAGATGGAAATCTGCAGAGACGAGATGTGAATGTGAAAAGTCATCATGGCGTCAGGACAAGATGAAGACTAGAAAGAAATGACTAGCGACAACATCATCTATAAAGGTACCTGAATGTAAATGTTTATTTGTGATACTGACTATGTCTTATCATTAGGCCTTGGTCCCACTTGCGCATTGCTTCTGATGTGAGCACAATGGGACCCCACTGATCCGCTGATTATGGTGCAGGTGACCGGAAATGCTTATTTCTGGATCTACTCCGTCCTCTGATGGCGTCCGCGGCCGGGTACTGCACATCCACCTCATTGATTTTAATAGGAGACTGCTGCCACTATCAGAAGACGGAGCAGATCCAGAACTGAGCACTTCCGGCCACCTGCCACCACCAGCACCTAGTGTAGGGAATTGGCGGGGGTGCCAGGTGCCGGACTCTGACCAGTCAGACATTGGTGACCTATCCTAAGGAAAGGTCATTAATGTTAAAGTAGTGGACAATATCTTTAATAAAGTCGTGTGCCGTCTGACAAGTTAAGGGTTACTATGTTTTTATTTATGTTGTTAGGAGCATTAAAGGAGTTGTCCAAATTTGTGATGAGTCTGCAGTGACTCTGTGTGTCACTCTGTGACTGCAGCCTTCTGAATTCTCACAGTGTGCACTCTGCACGCTGTCAGGATTCTCTGGTGCCGGCGGTGAGAGTGGGAGGTTATGAAGCTGCAAGTATGCGATTTACATAGGTGTGGTCATGTGCTGAACAGACATGCTCAATGAAAATGAATTGACTGAGGCTGCACACATCAAATCAGAATGTGGCCAGAAGTGTACAAATCTCATACTTGTGCTCACATGATCGTCCACTCTTTCCACTGGCACCGGCACACCTTACCGCAGCCCCGCTACTCAATGTCAGCCGGCAGTGCGCCTGACAGCACCCCCAAACCCTCCCCCCCGCGCTCCTCGCCTCGGAGATGCGTACCAGCAAATATTTTTTTACAAAAAAGCACTGAGTGTAAGAGAGAGTTAATGTTTGGAACTAGCCCAGAGTGGGAGGGATTAGAGTGAGGGAGAGTGATGGTCTCCTGTTAGGAGGTCAGATAGGGTTTAGCGTTCAGTTTAGACAAACCTAAGTTCTGGTAGAAAGCAGAACCGCATGACATGGCTGTACCTAAATCAAGCAGAGACTGAGACAGAAGACATTGAGATACTGATGAGAGAGCAACAGAGAGTTGACCAAGATAGAGTGTGCTTCAGAAGGCAGTTGACCGAGAAATAGAGTGAATGATTAAAGATAGGTCTTGGGACAGGACGGCTAGCAGTATGGCCAGAATGATGCAGTAACATGAGACAAAAGGTACCCGGAGGGAAGTTCCCTAAGCATCAGCAAGCTAGAAGCGCAGTTTAGCTATACTGGCAATCCAGTTCCTTTAAGAGGAAAAATAGGAAGCTGAACCGTTGGAGAAGATGACTTTCACGAACTGTACTGAGGTACTGAGCTAGGTGGTGGTAATGGAAGTGGGACTAATGGAGGCACTAACATGTGAAGCTGAAGAAGTAAATAGATTGTGTGTAGAGACGCTCTGTTTCAAAGAAGTAATATACGAGAAGTTGTGTACGTGATAGATACTGTACATAGTTGTCATGAAATGGCTGTTTATTAAAAGAGTGTTTTTAAAGAACTGATAGTCTCCCTCCCTGAGTTGTACAAAATCTGGTCCTGGCCAGCAGGAATCAACGACAGCATGTGGCCTACAAAAGGTGTATCTCATCTCTAGTGCAAGTACATGTGGCATCCCTGAGTATATCAGGGTGCTACAGGGTACTGCAACCCTTACCCAGGGTGCAGCGCCTACCCCCCATGGTTCTAGGTTCTTAAGAAACCAGTGTTACTACCATCAGCACAAATCCCAATCACACCTCACATCATGACCTGTGAGACACACTAGTGGGTTGGTCAAACTGGAATAAGGCCACCCACCTAGGGGTCAGTCAGACTGGTGGGAGGGAAGTTCAAGTCAGTTGAGTCTAGTAGAGGAGTCGAGTAAGAGCCCTCAAGGAGTGAGGAGCTGGTGAGTAGTAGCTCCCGGGGAGCTACACCAAGGTTGGGTTGCAGACGGTGGTCCGGGACCAGAGGAGTCGGGGACCGGTGGCAGTGACATTGGAAGGGTGCGACGGATATAGTCTAGGAGAACTGTCAGTATCCGAAACCCAAAAGAAACTGACCGGTTCCCGAGCACGACGGGGTACAAGACCCTAGGTCAGGAGCCGATTCAACGTCCTGATAATTAACCTGGGAGGGAGAGTCTCTTTATGAACTTCCCTAAGAGCTCATGTGTCGCCCTGGGATAAGGAGTACTCAGATCCGGGCCACGGGGTCACTTCTGTGGGTATCACGGTGGCGTGACCCGGTCTGTGATCCCAGGCTCCACAGTAAGAAGGGGATTAGGTAAGGGAGATTGTCTGTGACGCCACCCGTGGTGTGCGGTGAGGTAACGGAGCACCGCCGCTGCCGGTAAATGAATCCCGGGGATGGTGGTGGGCAGCAAGGTGGTAATTTCCCTCCACGGGTAGGGTGTTGGTGTCCCGGGACCAGGGTGAGGTGGTGCAGGGAGGAGATGGAGACCGTCTGAGAGCTGTGCGCCCGGTTGGACCAGGGGATGTTGTTACTCACAGTTCGCTTTGCAAGGAAATTCACACAGAGTCAGGAATTAACCAGAAATTGCTGGTGTCTGCAGCCTTCGGTGCAGAGGGTGTTTGGGGTCCCACACAGAGTACAGCAGGATCCTGGTCTTGTTTTGCAGCCAGATGCTTCTTTCTCCTTCCTCAGTCGGGAACGGGGAGCCCACTCCCCCTGCAGTGATCCGGGTCACCCCTGGATGCCGGCGGGCCACTACCCTGCCCCGGCCACCTCGGGCCCCTTCCTCACACTTCCCTTCCTTATAGCAGCCAGGAGCTATCTCCCCTGGTCTGTTCTCTTCACACTCCAAATTCACTCTGCAGCAGCCCCTCCCCTACTGCCCTGTTTAGCTCCTACACTGGGGGGGGGGTCTGTCCTGCTGCACTGGTGTGGGATCAGGTTACCAAGGAGGAAAATGGCCTGCACTTTGCTGGATTTTGCAGGCTCTGTGACACCCTGGTTTTGCCAGGGCATCACACTCAGAGATTGAAGGCATCATCACACCACGGGGGATAGGGCTTTCCAGTAAAGCGGCCCACTAAAATCCCAAGTGCCAGCCATCAAGAGCACAGCTACACTAAATATAGTGAGCAGGGCCCAACAGCTTCAAGCCAAGTGGCAACACAGAGAACTAACGTGTGCATGGGGGTGGGCTCTGGATTGGTGGGCTCTGGATTACTAAGTGATACCGGTGGGAGCGGACACCTGGACGGGTTCCCCGTAGTAACAGTGATGCACAAAGACTATGGTTTATCTTCAGTGTGAGTGTCTGCTTTATAATCCTCATCCAGCATCACGACTACCCACAGTGAGTACCCTAGTTCCCCTGCACCCTGTGCTCCCAAATACCAACAATACCCCAGAGGCTGGGGCCTTCCCTACCTGTGGAGGGACTGACACCTTGCTGCTCCACACTATCTGCCCCGGTACTCTTTCCAGCAGCGGCGGTACTCCCATTACCGCAACCCGCAGGTGGTGTCACAAACCTCTCCCCTGTACATAATCCCCTTCCGAGGATCGGAGTGTCTGCCGAGCCTGGGTCCGGACCCCTCGAGCCACGACCACCCCGGATCCGAGCACCCCGGTCTGTGCTGGCACAGTGAGTACCCTAGTTCCCCTGCACCCTGTGCTCATAAATACCAACCAATACCCCAGAGGCTGGGGCCTTCCCTACCTGTGGAGGGACTGACACCTTGCTGCTCCACACTATCTGCCCCGGTGCTCTTTCCAGCAGTGGCGGTACTCCCATTACTGCAACCCGCAGGTGGTGTCACAAACTTCTCCCCTGTACATAATCCCCTTCCGAGGATCGGAGTGTCTGCCGAGCCTGGGTCCGGACCCCTCGAGCCACGACCACCCCGGATCCGAGCACCCCGGTCTGTGCTGGGGTGGCACATACACACACCCAGCCACAATCCTTATCTTCCTGTAACGTGAGATGACTACCTCGCTCATGGCTACCATCCTGTACCACGTTACATTTGAGTGAGGTAGTACTAAAGAGGATAAACATATGTCTGTTTTTTTTCTATGGGCTTAAAAAATAACCCTGACCACTCCTGTCTGCAATTCACCTGCTCCATGTCAAATTGGTAGCTCTTCCTCTGCCGGGCTGCTCTATTTATGGGAATAAATAAGGAATAACGTTTGGAACACCATTCTAAGTCTGACCCTTACATAGTCACTGGTGTGCATACCTTATCTCCCCATAGTGATGTTTTTTTAGGTTTTTGCACCCAGTTCAGACTTAGAATGGTGTTCCAAACGTTATTCCTTATTTGTTAGTAGTTTTTCGTTTGTGAACCCTCCCCAACCACACCTATTGCCAATCCATATCATACGCATAAATAGCCTGGGTCTCAGCTTCCCATACACGGTAAGTTTTTTAACTGCATGAGAGGACACACACAAGCTAGGGACCCCAACGTAGAGAAATACTTTGGCGTAGTGTTGGGGCTCTATTGCATTGATCAATTCAGTAGCTAAGTTTCTCTTGATTCATATGTTCATGGCAGTAATGCAGATTCCATTTTTCACATTTTCACTCTTACATATAGCTATTGGATTTTTCAAGTCAGTATTCACACAGCAGTTTCTGCTATTTCATGTATTCCCCTTACATAGTCACTGGTGTGCATACCTTATCTCCCCATAATACTATTTATGGGAATGACTGCCAACATCATGCTGATTGACAGCATGTCAATAAGGTCGGAGTCAGACTTGCGAGTGACTCAAATCACATGCATGGCTGCACACTCTCCGGACAGGAGCATCTCAGCTGCATAGAACTACATGCAGCCTACCTGCTCCTGTCAGGAGAGTGTGCGGCCATGAGAGGTGATGCTGATGTGAGACTCACACAAGTCACTCGTAAGTGTGACTCCGGTCTTACCATAAGATCAGCAGTCAAGTCTCATGGCAGCATAGCAGCCCGGAAAAGATGGTGCTTTATTGACATGACTTCAGCTGAAGCCACAGAACCATTTGCAGGAGTGGTCTCTGACCGATCTGTGTTGTTGGCAGAGTTCAATGTTGGGCACAACAGGCTTTTTGTTAGCAACTATCTATCTGCTAGTGTGTCGCCCAGGGAAAGGGATACTCGGTCCCAGGCGGTTTACTACTTGGGAATGTCCCTTTGGTGGCCATTGCCCGGTCCTGTGCCCTGGGTGCTTTTTAATGGGGAGAATTTACAGGGGAGGTTAAAGTCATTTGTGTGACGCCACCTGCAGGTTGTGGTTAAGATGGTGAAACCGCTGCTGCTGAGTTGATTATCTGTAGGGCTGGTGGTAATGGCAGCTGTGGTGGTAGGCCCTCCGCAGGTAGGGCTGAGCCCAGGAGATGTATGATGGAGTAATAAGGGAGGCCTCACCGTGGGTTGTAATTAACAGTCTCTACTCACTCTTGGACGGCTGGTTCAGGTCCCTCTAGTTCCAGTGCTAGTTGATGACTCGGTTGCTCTGTCCCTGGCACCCTCAGTGTGGTTGGGTTCCCGTAGCATGAAGCGTTTGAGGCCCGACTGTCCCTTTTTGTGGCAGTCTCTTTGTCTGTATGGCAGGCAGTGAGGACCCTGTAGGGCTGGTCTGTGTTCCGAACCCTGATCCTTGCTTTACTGCTGGTGCCCCCGGATCTGTGAGTCAGTGAGGTCTGTGGAGGTTCCCTCACTGTGCAAGTATTTGCCAGACCATATGAAACTGGCGTCTGACCTAGGGCCCTGTTCCCCGTCGGTGCTCTAGACCCAGTGGTTATCAGGTGTACCTGCCCTGGCGACCACTCTCCTGTGCCCCCGCATCACCGTTAGACGACCCAGCTCTCAGGCACCTCTCCTCTCTACTCCTTACTACTGACTTATTAACTGCTGTCCCCTCCCCCAGGCTGTCTAGTACCTCTGGTCTGGCTCCGCCCTCTAGGTGGCCATCCCCTAGTTTCCGACTTGCCAATTACCCCTGGTGTGGAGTGGAAACTGTGATTTTGGTGTGTGTGGGTGTTTGCTGGCACTGGTGTTCGAGGACCCGGGGGGTAGGCCCTGCATCCTGGTGAGGATGCAGTTCCTAGTAGTGCCCTGAGTGGCTCAGGGGCGCTACACTAGTTCTTAGGCCCATAGTAAAAAATGAAATACTCACAGATAACCCCAGACAGACCAAATGCAGAGAAATTACTCTTTTACAAACTGCTGAAATATTAAAAATTCACAATATTTTGTGTAAGATCACTCGCTTTAGGATTTTCATTTGCCTGCTATCTACTGGTAAGTTAATAGTCAGTGTAGGGTTAAAGTACATTGAATTGTTGTATGCCAAGAGATTTGGTGATAGCAGTTGTAACCAAAAGTTTTTCATAAAGGTTTTCTTAAAAAAAAAAAATCATATTTTACCTTAAACAAGATTTAAAAGTAGCAATAACTTAAATAATTATTTAACTATTTATCAAATAATTAAAAAAAATCAAAAGTATTATTTAACCCCTTAACGACTTATGGAATACTATGTCCTTCATAAGTCATCTCCCTGAATTAATCAGCTATCACCTGCCTCTGCTCCACCAGCGGCTGTTAACTTGTTAAAATCTCTGACAGTGACATTTAAGAAGCACTGACAAGGGGCTGCTCTGCTCTAACCCCTCATTGGCACTCCTGCATTGCAATTTTGAGATGTTGATGGTTTATCATAACAACAAGGGATCTACTGAAGACCCCGGTGTCTGTTCTCATATAGCAGATTGTGATTTCTACTATTAGACCGGTGTCACACTTGCAAGTGCCTCGCGTGTATCTCACGCAAGTCTCGCGATACATCACCCGTCACGGACTCACACTCTCCTCACAGGAGTGGGTCAGTTGCATTCATCTCTATGCAGCTAAGACGCTCCTGTGAGGAGAATGTGAGTCCGTGATGGGTGATACAATGCGAGACTCGCACAAGATACACGCGAATCACTCGCAAGTGTGACACCGGCCTTAAAGTTAAAATCACCCCCTTTTTACCACACTAAAAATTAATAAATAAATATTTTTAAAAAATACACATAATTGGTATTGCTGTTCTTTCAAAATATAAGATAAATTAATCCAGTCGGTAAACAGCGTAAAAAATAAAAAATAAAATGGCAGAATTGCAGGTTTTCTTCTGTCGCAATAAAAGAAAAAAATCTACAGATGATGAAAACATCGTATATACCCCAACATTATATCAATAAAAATATCAGCTCAGGGTGCAAAAAACAATTTCTTACACAGCTCCATATCCCGAAAATTGAAAACGTTATGGCTCTCGTAAAATCTCGACACAGGCAAACAATTTTTTTTAGCAAATTTTTGTTTTTATTTACAACTTAAATAATACAAAAAGTATACATATTTGGTATCTGCGTATCGCACTGACCTGAAGAATCATACCGCTAGGTCAATTTTCTGGTCAAATTAATTCTGTAAATAAAAATTCCAAAAAACAATTGCAAAATGTCACTTTTTTTGCTATTGTACCACACATTTTTTCCACTTGCTTTCAATTGCATCAAAATGAATGATGTAATTCAAATGTACAACTCATTCTGCAAAAAATCAAGCCCTCACATGGCTATATTGACCTAAAAATAAAAATAAAAAGTTATGGCTCTTGGAATTAGGGGAGCAAAAAACAAAAACGCAAAAATGAAAAAAAGCTCGGTCCTTAAGGGGTTAAAATTTCTCATTGCATAATGATGCCACCATGACCCAAGACTTTCTGAGAACTGAAAAAGATCGCCATCTGGTCCTTCAACTACAGGGAACTTATCACTAGAGATCTGAGCTTGAACGACACACCATTGTGGAAATATTAGTGTTATTATGAAGCCTCCTGTTTGCAGCGGAACCTTTCATATTCATGGCGGGTAGATCGATAAAGCAAAATAAAAGACTTTCCTAGCAACACTCAAAAGAACATGAAATCATTTTATTACCCTGACGAATTAAAGTCAAGTATGTTAGGGAAAAAAACCTGATAACAATGTAAGCTTGGGAATTTTAGGTGTGGAAGAGGCTGCAAAATAAATGAAAGTACTAGTATTGACGCACTTGTATTTGTCACAAAGGAAGTTGTTACCGAAGGTAAACAAAAGGCATGTAAGATCTGTGTGACGCCAATGTTGAGGCTGTTTTTCAGCGTTAGAACATCATGTTGTTTTCTGTTAAGTGTGGGTACTTCTACACTGCCGCTCTGCTATGACACATTGTCGTTACACTCTTTTATTTACTAGGATTTTGGAACATTTTCATTCTTACATTTATTCATATGAAAATCTGAGGGCAAATGCCAAGTGTTTAAAAATTGAAGCTGCTCCTGACATTTACTGCTCCTCACACTTCAGCGTTTAAAAATGCTGCTCATAAAGTTATTTACGTAATTCCTTAATGACCACCCATACTCCTTTTTATGGGCATCATTAAAAGGGGTTGTCACTTTTGGGCACACTTTTTATATATCTATACATAGATATAATTGTCTAATTCTGTCTGTCTATAACGGAAATCCTGCGTCGCTGATTGGTCGCAGGCGGCTGGCATGACCAATCAGCAATAGACGCAGTCCTGCTGCAAATTGGCGTGGGATTTGAACGAAATCACGCTTCGCTGATTTGTCAAACACAAGACACCGCCCCACACAGACACCGCCCCACACATAAACCTCTATGTACACCCCAGCAGCCTCTATATACACCCCAGCAGCCTTTATATACGCCCCAGCATATATACCACAGCAGCCTTTATATACACCCCACAATCCAAAGCTTCTATATACACTCCAGCAGCAGCCTCCAGCACACCTTGCTCTTTCTTCTCTTTTCATGCTCTGTAGTACTTTCTCCCTCCCCTCGCTGGCCCTGCAGGCTGGGAGATGCGGCTGCTTCCTATTTCCTCCTCGGCATGTGTGACGCCCTGGACTAGCCAGGTAGTCACAGACATAACACCACACACACACCCTCCCCTGGATAGTCACACCAGTCAGAAAAAAACCCTTGTTGCCTCCCTCCAGGGTCTGATGTCCACACCAGGTGGGGCGGAGCCAGGTGGTTGGCCCCACCCACCGAGGAGTTCACAGGTCTGGAGGCAGGAAAAGAGTCAGATCTGAGTAGACAGTGAAAGTGAGAGGTCAGAAACTGTCGGTGTCTGGGTAGGGGCCCAGACACAAACCGCAAGGTTGGCAGACGGTGGTGGCCGTCTGCAGGAGTTAGTGGATCTCTGTGGAACCGTAGGACCGGGGTCGGACGGTGGCTGAACCAGAGAGCGGAGTGAAGCTAAGCACACAGGCAGGGCCATCGGACCCCGACTAGGCTTGGAGCCGCCGACAATGGTCAAATCCGAGTGTGACCGGAACCCCAGGGGTTTCCTAACAACCAAGACCCGACAGAAGGCACCAGTCCACACCGTGAGGATATACAGCCACCGCCATTTGCTAGAGATCCAAGGGCCAGCGCCTGCGGGCAAAACGGGCTCCTTCGGTACCTATACGCCGGGGAGCGGACTACCGGTGGGCTGCCCCTGCAACCCTGCACCCCAGCCATCCAGCCTCCCCGTTACACCACCAGGCCCTGGGATCACCAACCCCTACCCACGGAGGGGACAACATCCTAGCTGCTCCCTACCATGTCTCCCAGGATCCCCGTCACCAGCAGCGGTGGTGCCTGTAATCACCACGACCCGTGGGTGGCGTCACGAATATCTCCCAAAACAAACCACCCCCTTTTCAATCGTGGGCAAGGAGCGCTGCTCACGTCTCCGGGTCCGGCCCACCGCTCGAGCCACCGAGCAGCAGCAGCGGACCCGAGCGTGGCGAGCGCGTCCCCTCCGCCTGCGACACATGTCCCGCCCACCTCTCTGCTCAGCTGCCTCCGGATTACATGTGGGTTTTGCTGAGGGAGAGGTATGGGCAGACCCCTTAGATACCCGACAGCGGCCTTAGCAACGTGACATATATGTATATTCA
This sequence comes from Anomaloglossus baeobatrachus, assembly GCF_048569485.1. Classification (NCBI taxonomy): domain Eukaryota; kingdom Metazoa; phylum Chordata; class Amphibia; order Anura; family Aromobatidae; genus Anomaloglossus; species Anomaloglossus baeobatrachus. Next base: position 625,615,438 of record NC_134353.1, read on the forward strand.
TTGCATTATTCTTAAATCTTCATAAATAGACTACATACATATTCTAGAATACCCAATGCGCTAGAAGCGGGCCACCATCTAGTATATATATATATATATATAATATATATTAATGCTTGCATTTTGGACTAAACAACAATTTTGTAAAAAAAAATGCACTGTTTGTTTTCTCTAGCCTCTGTGCTCTGTGCTGCATGGTCTACTGCTGGCTGCAGACAACCGTTATCTAAGATTTTCCGTGGTCCACTCGGCTGCTGTATGAATACAGACAGTTGCAAATTTAGAGTAGCCAGGGCCCCGTCAGTTTAGAAGGCAAGGCCCCCCCTCAAGCCTTGATGTATGACGTGATATGTCACATAATAATATAATTTATATAGCATTATTAATTCAACATTGCTTTGCATACATTGGCAACTCTGTCACCATTGGGGCTAACAATCTAAATTCCTTATCAGTATGTCTGGAGTGTGGGAGGAAACCCACGCAAACACAGGGAGAACATACAAACTCCTTGCACATGTTGTCCTTGGTGGGATTTGAACCCAGGACCCCAGCGCTGCAAAATGGAAGTGCTAACCACTGAGCCACCATGCTGCCCACACATGACCCTCCTTTTCATAGATTATGAGAATGGCTACATGATTAATACACAGGTGCTCTGGCTCATATGTTTAGATGCAAAATGGACATTTTGTACCTTATGTACAGCACTACACATTACATAGCGCTATACATAATAGAGTAGGGATGGGAAATTCATTTTCCCAATGGTCCATATGAGCAAAAGCAACCATGACGATAGTGGAGGGCCTAACAAATAGGCTGAAATTAATTCTGCTCAATGTTAAGATACAATTAATACTAAAATATTTAAAAATAGTATCACTTAATATTGACCAGAATTAAAGGGGTATTCCTGTGCCGCCCCCGTGTCAGCAGTCGGGCTGCTCGGATCCGGATCCGCGGTGGCTCGAGGGGTGTCCGGACCCAGGGGTCGTGTGGCCACTCAAATGAAGGGGGTATTTACAGGGGATTGTGTTTAGAGTTTGTAACGCCACCCGTGGTGTGTGGTAAGGTGGAGTACCACCGCTGCAGTTGGGAGTACCCGGGGGCAATGGAGTGGGGCAGCCAGGTGTTGGGACCCTCCACGGGTAGGGGGGAATGCCCCGGGACTCAGTGATGGTGTTTGGGGAGTGCCGTTGGGAGTGAAGGGGTCACTTGCGTACTCACTCAGTCCATAATGCTGAAACCTACAACTGGATAAACCAAGGTTCTGGACACCGCTGCTGCTGAGGGGAGCTAGTTTTGGTCCCGTCCCCACCGGTGTTGCCTGGTGATCCGTGACCTTTCTTCTGGCACTAAGTTTACTTGTCCGTTGGTCCCGGTAGTATAGAACTAGTCGGGTCACACTCACCAGTGTGGCTAACTGTGGGAGCTTGCTCTCAGGGTTCATGCTTGGGATTTTCTGGATCGTTTTAGTGGAAAGTCCTATACCCCTCGTTGCACTAGTACCCCGATTCTGGAGCAGATGGAGAGTGGATCTTGAAGACTCCGTTCTCGTCGGGTAAATTGTCAGGTTGCCTAAAGCTACTCCCTGACCTAGGGTCCATGTACCCAGTCGTGCCCTGGTCCCAGCCCAGTGATGGTAGAAGGCTGTCCTCCTCGACAGTTCCGTGCCACTTGTCATGATCCCCTGCGACCGGGGGTCCAGCTCCTACTAGGCCCAGGCCACCGTCTGTTACCTAGTTGCTTCCAAGGAGCCCGGCTCCTGACCTCCTCTCTCCTTCACTTCCTACACTTCACTCTCCCTTCTGTCGACTGACTGACTCTCCTGATACTCCTGACCTCCCCTTACCAACCCCCCCAAGTGGCGACCCTATTCCACTCAGGCCGTCCACTGGTGTGTCTGTTGGGTGTGGTGTAGAGTGTACCTAAGATTTTACTAGCTGTTGTTGGCAGCCCCATGTAGTTGGGGACCCATAACCAAGGAGGGGGGGGATATTGCACAGAAGGGCAGATTGCACAATACCCTGTGACGACCTGATAGTCCAGGGCGTCACATTCCCATCTCCAGGAGTGTCTTTTGTATGTGTCTAAGTGTTCAACCTTGGCTCTAGGCTTATTGTATTTTGTTGTAGTGCATGCACTATATATTCAGGCTATATTTCTATGATATCCCAATTGCAGTTATCTTTTACCTTTTCGTCTGGGGCTGGGACATGGGGTTTGCTTTACATTTGCTATCCCCCTTGTTATTTCATGCACTGGTCGAAGTGCTATTTTTAAATGTTTTATCTGTGTGCTTTCATGTTTTTTTGGCTAAATAAAATTTGTTATATCTTTATATATTTTTGATGATCCTGAAATTCTTGCATCACCTTTTCACCTTTCATCTTTTTTGTTTTGTGCTTTGTTTCTCTGGTGTGCTTTTTGGTTTGATCCAAGTTATTTCTGTGGTGCCCTCTGTTACCATTCCCTGCCCATCTCCAAGATCCTATCCCAATATGCATTAAGTGTAATAATAATAATAATAATAATAATAATAATAATAATAATAGCAAATACCTCCAAATAGATAAGTAGTATAATTCTCCTGATATAACCATGTCTCTTACCTCATGTGCAGGACATTTTAGCTTAGGTATCCATGGTTATGTGCATTCATATAGTTACAATTAGTTTGTTGCTTGTGGTCATAACCATGGATACCTAAGGTAAAATGTCCTGCACGGTAAGAGACATGGCTAGATTAGGAGAACTATTTTACATTTTTAATTAGAGGTATTTGCTTATATTCTTATTCTTACACCTACTACATATTAGGATAGGATTTGGAGATGTGAATAACTCTTTAAAGGGAGCCAATCACCACTATTTTCGTATATAACCTAAAGCCAGTGCTATACTACTGGCACTATCATGCTCATTCTCTACATACATTAATGGTCAGCTCGGATGTTTAGGTTTTGAAATCCAAGAAAGTAAAGTTTATAAAATCAGCAGCTGCTTGAGTGACAGCAGCTGAGGAGCAGATAATATCTGGGTGGGTATTCATAGTGATCCCCTCCCCCTGTTAGAATTAACATAAGTGTGACGCCCTGGACTAGTCAGGTCGTCACAGGTAGTCCCATGCACACACACCCCCTCCCTAAAAAGATGACAGCAGCCAAACTTCAAAACCCTTGTCACCTCCCTCCAGGTTTTATGTCCACACCAGGGGGGTGGAGCCAGGCAGTTGGCTCCCGCCCACCGAGGAGTTCACAGGCCTGCAGGTGGGAAAAACAGTTAGTGAAGAGAGTAGCTTTGACACTGGAGGAGAGAAGTCAAGTTCAGGGGCAGACCTGTGACCAGGCCTGTCTATAGTCTACTCAGGGGGCTGGGTTGGAGCCCAGTCACCTCTGGCAAGGAGGCAGACGGTGGTGGCTGCCTGCAGGAGCTGGGATTACAGCCGGTGGAACAGTAGGGACCGGGGTCGGGTGGTGGCCCGCCGGTACCGAACCGGGGAACTAATTGGAAACCGGAGCACCAGGAGGGGTACACAGACCCAATACGAAGCCCACAACCCACTAGGCTAAGTCGAATCAACTGATTGAGGATTGGACTTTAGGACCTTTCCCACACAAGACCTGACTGAAGACAACAGCCCAACCTTTTAGGGTACAGCCACCGCCAAGGCATAGAGACCCAAAGGGCCAGCGTCTGCGGGCAAGCAGGGCTCTCCCAACTCTCAGCAAGCCGTGGAGCGGACTACCGTTGCGTAGGCATAGGAGTCAGAACATTCACATTAAGGAGGTGCAGGAGAAAGGCGGAAACCACCAACCTGTTCAGGGAGAAGCTGCAACCGGCTGCGGGCCCCGTTCATCATCCCATTCGGTTTACCAGAGACTCCAGTGTGTTGTGTCATAGTGAGTACACCAGTACCTTCAGGCCACGCACTGCGCTGCACCGCACCGACACCCCAGCACGTATCCAATCTCCCACCTCAGCGCCTCCCTCGGGCCCCCGGGACCAACATTCCCCTACCCACGGAGGGGTCAACACCAAGCTGTGCAACACCATCCCTGGGAGGCCTAGTCAACGGCAGCGGTGGTGTCCATCCATTCACCACAACCCGTGGGTGGCGTCACAAACTTAAAATTCCCTTACAAACCACCGCGGCCCCGGCCATGGAACTCCCCACCGAAGTCCCCGCGTGTAGCGCCAACCCCCATTACGGAGCGAAGTGACCCCGAGTCCGTGAAGAGCTCGAGCCACCCACCATATGAGCACGGATCCGAGCGGCTCGGCAGCCGACCGAGCGGTACATAAGCATTATACAATTGTGCTGCCCCGTGCTCGGCGGCAGCTGAGCCGCTCGGATCTGGACCTTCAGTGGGTAGCTCGAGGATCTCCGGACCCAGGGGTCCACGGTCACTCTGATCTAAAAGGGATTGGCGGTTTGGGGACGTATGTGTACGGCCAGAGCCGTGTTTGAGTTCGTGACGCCACCCACGGGATGTGGTGAAGGTGGACACCACCACTGCAGTTACGGGGCACCCGGGGGAGATGTTGTGCAGCAAGTTGTTAACCCCTCCGTGGGTAGGGATGGTGGCCCCAGGACCTGTTGGGGGAGTAGTTGGGCAGTGCAGGGAGATGGGCGGCCGGAGGGCACTGGTGTACTCATGATTAGTAACACACACAAGTCTCTGGTAAAACAAGGTGATGGTGGTCGGTGCCCACAGACGGCTGTAGTCTGGTCCCCACCCGGTTGCTGGTCTCTGCCTTTCTCTTGCAACTGTTTGTGTGATAGTGGACTACCTGCACCTGCAACGTCCTTCCGAAGTCCGCTCCCCGGCTTGTAGATGTCGGAAGAGCCGTTTGCCCGCAGACGCTGGCCCGTGGGATCTCTCTGCCATGGCGGTGGCTTTCTATCCCCCTCGTTGGACTGTTGTCTTGAGTCGGGACTTTGGGTGGGACAGGACCTATAGTCCTGGCCGCAATCAGTTAATTAGCTAGCCCCCAGTAGCTTCTGGACCTAGCTTCAGGGTCTGAGTACCCCCCTTTGTGCTCTGGTTTCCGAGTCGGTTCCCCGGGTTGGTACCGGCGGGCCACTACCCTGTCCCGGTCCACCACGGGTCCACCACGGTTCCCCTGAGCCGTCTTCCCAACTCCTGCAGGCAGAGGCCTCCGTATGTCTCTTAGCCAAAGGTGCCCGGGCTCCTACCCAGGCACCTGTCAGTCTGCTACAGGCCTGTCACACAGGCCTGTCCTCCTCCACTCAGCTCTCAAACTGATCTGACTGCTTTTCCCGCCCCAGGCTCTCTGAACTCCTCGGTGGGCATGGCAAATCACAGACAATGGGAGAGAGGGTAGGCGGGGGAAGCAGTGAATATGTATGAGATCTAATGAGCGGATTCGGAAGTAGTGTGACACCTGCGGGGAAACTCAGTGAGTAATTTTTTTTTCACTGCGCCTCCCAATCACAGCAATGTCAGTAGCAAAGATGGTAATCCCAGCATATTTAATGGTTGAAAATCAGGTGCCAAACATGCTAGAAAGGGTCTGGAAACTCACGAGGCGAATACCACAATACTTGAAGAGTAACGAATTTTGCGAATACCTTAATATTCATGCGAGTAATAAATAGTACCGATTACATTCGCTCATTACTGGTGCTGACCCAACAATAGGTCCTTTTAACACCCAGTGATCCTCACTGTACATGTGGCGCCCCTGAGGCTCCAGTCGCCACAGAGGTACTGCATCTCAGTCTGAAGTGTGGTATCCTATTCCTGGATAAGGAGGGAGTCACAAGTTGGCATACACTCAAACACAGATACACTCTTTATTTAGTGACACCCCATCAGGCCATGGTTCTTACACAGCCAGATTCGAGGTGGGGTTTAGTTAGTGGGAGCACACTGTAGAACGTTAGTCAGTCAGGAAGAAGGAGCGGAGGAGTGAAGACCTGTGGTCTGGAGCTGGAGCAGCTCGGCCAAGGATCAGGAGTGAAGGGGTCCTAGAGTCCACGGGAAGTGCGAAGTGCGCCATACACCCATGGTCTCGTTCCACAGCCAGCATACCGGAGTAGAGGGACTTGGCCGCAAAGGGGACTGGCCCCTCAACTAGTGGAGAACTATAAGGCTCAGCTAGCAAACCGGAGGCTAAGGATACTGCATGTACCAAAGCCACATCCACACACATCCAGTGAAAAGGTGACCATTTAGGGCCAAGGGATAAAGCTTCAAGCCACCCAACAGGGTCTACGGACACCGGCTTGGGGCTCTGTGTGTGTAGGCGTGGGGCAGGCAGGAGAGGCCAGCGCAGAAAGATGACCAGGGAAGGAACACAGCAGGGTGTACAGGGTTGTGCCTCCAAACTATCCGGGGACTGGCTGGAGCCCATCACAGCAGGACCCAGCACTCCGGGGGCAGCATTTGACTGGTCATGTAAACCAGGAACTTTCAACAGTGAGTAAAATCTTGAGACTGCATCCCTGTGTTGCCCAGTTATTTGCCTGCACCTTCGGCCCTGCTTCCCACCGTTACATCTCCATCATTTGTAAAGACTACCACTCCCAACAGCCCTGGGGCCCAGCTCTACCTGTGGAGAGCCATACCAACTGAACTGCATCACCATCTGCCCCAGCAGTCCCATCCCGCAGCATCAGCTATAAGTGTCCAAGTACCACAGATGGCGTCACGAACTATTGTCCCCTGTAAATAATCCCCACCATCATCTTAAAACTACACCGCTGGAGTCACGGATCCAGGACCTGTCGTTGTGACATTCTCCATTCCGAACAGAGACAGCCCGGAAACAAGTGTGCCCAGGCCCCAGTGGGGCGTGTCATACGCATAAAGTAGAACTGCACTCTTGTACTAGACAGAGCGCCTGTTAGGTAAATTTGACCCGAGATCTCCGGATACATTGGAAAATGATGCAGGGTCAGCACAGTGGTCCAGGTTGTCCGTGGCCAGGTGTATGTTATATTTTCTTCTTAATCTCTGTAAGTTATTTTGCGTTGCTTATTTAAATCCAATTTGATAATAAAATACTAGTTCCCCGACATTGTCTGGTCTCGTTCCTGATTTGCGACATCCTGTATTCTGAAATTAGCCTCTCCGGTTCCCATTCTGTTGTGAATAAAAAATGGTTAGAATTCTTGTTTTCTTTACATTTTACACAGCGTCTCAACTTTTTTGGAAACGTATTTGTAGGTTTACTTCTTTCCTGAATTGTGCACTGTAGAATGTGTCGGTGCAAATGCTTTATCGACATGACACTGGACATTTTACAATGCAATGTCAAGTGCAGACGCATGTGGTGGATTAGTAGGAACAAATGTTCAGAAACCGCAGTAAACTTTAACACGTGTTTGATCATAGCACATTAAACACATCTACAGATTGTACTCTGGGGAAGTTCAGTCTATTGTTCACAGGATGAATACTTCAAACTGCAACAGCTGGGGCCCTGAATGAGGCACGATCTCTGCCAGGGTGGCTCAAACAATAGGACCCAACGCACGAACATCTTTGAAGTCAAATTTGAAGTTTACATACATTGTATTTTTTTGTTTTATAGGAGATATTATCTGATTCAAATCACAAGTCACTTGCAGCATCTAAATGTACAATTTTATTTAATAAGAAGCCAAGTTGGCTTTGCAATTACATTTGACGTCTTTATCTTCTCAACCTCCCCCACAAAGCATTTATCAGAAGCCATCCCCTCCTACTGCCCTACACAGCTCTGCCTGACAAAGCTCTAAACCACTTTCCCGGCATTAGAATATATCTCAGTGCACAATGCATTTCCTAGCAACTAAAACTTCACTTTACCTTTTTGCAGACAACATTTCAATTAAATAAAGCTACAAAGACTATATAGAATTACATAGTGTGAAAATCAGCTTGAGACATTGCTTGTTTAACTTGCAAAAAGGCAGCCATTTAAAAAAGTTGTTTGATCAAAAAATATGGCTGATCTATTTTATTAAAAAGGTGCCAGACCTGTCTATGACTTATACATTGTATTGCAGATGAAATAAATGGAGCTAAGCTGCAGATCCAGACATAACTAACGGACAGGTGTGGCACTGCTTTGGAAAGGAAAAGCAGACAATTATCTAATCATACACAACTCCGTTAAAGAGGTCCAACCACCAGGATTTTGCGATATAAGGTAAAGGCAGTGCCATACAGGTAGTAAAATGCTGAGTCCAGGCATAGCTGTTATGGAAAGATCCGATGCTTGGTTGCTGAAATATCTTTAATCAAAGTTGCAGAAAAGTACTGCACTTTGCTTGACTGGTGCAACGCGGGCAGGTCTTTTTGAGTCAGATCCTCCCGTTTCTTCCTCCTCCAGCATCTTCCTGTCTTGCCCCACTTTCTTTATTTGAATATTGTGTCGCGCTGCCATTGCTCTTGTTGGTGGTGCGTGCGCTTTGCCACAGTACTCAGGTCTTCATTAAAATGGCGCCAGACTCTGCGCATGTACGTACTGCGATCTACGATGCCATTTTATTAAACACACTGCTGTAAAGACCACTAGAAGCATTGGCGTGTGCGCAGATGTAAAAAAAAAAAAATCTGCACACACGCCGATACTTTTCATGGTCTTCACGAAGTGTGTTCAATAAAATGGCGCTGGAGATTGCGGTACGCGCATGCTTGGACTTCAGCTCCATTTTAATGAAGACCTGAGTATTGTGGCAAAGCGCAGGCACCACCAACAACAGCAATGGCAGCACGGCACAATATTCAAATAAAGGAAAGGGGGCAAGCCAGGAGGATGCCGGAGGAGAAATAAACGTGAGTACTCAACCCACAAAGACCTGCACCTGTTGCACCAAAGTGGAGTACTTTTCTGCAATTTTGATTAAAGATATTTAATCAACTAAGCATCGGATCTTTCTATAACAGCTGTGCCTGGACTCAGCATCTTACTGCCTGTATGGCACTGCCTTTACCTGATATTGCAAAATTCTCTTAATTAGTCCTCTTTAAAGGCTGTTTCTGACTTGCGAGTTTCTCGCAGTAGAGCAATGCGAGAAAATCTCGCATTGGAATCGGACACACGTTAGTGAATGATTCAGCTCTCATCTGCGATTTTTTTCTCAGTCCGAATCGGACTGAGAAAGAAAATCGCAGCATGCTGCTTTTTTGCGAGTTTCTACTGCGAGTTTCTCCAATGCAAGTCTATGGGAGCGTGTAAAAAATCGGATGTCACGGGACGGCACTCACACCATCCTAGTGACATCCGATTTTCTAAATACATTTCTCGCATGTTTCCTAAAACACTGGAAACGAGTGATGTCTCCCAATGTCTGTCAATCACTATTCTCTGTCAGTCGGTCTCTCCCTCTCAGTCTCTATTCTCTCTCTGTCGGTCCGTCACTATCTCTGTCCCTCTCTCACAGTCTGTCGGTCATTTTCCCCTCCTCTCTCATACTCACCGTTCCCCGATCTCCGGCGCGGCGCTGCATGGCATTCACACTGCTCCGGCGGCTTTTACTATTTTGAAAAAGCCGGCCGCCCATTAAACAATCTCGTATTCCCTGCTTTCCCCGCCCACAGGCGCCTATGATTGGTTGCAGTGAGACACGCCCCCACGCTGAGTGACAGGTGTCTCACTGCACCCAATCACAGCAGCCGGTGGGCGGGTCTATACTGTGCAGTGAAATAAATAAATAATTAAAAAAAATGGCGTGTGGTCCCCCCCAATTTTAATACCAGCCAGATAAAGCCATACGGCTGAAGGCTGGTATTCTCAGGATGGGGAGCTCCACGTTATGGGGAGCCCCCCAGCCTAACAATATCAGCCAGCAGCCGCCCAGAATTGCCGCATACATTATATGCGACAGTTCTGGGACTGTACCCGGCTCTTCCCGATTTGCCCTGGTGCGTTGGCAAATCGGGGTAATAAGGAGTTAATGGCAGCCCATAGCTGCCACTAAATCCTAGATTAATCATGTCAGGGGTCTATGAGACACCCTCCATGATTAATCTGTAAATTACAGTAAATAAACACACACACATGAAAAAATCCTTTATTAGAAATAAAAAACACAAACACATTCCCTCATTACCAATTTAATAAGCCCCAAAAAGCCCTCCATATCCAGCGTACTCCACGGACCTCCACCGTCACTTTCAGCATGAAGGTGACAGGAGCTGCAGAAGACACCGCCGCTCCGGTCACCTCCAAGCAGCAACTGAGGTGAGTAGCGCGATCAGCTGAGCTGTCACTGAGGTTACCCGCTGTCACTGTTGGAGGATCCAGCGGTGGCCGCGAACTGTCGCATATAATTTATGCGGCAATTCTGGGCGGCTGCTGGCTGATATTGTTAGGCTGGGGGGCTCCCCATAACGTGGAGCTCCCCATCCTGAGAATACCAGCCTTCAGCCGTATGGCTTTATCTGGCTGGTATTAAAATTGGGGGGCAACACACGCCATTTGTTTTAATTATTTATTTATTTATTTCACTGAACAGTATAGACACGCCCACCGGCTGCTGTGATTGGGTGCAGTGTGACACCTGTCACTCAGCGTGGGGGCGTGTCTCACTGCAACCAATCATAGGCGCCTGTGGGCGGGGAAAGCAGGGAATACGAGATTGTTTAATGGGCGGCCGGCATTTTCAAAATAGTAAAAGCCGCCGGAGCAGTGTGAACGCCGTGCAGCGCGGCACCGGGGATCGGTGAGTATGAGAGAGGGCTGCTAACTTCAGTCACTCAGGGGATTAGCGGTCACCGGTGAGCCCTTCACTGGTGACCGCTAATCAGGACGCGGCACAGACAGAGCCACAGCATGACAATGAAGTCGGGTTAAGTTCACCCGAGTTCATTCTGATTGTGCGGCTCTGTCTGTGTCTGCTGTCATCTGCCATTCAGCTCTGCTACATGGCTGTCTGTTACTGCTGTCAGCGGCCATGTAGCAGCGCTGAATGGCAGATGACATAGTAAAAAATACGCATTACACACGCAATACACACGCTAGTAAAATCATTAATTTATTCAGAAATAGCATCGCACTTGCGTTGCACTCGCACCTAACGTGAACTAAAATCAGCCGAGTTTTTTTCAGCCCAGTCGGACCGATTTTACTCGCATAGAAGGAAGAGCCCGGACTGCTGCCCCAAAGGGGCTCAAGGGAGGGCTACATGACTAGGAGGGATGCCAGGCCATAGGGTTAATAAGGGGTTAATGGAGAAAGTCAGTTTGAGCGCGAAATTTGGGGGGTGGTGCTAAGGGTCAGTTAGGATCAGGGGTCAGTGTGATTGGTCAGGGGGTGGTGCTATAGGGGGTCGTATATAGGGCAGGTCAGAGGGGGGTGGGCCATTCCTACCTGGACAGTGACTGGAATCGTTGTGTCTGGATCCTGAAGATGGAAGATTTCATGGCCCAGATGAAGAGGATGGCGGAGCAGCGCGGACAGCGGTGGATGGAGGAACAGCTGCAGCGATGGAGCGGCGACGGCGCTGAGGAGGGGACCCCCCTGCCTCCGAAGCGGCAGCGAAGAACGCGGCCTCCGGAGCGGCTCAGCCCAGAGATGACACCGAGGAGCCGGCAGCGGAGACGGAGCCCCAGTGGAAGTGCGGCGGTGGATCCGGGAGTCGGGACGTCGCGAGGCCCAGGCCGGAAGTCGGGCCGCGGGCATCAAGGCAGCGGGGCGGTGAGCGACATGGCCGGCCTCCCCTCCTCTTCCGGTTCGCGGCGCACTTTGGTGACGCGCGCGTCGCGGCCGCGTGACCCGGCGCGGTAACCTGGCCCGGCGCGGTCACCTGACCCGGCGCGGTCACGTGACCTGCCGCGCTCACCTGGCCCGGCGTGCCCTTGTGACCCGGCGGGCTCACCTGACCCGGCGCGCTCACCTGACCCGCCGCGCTCACCTGACCCGCCGCGGTCGCGTGTGTCGGCGCGGTCACGTGGGTCGGCGTGGTCACGTGGGTCGGCGCGGTCACGTGGGTCGGCGCGGTCACGTGGGCCGGCGCGGTCACGTGGGCCGGCGAGGTCACCCGACCCGGCGCGGTCACGTGACCCCTCGTACTCACCCGGCCCTGCACGCTCTTGTGATCCGGCAGGCTTGCCTGACCTGGCAAGATCACCTGACCCGCCGCGGTCGCGTGGGCCGGCGGGGTCGCGGGGGTCGGCAGGGTCACGTGGGCCGGGGGGGTCACGTGTGACAGCGGGGTCGCGGGGGCCAGCTGGGTTGTGTGGGCCAGAGGGGTCACAGGCCAGGGATGAGGCCGCAGCGGCACCGGCAGCACGGGCAGGAAAACGAGCGGGGCCTATGCAGGAGCATAGGGTCCCATTGCCGGCGGGGGATTACGCACGGAGACGGCCCGGATCAGCGGGGCCCGGCCTTTCGGCGCAGAGGAGGGACAGCGACAGGACGGCGGCGGGGTCCGATGGAGCGCGCGGGGATGCCGGCCGGCATGCCCCAGGCAGAGTCTACACGGAGGCGCCAACGTCTAGATCGTCGCGGACGGCGCGGAGGACAAGTGGTTCTGCGGGCGGACGGGGTCTAAGGTCGAGTCTGCCGGACGGCGGGCTCCCTGGACCTGGGTCCAGTGAGGAGGATGATGCCATCTTGGAGGAGGACGTCGCGGAGGACGACATCAGGGACCATATCGTGGATGACGGTGAATCGGCTGGAGTGCGACGCGGAGGACATGTGACGGCTGTTTCGGGATCTTCTCGGAGTCAGCCTGGTAAGACCACAGTTTTTTCCTATTTCTCGTGCACCTGGTTTGGCCATGGATGGTGAGTCTGGTGGTATGGATGGCGTGCAGGGTTTGAATGTGGTAGGTGGTACGGGTGGTTTGCGTGGTGGCCCAAGTGGTGGGCAGGTCATGATTGCGGTGCCGGGTGACGGCAGTGTGGCATCCGAGTTGTTGAGGTTGGTCAGGGGTTTGTTTGCCCCTGTGGGGGGCCCTAGCATGGTGTGGCAGGGAGCGACGGGGCAGGAGGTTGTGGCTCCTGCGGCTGGAGGGGTTGCCAGTGGCAGTGTGGTTGGGGAGCCGGTGGTGGCGGCTCCCGCTGTCGCAGCTTTATACGGACGCGGCGGTGTCCAGTGGTTTTGGGGCATATTTTGGGGGGAGATGGTGTGCCGGCAGGTGGCCGGATTCGTGGCGGGTTTCGGGTCTGACTAGGAATTTAGCCTTGTTGGAACTTTTTCCTATTGTCGTGGCCATAGAGGTTTGGGGACAGGATTTGAAAGACAGAAAGGTGCGTTTCATGTGTGACAACCTGGGGGTCGTTCAGTGTGTTAACAAGTTGACAGCTGATTCCCCCCCGGTGGTGGATCTCTTGCGTCGTTTGGTGTTGAAATGTTTGGAGTTGAACTTGTGGGTCTGCACTGTACATGTGCCGGGGGTGCTGAATTCCGTGGCTGATGCTTTATCTCGCTTCCAGTGGGACCGTTTTCGAATGCTGGCGCCGGACGCGGAGCAGCAGGAGACCGTGTGGCCCGTCTGGTTGTGGGACCTGGTTTGCAACCGGCCTGGGAATTGATCAAGCATTCGGTGGCACCCAGCACGTGGCGCAGCTATAATGCAGTGTGGGACCGTTGGCTCGAGTTGGTGGATGAGGTGGGAGGTGATGTACCCGAAGGTGACAGTGTTTATTTAGTTTTGTTCATGATGGGCAGGGCAAAGGAAGAAGGCCTTTCGTGGTCGGCGGTTGCGGGCAGGTTGGCTGGCATTGCTTTCTTTTTCAGGTTATTGGGCTGGAAGGATGTCACTAAGGATTTCTGGGTTTGCCAGGCGTTGAAGGGTTACCGTAGGGCGGGGGCGCGCCAAGACCTTCGGCGCCCGGTGTCTTTTGAACTGCTGGGCAAGTTGTTGTCGGTTTTGCCCCGTGTGTGTTTCTCGGAGTATGAATGCCATTTGTTCGGGACCGCTTTTGTTTTGGCCTTCTTTGGGGCGTTCAGAATTAGTGAATTGGTGAGCAGGAACACTAGGAGTCACGGAGGTTTGTTGTTGGAGGACGTGGCATGCGGTATGGATGTGGTGCGGTGTTGCTTGAGACGGTCAAAGACGGACCAACTGGGTAGAGGTCGTGTGGTGGAACTGTGGGGTGTACCTGGTTTGGTGGAGTGCCCCGTTAAACGGCTGTCGGCGTTTTTAGAAGTGAGGGGAACCCGCCCGGGGTCCCTCTTGTCCCACCAGGATGGGTCAGCCTTGTCCAGTTACCAATTCGTCTGTATCTTTCGGAGGTGCCTGCAGTGTTGCGGTCTCAACGAGGCTGAGTTCGCGTCGCATTCCTTTAGGATTGGGGCCGCGACTCAGGCGGCTCGTTGGGGCCTGGGCGCGCAGGCTCTCCGCAAGATTGGACGCTGGGACTCGGCCAGGTTTAGATCTTACATCCGGCCAACCTTGTTGTGAGGTATTGGGGAGGGGGGGGCGGTCGGGGGCGGTATTTTATTGGTACTCATTACCCCCTTTTTTCTTCCACGTGTTACCCCCCCCCCATGTTGTCACCTTTTGTTTTGTAGGTTTACCATTATTGGTGTGGGTGCTCGGCCACTCATACGTGTATTGGGGGGCTTTGCGTGCGGGAATACGACCGGACGGCCGTCAGTTGGGGGTCCCCAGGGAAAAGGCGACAGTGCGATGGATTGGCGTCAGGGGTATGCTGTGGAGCGAGGTGTGGCCTACCTGGCGTCACCATTCACAGTTGGATAGAACGCCGGACGTGGTGGTACTACACGCGGGTGGGAATGACCTGGGTCTCCGGGCTTTCAGGGACCTGATACAAGACATAAAGTGTGATTGCCTGCGGCTCCTGTCCTCCCACCCGGGTCTAGTAATCGTCTGGTCTGACATGGTTGCGCGGCGGGCATGGCGGCGCGCCAGGTCGGTGGAGGCGGTTAACAGAGCACGAAGCAAAGTGAATCGTGAGATTGGGCGTTTTATTTCCCGGGTCGGGGGTGTCTGTGCGGCACCCGGAGTTGGAAGCGGCATCCGCCGACTTGTTGCGGCGGGACGGGGTCCATTTAAATTCGGTGGGGAACGATATTTGGGCCTTAGGGCTAATGGAAGGGGTCGAGAAGGCTTTGGCGGTGTGGGAGGACTCGCACGCACAAGGGGTCATGCGCACTCGCGGTGGCGGAAAGGAGGGGGGTGTCTGAAGGTGGGGGATTGCACAGAGGAGAGGACGGAACCCAGTGCCGGAGCAGGTTACCTCTAGCGGTGCAAATGTTTGGTAAACTGGTCCTTGCTGGGTTGAGTCTCAGCAGGACATGGTGTGGGCAACATCTGGCTTGGGCTCTCGAGTCGGTGTGTTGCGGCTGAGGGTCAGGAGGTGGGCTGATGTTGCAAGGAACATTTTGGTTAACCTTCAGGTACCCCCCCCTACTTTTTCGGGGGTTCTTCAATGAAGAATTGTTTGTTACATGGTTTATGTTTTGTTAATAATAAATGGGGCTGCTGTGGCCTTTATATCCAATGTCACGCAGTGTTTGTGTTTATTTTAGATAAGAACCCTGGGGGGGTAGGGGGATGTTGGGTGGAGGTCAAGGCCTTTAGTCAGACATTCCGGAGTCAAGGAAGAGCCCGGACTGCTGCCCCAAAGGGGCTCAAGGGAGGGCTACATGACTAGGAGGGATGCCAGGCCATAGGGTTAATAAGGGGTTAATGGAGAAAGTCAGTTTGAGCGCGAAATTTGGGGGGTGGTGCTAAGGGTCAGTTAGGATCAGGGGTCAGTGTGATTGGTCAGGGGGTGGTGCTATAGGGGGTCGTATATAGGGCAGGTCAGAGGGGGGTGGGCCATTCCTACCTGGACAGTGACTGGAATCGTTCCCGCCCGCCCGCCCTGATTTTGGATTCGACATCGACGAGGAAGAGGAGGAAGATCGTATTTGTCGCAGCGGCGGAAAGGAGGGGGGTGTCTGAAGGTGGGGGTTTGCACAGAGGAGAGGACGGAACCCAGTGCCGGAGCGGGTTACCTCTAGCGGTGCAATTGTTTGGTAAACGGGTCCTTGCTGGGTTGAGTCTCAGCAGGACATGGTGTGGGCAACATCTGGCTTGGGCTCTCGAGTCGGTGTGTTGCGGCTGAGGGTCAGGAGGTGGGCTGATGTTGCAAGGAACATTTTGGTTAACCTTCAGGTACCCCCCCCCCTCCTTTTTCGGGGGTTCTTCAATGAAGAATTGTTTGTTACATGGTTTATGTTTTGTTAATAATAAATGGGGCTGCTGTGGCCTTTATATCCAATGTCACGCAGTGTTTGTGTTTATTTTAGATAAGAACCCTGGGGGGGTAGGGGGATGTTGGGTGGAGGTCAAGGCCTTTAGTCAGACATTCCGGAGTCATGTGTTTCCAGCCTAAAGGGGTTTTCTACCCCTTTTTCAAAACTGGGCAGAGAAAAGAAAATGTGGTAAAATGAAGAAATAAGTTTTACTTACCTATCCAAGAACCCAGCTCAGCCAGGACCAACACTGAAGTGTGTCTGATATCTCTCACATCTGAGAACACTGACTGGCTTCTGCATCTTGTGTAAATTAATAGCACCACTACAGCATTTTTTTTTCTTTTTCAGCTCTGAAGCGATGCTTTAAATCTAAGTTCTCTGCACCCAGTCAGGCTATGTGCGCACATGTGCGTATTGCATGCATTTACGCTGGGTTTAGCACTGCAGCGTAAATGCATGCATCCTGCGTCTCCTGCACAATCTATGAAGATTGTGCATAATGCTTGTGCACGATACTTTTTTGAACGCAGCGATTTTGGTGGTGAAATTTTGATCCAAATCGGTGTGCTCAAAAATGCAGCCTGTCATTTCTTTTGTGCGCTTTGGATGCGGCTCCCACTCTGTCTATGGGAGAACCAGCATCCAGAGCGCATGAAATCGGCATCTATTCTGCTGAAACACTGCATCCATTACGCAGTGTTTCTGCAGCGATTTGCAGCGCACATGTGCTGACAAATCACTGCAGAAATTTCAGCATGTACATGCGCACGCAGCCTTATACTTACCCTCCAGTGTTTTTCATCCTTTGCTGGTGCTCCTTTGGCACCATCTTGTGCCCGTAACTTCTGACTGTCCAGAAGTTAGACATTACATCACAAATGCTCAACACTATGAGGTCTATGAGATTCAGAAAAAGGCTCATAGACTTGTATGGAGTTGTGACTTACGGCAAGCTCCGTGAAACACTTGAGCTGTGGGCAGGTCATAAAGTGCCGGAGACTGAAGGGATCATCGGTGCATATAGATGGAGACACCAGAAGATGAGTGTAAAGGGGGCTTTACACGCTACGACATCGCTAATGCGAACTCGTTGGGGTCACGGAATTGGTGACGCACATCCGGCCGCATTAGCGATGACGTTGCGTGTGACACCGATGAGCGATTTTGCATTGTTGCAAAAACGTGCAAAATCGCTCATCGGTGACATGGGGGTCCATTCTCAAATATCGTTACTGCAGCAGTAACGAGGTTGTTCATCGTTCCTGCGGCAGCACACATCGCTCCGTGTGACGCCGCAGGAACGAGGAAGCTCCCCTTACCTGCCTCCCGGCCGCTATGCGGAAGGAAGGAGGTGGGCGGGATGTTACGTCCCGCTCAGCTGCGCCCCTCCGCTGCTACTGGGCGGCCGCTCAGTGACGTCGCTGTGACGCCGCACGGACCGCCCCCTTAGAAAGGAGGCGGTTTGCCGGTCACAGCGACGTCGCCGGACAGGTAAGTATGTGTGACGGGTCTGGGCGATGTTGTGCGGCACGGGCAGCGATTTGCCAGTGTCGCGCAACAGATGGGGGCAGGTACCCACACTAGCGATATCGGGACCGATATCGCAGTGTGTAAAGCCCGCTTAAGACAGTGGACATGGGATTTTGATTTAAAGAACTACTCCAGCGGCGCAATTAAAAATAAAATGCTGGAGTAGTGCTTTAACAAAAACTCCTTACACCTGAATTCATGATATCCTGTCCATCTATCTGCTGACCCTGTAATCAATAGTGGTTGAGCGGTCTGAATTGTCAGATAACTGTATGTTTAACCTTCGTCCGGCTGAGTAGGTACAATTGTAACTATTCCGTTTTAAAATTGCAATAAAAATTTTTTTCCAAAAGCCGTAGAGGGCTGAAATTTCGTGACATCTCTGCAGTTTTCGTCCAGAATATATTGGCCAAATTTCAATAAAATATCTCCACCCCCTTCCAAGATAAGGGGTCGCTGATAACGTTGTAAAATTATGCAGCCTGACGAAGGTTAAGATATCATTACTTCCGGTCCCAGTAAAGACCACCAGCATGGTGGTGCATAAGTGCCTCAGGCTCTAAGAGGTATCACATATTTCTTTACAATCCCTTTCCTCTGAACACTTTTGAAAAAAAGATAGGATTTTAATTTTACATGTAATGGATTGTACTATGAACAAGCTGTAACTTCATTCCATATTGCAACTATGCAAGTACACACTAAATGCCCAGTTCTTGAAATAAAAGCCTAGTATTTGTCATTGACCAATTGTTACAACTGTGTCTTACCACTCATACTGGAATTAACAAACAAGAGAGATGTAATAACTGTATTCATCAGGTCCGTAATCAGATTGGAAGAAACCCTAAATCTGACCCTGATTTGTCTCTGCCTAACTGTGGAGTTTGGCACCCTAAGATAACACAATGGTGCCATCATTCAACATTGGCTAACCCTAAGTGACCATAACTGCACCATCAACTATAAAGTGTAACATCAAGCAACAATAGGCATAAATGAAGTGCACACTGGCAGAGGGTGAGACACAGAGCTAAGAACATTTACGTGGAAACCCTCCCAATCCCAAATGTAACAGAAAGGGAAGGATACTGGGAAGGTAAACTTGCAAACAAACCGTAGGGAAAAGCAAAATAGATTCAGCAAAGATATCCTTAACTGAAGGGCTGAAACTTCAAACATCCATCCATCCAGGAAAAAAAACAGCAATAAAGGCGTGTGCATCATGAGTATAAATAGCCCCTCCCAAGATGTGATTGGGCAAACACAACGAGGATGTGAAAACACCTGAATAGAAGCCCAACAGAAGAAAAAGGAAATACAAAAGAACCATCAGCACTTGGACAGAGGCAAAACAGGTTATGGCCAAAAGAGAGAGAAACCGACCACACACCCAAAAGTCACCAGACTGAGGCTGGGATTCGAGCCATGACACCAATAGTCTCTCACAATTTTAAAGTTAAACTACAATACTAGCTGCAACTTGCAAAGGCAATGTAAAGAAAATATTTCCAGTTCTCAGACCCATTGTATCAAATTTTTTTAAAATTCCAAAACAGAGGAACAAAATGGAGTCTAAGGCTAGTTTCACACTTGCGTTGAACGGCATCCATTGCATTGCGTTGTGTGACGGATGCAACGGATGTGTTGCATATAGTGGCACAATGGATGCAACGGATGCTGCAAAACAACGCAATTCGTTTTTTTTTTTACAGTTTTACTGCCGGCAGACTATTGTGAATGATCAGCTGATCGCTAACAGTAGTCCGCCGCCGGGTGATCAGCTGATCACTAACAGTAGCTGGCCGCCGGGTGATCAGCCGATCACTCACAGTAGCCGGCCACTGGGTGATCAGCTGATCACTCACAGTAGCCGGCCGCCGGGTGATCAGCCAATCACTCACAGTAGCCGGCCGCCGGGTGATCAGCCGATCACTCACAGTAGCCGGCCACTGGGTGATCAGCCGATCACTCACAGTAGCCGGCCGCCGGGTGATCAGCCGATCACTCACAGTAGCCGGCCGCCGGGTGATCAGCCGATCACTCACAGTAGCCGGCCGCCGGGTGATCAGCTGATCACTCACAGCAGCCGTCCGCCAGGTGATCAGCTGATCGTTCGGTCGCCGACAATGTGTGCAGGGGGCGGAGTGCGGTGGGTGGAGCCGAGCAGGGCCATGGCTGAGGACGTCAGTGCCGCGGGGACTGCATCGCTGGGGGACAGGTGAGTGAGTGTGAGAGTGTGTGTGTGTGTGTGTGTGTGTGTGTGCGTGCGATTGTGTGTGTGTGTGTGTGTGCGTGCGTGCGATTGTGTATACATACGGAGTGCGGGGAGGGGGCAAAGCCGAGCAGGGAAGTGTCGGGCTCCCGGCACACGTAACCAGGGTTCCTTGGTTACCCGATGTGTACCCTGGTTACGGGTGGAGGGAGCCAGAGAGAGCATGCGCAGTGAAATCCAAAGGATTCCGCTGCTCAAAAAAAGTGGATGCAACGCTGACACTTGCGTTACAGTGCGTCATCCATACAAGTCTATGGAGAATAGCGCAGTGCGTTAACGGACTGCGCTATTCTCCATAGTGACGGACTCCGCTAAACGCAAGTGTGAAACTAGCCTAACATCCTTCGAAATATCATTATAGCCCCTTCACTATCAAGGACATACCTGTATGTCCTTGGCGATGTCTTCCCTTTAATGCGTGCTCACCTGGTGAGCCTGCATTATTCCCCACACATGTTCCCTGCCACCATCAGCGGATTTATAATGTCAGGTCAGTTTCTCAAAATAGTAAACACGACAAATGAAAAAGCACAAAAAAATTGTGCAATTGCACTTTTTTTTGCAATTTCACTGCACTTGGAATTTTTCTCCTGTTTTCCAGTACAATGTGGGTCAGAATAACTGGTGTTGTTCAAAAGTATAACTTGTCCCATAAAAAACAAGTCCTCATATGGCTAAATTGAGGGGAAAATAAAAAAAGTTATTGCTCTTGGAAGAAGGGGAGGAAAAACCAAAAGCAAAAATGGAAAATCGGCCGGAGGTGAACAAGTTAAATGAGCTAAATCATAATATACTGGACTTCACCCCATAATTCCCCTCCAATCCTAATTGATAGTGCTTACCTCCCAGAGCGGGAGCTGCTTAAAGTCAGCTGCCATATGTGTGTGAGCACGCAGACTGGCACTGCCTGTAAGGCCCCCTTCACACGTCCGTGAAAAACACGCACGTGTGTTACGGGCCGTTTTTCGGGTCCGTGTCCCGTTTTTGTGTCCGTTTTTATGGTCCGTGTGGCACCTGTGTGAATTGCGTATGCTAGCCGTGTTTGTGTGCAGAACGTCCGTGTGTGCGTGTGGAATTAACGTGTATGTGTACGTGTAATGTCCGTGTGTAATGTCCGTGTGTGTGATGCACAATGTCGTTTATAAATGTCGGCTGACAGCAGACAGAGTTGCGCGATGAGAATGAACTCGGGTGAACTTCACCCGACTTCATCCTCATACCGCGGCTCTGTCTGTGTCGAGTACTGATTAGCGGTCACCTGTGAAGGATTCACCGGTGACCGCTAATCCCCCGATTGACTGAAGTGTCCCCCCCTCTCTCATACTCACCGATCCCCGATCACCGGCGCTGCACGGCATTCACACTGCTGCGGCGGCTTTTACTATTTTGAAAAAGCCGGCCGCCCATTAAACAATCTCGTATTCCCTGCTTTCCCCGCCCACCGGCGCCTATGATTGGTTACAGTGAGACACGCCCCCACGCTGAGTGACAGGTGTCACACTGCACCCAATCACAGCAGCCGGTGGGCGTGTCTATACTGTGCAGTAAAATAAATAAATAAATAATTAAAAAAAAACGGCGTGCGGTTCCCCCCAATTTTAATGCCAGCCAGATAAAGCCATACGGCTGAAGGCTGGTATTCTCAGGATGGGGAGCTCCACGTTATGGGGAGCCCCCCACCCTAACAATATCAGTCAGCAGCCGCCCAGAATTGCCGCATACATTATATGCGACAGTTCTGGGGCTGTACCCGGCTCTTCCCGATTTGCCCTGGTGCGTTGGCAAATCGGGGTAATAAGGAGTTATTGGCAGCCCATAGCTGCCAATAAGTCCTAGATTAATCATGTCAGGCGTCTATGAGACACCTTCCATGATTAATCTGTAAGTGACAGTAAAAAAACACACACACCCGAAAAAATCCTTTATTTGAAATAAAAAACACACACAAATTCCCTCATTACCAATTTATTAACCCCGACAAACCCTCCATGTCCGGCGTTCTCCACGGACCTCCAGCGTCGCGTCCAGCTCTGCTGCATGGAGGTGACAGGAGCAGCAGAAGACACCGCCGCTCCGGTCACCTCCACGCAGCAAATGAGGTGAGTAGCGCGATCAGCTGCTGTCACTGAGGTTACCCGCGGCCACCGCTGGATCCAGCGGTGGCCGCGAGTTACCTGACTGACAGCAGCTGATCGCGCTACTCATCTCATTTGCTGTGTGGAGGTGACCGGAGCGGCGGTGTCTTCTGCTGCTCCTGTCACCTCCATGCAGCAGAGCTGGACGCGACGCTGGAGGTCCGTGGAGAACGCCGGACATGGAGGGTTTGTCGGGGTTAATAAATTGGTAATGAGGGAATTTGTGTGTGTTTTTTATTTCAAATAAAGGATTTTTTCGGGTGTGTGTGTTTTTTTACTGTCACTTACAGATTAATCATGGAAGGTGTCTCATAGACGCCTGACATGATTAATCTAGGACTTATTGGCAGCTATGGGCTGCCAATAACTCCTTATTACCCCGATTTGCCAACGGCACCAGGGCAAATCGGGAAGAGCCGGGTACAGCCCCAGAACTGTCGCATATAATGTATGCGGCAATTCTGGGCGGCTGCTGACTGATATTGTTAGGGTGGGGGGCTCCCCATAACGTGGAGCTCCCCATCCTGAGAATACCAGCCTTCAGCCGTATGGCTTTATCTGGCTGGCATTAAAATTGGGGGGAACCGCACGCCGTTTTTTTTTAATTATTTATTTATTTATTTTACTGCACAGTATAGACACGCCCACCGGCTGCTCTGATTGGGTGCAGTGTGACACCTGTCACTCAGCGTGGGGGCGTGTCTCACTGTAACCAATCATAGGCGCCGGTGGGCGGGGAAAGCAGGGAATACGAGATTGTTTAATGGGCGGCCGGCTTTTTCAAAATAGTAAAAGCCGCCGCAGCAGTGTGAATGCCGTGCAGCGCCGCGCCGGAGATCGGGGAACGGTAAGTATGAGAGAGGGGGGGAAACTGACCGACAGACTGTGAGAGAGGGACAGACAGACAGAGAGACCGACAGAGAGACAGAGAGACTGACCGACGGACTCAGGGAGATTGACCGACATACACAGAAATAGAAAGAATAGCCGACATCACTAGAAATAAAAACACCAAACGGACACGGACTATAGGTATATGCATACGTGTTTACTAACGTGTGTGCACATACCCATAGACTTTCATTGTGTCCACGTGTGCGTACTCCGTGCAGATAACGGACATGCATCCGTGCCAAACGCAAACACATACGGATCACAGACACGCACACACGGACATAATGAAATAACGGACGTGTGACCACAATCATAGATTAACATTGGTGCACGTTTGGCCGTGTCTCCGGTATATACGGAAACGGACCAAACACGCACGTGTATCACGGACGTGTGAAGGGGGCCTAAAGTGTAGCAAGTGGCATCTGCAGCCAGGAACCAGGGAGGAGGATGTTACTGGGCACAGTACAGCCGGGCACAGGCAATGTCAGTGTGCACAGGTCAGTGGATTTTAGGCAGTGCTCGTTGTGGGTCACAGAGTGTAATAGTGCACCAAAATATTGGCCATACAGAGGGTACAGTAATGCCCCTTGTTTGCAAACAAATTAATAATTATCTTCTCAGGCACTATACCAGTAACAAGTAAAGTATTAGCATGATACTTATAGAGGCCAAGTCCCCTGTATCAGAGTATAGTTGATTTAAAGGGGAATCTGTTACCAGATTTGGTGACCATAAGCTGCGGCCACCACCAGTAGGCTCTTATACAGTGTGTCCATCCATATCCTGTCCACCGCCATTAACTTGAGAATGCTGGCAGCTATAGGCATAGAAGTGGTGTCTAGGTATAGTAAAGTAGCCATGCGCTGCGCAGTGAAACCACTTATAGCGCCACCTGGTGGAAAACAACGGAGTTAGCATTTTTATCTCGAAAATGGAACGAGATAGAGAAAAAAAGTGAATTACAAAGTTGTAGGGCATCATCAATTCAATACGAACACTATCATTGCAGGACCTACGACGACGTATCACAGATGCTTGTGCAACCGTGTCACCTACCATATTGCACAACATGCAGCAAGATACAGTATGCTGTGCAGAGTCCAGATGTGCATTGCAGCTGATGGTGTCCACTTTGAGCATCAAAGTTAAATGAGCGCCATATGCGTTATCAGCATTCAATGTTTTGGGGGAGTCATGGGTTTCATATCATAGCATTTCTGTATGCAAGGTGTCAATTTGTATTAAATTGATGATGCCATACAATTTTTTAATTCACTTTTTTTCTCCATCTCGTTCCGTTTTCGAAATAAAAATACTAACTCCGTTGTTTTCCACCAGGTGGCGCTATAGGTGGTTTCATTGCGTAGCGCATGGATACTTTACTATACCTAGACACCAGTTCTATTCCTATAGTTACTGCCGTTCTCAAGTTAACCCCTTCATGACCATGGATGGATATATCCGTCATGGAGCGTGTCCCGTTAAGCCCCGCCCCCTGCCGCGGGCAGGCGGCGTTGATCGGCACACATATCAGCTGTTTTTAACAGCTGACATGTGTGCCTGCATGCTACGAGTGGAATCGCATTCCACCTGTAACATTAATCCCTTACATCTCGCTGCCAAAGTCTGGCAGCGAGATGTATATACGCGCGGTGAAGATTTTCACTTACCGCCGCCCCCACCGGAAGTCACGTGAGTGATCACGTGACTTTCGGTGGTTGCCATCGTAGCACAGGGTCATGTGATGACGCCTGGAGCTATGACATTTCACTTTCGTTTTCCCTCGGCCGGGAGCAGAGGAAAACAGGAAGTGACTGTATCTGCTGTTTACAGCTGTATAGCTGTGATTAGCAGATAGATAAGAGCGAGCGGATTGCTGATCGCTATAGCCACCTAGGGGGACTAGTAAAATAAAAAAGAAAAAAGAAAAAAAAAGTTTTAAAAAATAAAAACAAAAACAAAAAACCTAAAAGTTCAAATCACCCCCCTTTCCCCCCATTGAAAATTAAAGGGTAAAAAAATAAATAAATATACACATATTTGGTATTGCCGCGTTCAGAAATGCCCGATCTATCAAAGTATAAAATCAATTAAACTGATTGGTAAACGGCGTAGTAACAAAAAAATTCCAAACGCCAAAATTACGTTTTTTGGTCGCCGTAAGTTTTACGCAAAATGCAATAACAGGCGATCAAAACATAGCATCTGCGCAAAAATGGTACCATTAAAAATGTCAGCTTGAGACGCAAAAAATAAGCCATCATTGAGCCATAGATCCCAAAAAAATAAGAACTCTACGGGTTTCGGAAAATGGCGCAAAACATGCGCCACTTTTATTGAACAAGCTTGTGAATTTTTTTTAACCCCTTAGATACAAGTAAACGTATACATGTTTGGTGTCTACAAACTCGCACCGACCTCAGGCATCATACCCACACATCAGTTTTACCATATAGTGAACACCGTGAATAAAACATCCCAAAACCTATTGTGCCATCACACTTTTTTTGCAGTTTTTCCACACTTGGAATTTTTTTGCTGTTTTCCAGTACACCATATGGTAAAACTTATGGTTTCATTTAAAAGTACAACTTGTCCCGCAAAAAACAAGCCCTCATATGGCAAGATTGACGGAAAAATTAAAAAATTTACGGCTCTCGGAAGAAGGGGAGCAAAAAATAAAAACGCAAAAACGGAAAGTGCCCCGGGGCTGAAGGGGTTAATGGCGGTGGACAGGATATGGGTGGACACACTGTATACAGCATTTTAACATACTGTATATAAGAGCCCTGGCCGATGTGTAGAACGTAAAAATCACTTTATAATACTTACCTAAACGGTCGGTACGGTGCAGACGGGTTAGATGGGTGGCTCCGTTTCCTGGGTGCGGCACCTCCTCTTTCGGCCATCTTTGTCCTCCTTCTTCTGAAGCTGGGGTGCATGACACATCCTACGTCATGCACACATGCCGTCATTGAGGTCCTGCATAGGTGCACTTTGATCTGCCCTGAACAGATCAAAGTGCGGGGACCGGCGAGTGTGTATGACGTAGGACACGTCATGCACCCCAGCTTCAGAAGAAGGAGGACAAAGATGGCCGAAAGAGGATGCGCCGCACCCGGAGAACGGAGCCACCCATCTGACCCATCTGCACCGTACTGACCGTTTAGGTAAGTATTATAAAGTGATTTTTATGCTCTACACAGCGACCTGGGCTCTTATAAACAGCATGTAAGGCTATGTGCCCACAGGACAATGTACCTGCGGATTTTTCCGCTGGTTTGTTCGCAGGTTTCCCACAGCTGTTCCCCTGAATCCACAGCTATCCATTGCTGCGGGTTCCAAGAATTTTTGTTGCGGTAAACCTGTGGGACTGTGACACCCCTGGATTACCAGGTCATCACAGGGTTTTGCAAAATCTACCCTCCCGTGCAGTATCCACCTCCCTCTTGGTTATGGGTCCCTAACCAAATGGTGTTGCCTCCAACAGCAAATCAAATCATAGTTACTCCCTGCACCACACCCACCAGACACATCAGTGGACGGCTTGAGTGGAATAGAGTCGCCCACCAAAGGGAGGTGAGGAGTGTAGTCAGTCTGTGAGTGGAGGGAGAGTTGGGAAGTAGCCCTCGAGCTGTGATGAGCTCTGAGGAGGTTGGGAGCGGTGACTCCAGTACGAAAGCTGCATAGGTTGCAGACAGTGGTCTGGGCCTAGAGGAGTCGGACTTCCGGTCGCAGGGGATCGTGACAAGGATCTGTCGAGCAGGACAGCCTGCGGCCTTGCACCATCACTGGTCCGGAATGTGCGCTGACACATAGGCTAATAATGGTCCGAGTGGAATGCGATTTTTTTTATCGCACTCCACTCTCACCGATTTTCATGCCGTGTGGCTTAGGCCTAACCACATGACTACCTGGGAAAGTTTGATTGCCAAAGAGGTGTCACAAGAAGATTTTTGCAGGCATCCTAAACTGTCATGGTGGCGTCAGGATCTGTGGAAACTACTGATTCTGACACTCTACTTGATAATTCCTCTGGTGAGTGTTAATTAAGAGGCAAGCTAGCAGTAGTTAATCTCTGCTTGGCTGCTTGTTAGTCTCTTTGATCACATGCTCTGGGGAGCCAATCACATTCCCTCTCCTCTTATATATGCTAGCTGGACTATTTCATTAATGCCAGCTATTGTTTACCTCAACTGGACTGGTGAGGTGTTGTAATCCAGACTTGCTGGTGGTTAGTGTGAATTATTGTTGTGAGCAGATGTGGTGTTAACCCTTGTTGTCTTTTTGTTGCTGCCATCCTGCTTTGGCTTTTCTCCTTAGTCTCTTAGGCTAAGTTCAAATTTCCGTTGTTTTGCATCAGTCACATGCGTCGCTTGGGGACTACACCCCATACAGCCTGCACCCCCATATCACACACACTACACCCCCATATGTCACACACCCTGCTCCCCATACAGCCTGCACCCCCATATCACACACACTACACCCCCATATGTCACACACTCTGCCCACATATCTCACCCTGCCTGTACCCCAACTTACCCCTCTCAAACACTCTGCACCCCTTCATATCCTTCTGTCAGTCTGCAGCCCTCATATGCCACTCACCCTGCAACTCCATCTTCCCTCATATGCCACTCACCCTGCAACTCCATCTTCCCACATATGCCACTCACCCTGCAACTCCATCTTCCCTCATATGCCACTCACCCTGCAACTCCATCTTCCCTCATATGCCGCTCACCCTACAACTCCATCTTCCCACATATGCCACTCACCCTGCAACTCCATCTTCCCTCATATGCCGCTCACCCTGCAACTCCATCTTCCCTCATATGCCGCTCACCCTGCAACTCCATCTTCCCTCATATGCCACTCACCCTGCAACTCCATCTTCCCTCATATGCCACTCACCCTGCAACTCCATCTTCCCACATATGCCACTCACCCTGCAACTCCATCTTCCCTCATATGCCGCTCACCCTGCAACTCAATCTTCCCTCATATGCCACTCACCCTGCAACTCCATCTTCCCTCATATGCCACTCACCCTGCAACTCCATCTTCCCTCATATGCCACTCTCCCTGCAACTCCATCTTCCCACATATGCCACTCACCCTGCAACTCCATCTTCCCTCATATGCCACTCACCCTACAACTCCATCTTCCCACATATGCCACTCACCCTGCAACTCCATCTTCCCTCATATGCCGCTCACCCTGCAACTCCATCTTCCCTCATATGCCGCTCACCCTGCAACTCCATCTTCCCTCATATGCCACTCTCCCTGCAACTCCATCTTCCCTCATATGCCACTCACCCTGCAACTCCATCTTCCCTCATATGCCACTCACCCTGCAACTCCATCTTCCCTCATATGCCACTCACCCTGCAACTCCATCTTCCCTCATATGCCACTCACCCTGCAACTCCATCTTCCCTCATATGCCACTCACCCTACAACTCCATCTTCCCACATATGCCACTCACCCTGCAACTCCATCTTCCCTCATATGCCGCTCACCCTGCAACTCCATCTTCCCTCATATGCCACTCACCCTGCAACTCCATCTTCCCTCATATGCCACTCACCCTGCAACTCCATCTTCCCTCATATGCCACTCCCCCTGCAACTCCATCTTCCCACATATGCCAATCACCCTGCAACTCCATCTTCCCTCATATGCCACTCACCCTACAACTCCATCTTCCCTCATATGCACTAGCCCTGCAGCCCCCTCCCTCTCATGTCCCCTCTTTTCTTATTACCAGTCATCATGTGTCCACATCTCCTTCAGGATTCACTATCTTTGCTTTCTGCCCGGCATCCTGTGTCTCCTCCCACACAGTCACATGGGCGTGACATCATCGCAGGTCCTGCAAGATGAATTATTCCGTCTGCTGTGCTGCTCCTTCTCCTGCCGGGCGGGACCTTTGAAATGACACACGCAGCGCAGTACTGACAACGTCAGAGCGCGCGCGTGTGTCACTGACAATTAGTGCCAGCAGGGAACAGAGGAAAGACTCCTGCCTTCCGATGCCTGCACTGACTGTGCGGACCTGCACAGGATCTCTCCCTGCTCGGCACGCTGCAGCCCGGCTCCACTGCACCGGCTGAAGACGGGCGGGCCGGTCACAGAGAGTAGGCGGGCCGGATGTGGCCCGCGGGCCGCCCCTTGCCCAGGTCTGGTCTAGGGTCTCCTAGCCTGAGGGACAACAAAGGAGACTTCTGCCCCTCGCTATCCTGCTGTCAAATCGTGACAAGGGGAATTGAACCTGTGTATGTAAAAGTAAATTGTGTTTTTCTACTGCCTCACTAGCATCCCTGTTTACTGCACTATTCGTTATGCATCACATTACACCACACAACCACTAAACAATAGTAAATTGTTTTGGCGACTATTCAAAATCGCTCATAGGTGTCACACACAACGACATCGCTAAAGCAGCCGGATGTGCGTCACAAATTCCATGACCCCAACGAGATCGCTTGTAAGCATGTAAAGCCCCCTTTAGAGTCTATAAAAGCCCCAGTGGATTTCTATTTTCTAAATTTATTACAGATTTTAATGTGGGTAAAAAAATATTTAACATAAAAATTTGATTTAAGTAATAGGTGATTTTCTGATGATAGTTTCACAAAAGCCAAGTAGGTAGTGGTATATGCATGCAGGGTTTTGTGAGACATCTTTTTGACCAAGCCCGCTAACAATAAAAAAAAGCCTGAAAAATTGTTTATAAAAAAAATGAAGAATGGTGAAGTCACTCCTTTTGGTCGCCTCATGGTTATTCAAGCCTGGAGAGGTTAAAAATAGTTATAAAATACAGAACATGCACAGCAAATTGTTTTAACATTGCGGTGCATTTGTTCATTCTTTTTACTATGTTGTAGTACTTTTTCAAGCGTATTACAGGCGGCATCCACTGGAAAAAGACATTATGTGTGCATACCCTAACACGTCTTCAAAAACTTTTCAGGAAACAAAAAACTCTTTCTAAAATTATCCAACTTAAAACCTCACTATTTCTTACTGCCTCACAAAACCCCTGTGAACACGTACCCTAGGGGTGCACTAATAGCTAACAAGAACACTAGATTTAATCAAGGTACAGTGCCTTTGCTTAAGTATTCGGCCCCCTTGAATTTTTCAACCTTCTCCCACATTTCAGGCTTCAAACATAAAGATAAAAATGTTAATGTTATGGTGAAGAATCAACAACAAGTGGGACACAATTGTGAAGTTGGAAGAAATGTATTGCTTTTTTAAAATGTTTTTAAAAATTAAATAACTGAAAAGTGGGGCGTGCAATATTATTCGTCCCCTTTACTTTCAGTGCAGCAAATTCACTCAAGAAAATCATTGAGGATCTCTGAATCATCCAATGTTGTCCTAAATGTCTGATGATGATAAATATAATCCCCCTGTGTATAATCTAGTCTCCATATAAATGTACCTGCTCTGTGATAGTCTCAGTGTTCTGTTTAAAGCGCAGATAGCATCATGGAGACCAAGGAACACAACAGGCAGGTCCGTGATACTGTTGTGGAGAAGTTTAAAGCCAGATTGTGTTACAAAAAAGATTACCAAAACTTTAAACATCCCAAGGAGCACTGTGCAAGCTATCATATTGAAATGGAAGGAGTATCATACCACTGCAAATCTACCAAGACCTGGCCAACCATACAAACTTTCATCTCAAGCAAGGAGAAGACTGATCAGACATGCAGCCAAGAGGCCCATGATCACTCTAGATGAACTGCAGAGAACTACAGCTGAAGTGGGAGAGTCTGTCCATAGGACAACAATCAGTCATACACTGAACAAATCTGGCCTTTATGGAAGAGTGGCAAGGAGAAAGCCAGAGGGTGGAGCCAGACCAGAGGTACTAGATAGCCTGGTGGAATGTGACATCAGGCAGTTAGAGTAGGAAGTGAAAGTGTAAGAGGTACCTGAGAGCTGGGTTGTGTAACGGTGACTCGGGGGCACAGGAGAGTAGTCGCCAGGGCAGGTACACCCGAGTACCGCAGGGACCAGAGCACCAACAAGGCACAGGGCCCTAGGTCAGATGCCAGTTTCATATGGTCTGGCAAATACCTACACAGCGAGGGGACCTCCACAGACCTCACTGACTCACAGATCCGTTGGCACCAGAAGTAAAACTAGGATCAGGGTTCGGGACACAGACCAGCCCCACAGGGTTCACACTGCCCACCGTACGGACAAGGAGGCTGCCAACACAAAGGGACAGTTGGGCCCCAAAAGCTCCACGCTACGGGGACCCAACCACACTAAGGGTGCCGGGGACAGAGCAACCGAGTCATCAACTGGCATTGGAACTACAGGGACCTGAACCAGCCATCCGAGGGTCTAGAGTGAGTAGAGACTGTTAATTACAACTCATGGTGTGGCCTCCCTTATTACTCCATCAGAGGAAAAGCTGTGGAGAATAAAGCGCAATAGGGTCTTACCCTTATAGGCACAGGGCAATAGGCAAGGGGAGCAATTATACTCACCAACTGTAGTTGTGACAGTCACAACTACTGTACTCGCATTTACAAATGGATCCAGGCAGCGGCAACCCAAAGAGGCTGATAACAGAGAACAATTGTAGAAAAAAGGGTTTCTATACCGCGCCAATGATCACAAATCTGGAAGTCGGATTGATGTGGCTTTATTGTAGCATAGGTCTACGCGTTTCAGGAGCTCTGCTCCCTTCCTCAGGACCATAGAAACAACATCAAATCTCCATAGCAGCAGCAGCAGCGGTTCCCCCATATTAACCGCAATGCACAGGTGGCGTCACACCAATGACTTTATTCTCCCCTGTAAATACTCCTCATCAAAAAGCACCCAGGGCACGGGACCGGGCAACGGACACCAAAGTGACATTCCCCAGTTGTAAACCGCCCGGGACAGAGTACTCTATTCCCTGGGTGACACAATAATATTGCACGCCCCACTTTTCAGTTATTTTTTTTTTTTTTAAAAAAATGTAAATAAGCAATACATTTCGTTCAACTTCACAATTGTGTCCCACTTGTTGATTCTTCACCATAACATTAACATTTTTATCTTTATGTTTGAAGCCTGAAATGTAAGAAAAGGTTGAAAAATTCAAGGGAGTCGAATACTTTTGCAAGGCACTGTATTTATTCCCATCCATTGCTTTACAAACACTAATGATTTATTAACCCATTGGGGAATTTCTGGAAAATTCAATAATTGACATTGTCCTTTCATTAAAATAGCAGTTGACTAGGAGTCCATATATTAGTCTCCATTCACTCCTGACCAGTTTTGTCCTTGAATGCCATCATTTGCTGATGTGACACAAATCACACAGTAGCCCCTACTGAACAGTATATTGTCTTATTATTGTGCAGTACTGTAGAACTGCATATTTTAGTTGCACATATAACATACTGTGTACTACAGATCTAAAACAGGTGACTGAATTGCAAACTTTGTGTAATATGCCACCCTTTGACTGTTGATGTTAGGGTCAGCACACACGGCCAGTAATACAGAGCGAGTGGAATGTGATAAAAAATCGCATTCCACTCGGACCAATATTACTCTATGGGGTTGCCCATGAGTGATTATTTTCAGGCCCTAATCGGACCGAGAAAATAATCGCAGCAGCATGCTGTGGGTGGAATGCGATCCTGTTTCCCTCGCACCCATTCAAGTCTATGGGGTGAGAGAAACATTGCATTGCACTTGCTTTACAGCGGAGTGCGATGTGATTCTCACATCAGCCGGCATTGGAGGAGATAAATCCCTCCCTCTCCTCCGCAGCGCTGGCCCTTCCTTCCGCAGTTGTGGTCTGATTGCGGGATCGGACCACAGTCGCATGACACTCGGCTCCCGCGTTGCTGCGAGCATGAGCCGAGCGTCATGCGACCACTTGCACTAATCCCCTTGTGGCCTCAGCCTTACAGCATTACTTTACTGCAAACCATGGATCACTGTCATTTTCATATCTACTGAGATTGTTCATCTGTATTCCTTGTTTCCATACATGAACCAACATCCATCAGTAAAAGATCTTTATTATCTTCATGCTAATAAACAAACAAGACAGTTATCAATATTACAATTAAGTGAGGTGGTCACAGCATTGTTCCATATGCATAGGTAAATCTACGTTTTCTGGCACTTAGGGCAAGAATTCAGTTTGGAGCCCCCCTCAAGTGGTTTAAGTAGTCGTCCTGTGACCAATCATTCATACAGTGGGAAAAATAAAGATTTGATACACTGCCGATTTTGCAAGTTTTCCCACCCACAAAGAATGGAGAGATCTGTTAATTTCTATCGTAGCAATAGAAAACCTTTTTTTCCAGCATCATGTCCAAATGATAAAGTTAAAAATTAAATTTTATTTCATAAAATTAAAACCAACACCAGGTTGCTACTACCGTGTTTTTCCAAAAATAAGATATTATCTTATATTATTTTTGTTTAAAAAAAAGGGCTAGGGCTTATTTTTGGGGGAGGGCTTATTTTTTGGAAAAACAGGGTATTGCTGGAACTTGCTTCTCTGAACACAGAGCTGACCTCCTTGCACCGTCCGCTGGAGAAAGGACCCAGGTGTTACAATTATCGGGTGAGCTGAAGAATTTATTTATACTAATTTTTATCTACACTACACCTGTGACAGACAGAATAAAAAAAAAATCCAGAAAATCACATTGTATGATTTCTAAATAATAAATTTGCATTTTATTGCATGAAATAAGTCTTTGATACAATAGAAAAATAGAACTTAATATTTGGTACAGAAACTTTTGTTTACAATTACAGAGGTCAGATGTTTCCTGTAATTCTTAACCAAGTTTGCACACACTGTAGCATGGATTTTGACCCACTCCTCCATACAGATCTTCTCCAGCTCTTTCAAGTTTCAAGGTTGTCATTAGGTAACACTGAATTTCAGCTCCCTCCAAAGATTTTCTATTGGGTTTAGGTCTGGAGATTGGCTAGGCCACTCCAAGGACCTTGAAATGCTTCTTACAGAGCCACTCCTTAGCTGCCCTGGCTGTTTTGCATCATTGTCATGCTGGAAGACCCAGCCACAAGCCATCTTCAATACTTTTAATAAGGAAAGGAGTTTTTTAGCCAAAATCTCGCAATACATGACCCCATACATCCTCCCTTTAATTCTGTACAATCGTCCTTTCCCCTTTGCAGAAAAACACCCCCAAAGCATGATGTTTTCACCTCCTTGCTTCACGGTTGGGATGGTATTCTTAGGGTTGTACTCATCCTATTTCTTTCTCCAAACAGAACGAGTGGATTTGATTCCAAAAAGTTCTATTTTGATCTTATCTGACCTCATGACCTTCTCCCATGCCTCCTCTAGATCATCCAGAAGACGACGTCATTCACATTGATGGTCAAGATATAGCGCCTGTGCAGAAACCTTGCTGGCTTGCGCAGGCCCACTTTGCTCTGCCAACTACAGGGTGCATGTGTGAAACGGCGAGGTCTCTGCGCAGGAGTAAGATTTCACCCAGCTATATGGATCACATAAGAGGCATCATAAATGAGAACAGATATCAGCATGGAGAGGAGGGACCGATGCTCAGCTAGCACGCACATCTGGCAGGACCAAAAGTTTTACATGCAGTGCAGAAGATTTTCAACAGATATTTGGGGGCTAAACAGGGGATGTCAGAGGATAATATGCACCTTTATGGAATGCAGAATAGGTGCTGTTGAAGGTGGTAGCTTTGGTTTATATATGAAAAATCTGGTGACAGATTTAAAGGATCTTATTTGGATCCATTTGGATCCAAATAAGCCATCTCTTTTTGGTGAGTGGAACCAAATGAACCATCTCACCAAAAAAGAGTCGGACTGCCCATCATTAGCACCCATGATAATAATCTGCAGCTTCTGCTACTCTCACGATGAAAATTCCTAGTCTGACCTTCTCTGAGGATGTAATCTGCATGTTCCACCTATCTGATGCCTCCTGCTTTATGAAGAATCAGCATCACAGAGGTGCAAAAAGTATACTCCCCTGAAAATAATACCTGCCTGTGGGGTGGCATGGGGCAGCAGTCACTGGCAAGGGAGTGCTTCTACTTCTTGGCAGTCTTCCTTCGATGGTCCATGCACAGCCCAGCGCCACAGAGCAAGGAGAAAGGGACTGGCTGTGGTGTTTATGGCTGGGTGAGTGGTCTTTGTGTGTGCAAGTCATACCTGTATCTAGACCATCGTTCAGACCAGGATTTTACCACTGCGGAGTCACGGACACAGATACTGGTTTCTTTCTCAACAGTCGTTTACTAACAGTTACATACAGTATTTCTGACACATTACTGTGTTCACAACATTTTCGGTATGGTACATTTAACTTCAATGCAGACTGCTCAACAGTTCCTCATACTACTGCTACTATTTGAGTGTCCTCCTCCTCACTGTCTGGCACCATGGTGTCACACAATAAAATCATAGCGTCCCTAATGGCCATGGTCTCGTCCTACCCATAGGGACCTGCTCTGTATAATGGTTTATACCGCCGTCAGACAAAGCTCGATTCTGTGCTTTGTTCTCCCTGGTCTGTGCCAAACCTCCACTTTAGGACTATTACCACTGGAGTCAGTCACAACCTGGGAATATTCTCTAGAGTTCAGGCCTAGTAGTCATGACTAGGGAATGGAACTGACCTTCTAACTATCCTCGACTGGACTCCTTCCCACGTGCCCTATTCCTGGTGTGACCCTGAGGGTCAGGGCAAATTATGAATGCCACAGGCACCCACTTTTTTTCAGCCTAAGGTATCTGACTGGCTTGCACACTTCTCTTTCTCATTATATTTCCTATAAAAACATCTTTCAACACTCTAAATGGTGCTTTACATGCTGCGACATCGCTACCGATATATCGTCGGGGTCACATCGTTAGTGACCCACATCCGGCGCCGGTAGGGACATCGCAGTGTGTGACACCAAGGAGCGACGATCAACGATCGCAAAATCGTTCAAAAACAGTGATCGTTGACACATCGCTCCTTTCCTTAATATTGTTACTGCTGCAGGTACGATGTTGTTCCTCGTTCCTGCGACAGCACACATCGCTATGTGTGACACTGCAGGAACGATGAACATCTCCTTACCTGCGTCCACCGGCAATGCGGAAAGAAGGAGATAGGCGGGATGTTACGTCCCACTCATCTCCGCCCCTCCGCTTCTATTGGCCGGCTGCTTAGTGACGCCGCAGTGACGTCGCTATGATGCCGAACGCACCTCCCCCTTGAAGGAGGGATTGTTCGGCGGTCACAGTGACGTCGCTGACAAGGTATGTGTGTGTGATGCTGCCGTAGCGATAATGTTTGCTACGACAGTGAGCACCACATATCGCACGTACGACGGGGACGGGTGCTATCGCGCTCGCCATTGCTAGCAATCGCTAGCAATGTCGCAGCCTGTAAAGCACCCCTTACTCCTACTACTACTACTGACTAAACTTGGATCAAATCA
Source organism: Anomaloglossus baeobatrachus (assembly GCF_048569485.1). NCBI lineage: Eukaryota > Metazoa > Chordata > Amphibia > Anura > Aromobatidae > Anomaloglossus > Anomaloglossus baeobatrachus. The sequence goes on from NC_134353.1 coordinate 625,651,945, forward strand.
GGCTGTACCTTGCAGCTTACTCCTCCTTCTGTGGACTTCCCACAGAGTTAAATTACTCACTGCCTATACTCTCTCTGTTGTCTGTTGCTAGGCAGAACCTCACCTCTTCACCAAGGAGCAGCACGGCCACTGCCACATTCTAGGCAGGAGCACATTATACGCATTAACACGGAGCACATTATTATACTTTAACATTTACTAGTGTCTTCAGGGCAGGGACCCACGGGCCTAGCACTCTATTAAATGCTTATGTGGCTGAATGAAAAATTTAGATAAAAAATTTATAGGCTCATATATTGATAATGGCAAAGTTTATTATAAAAAAAAGGTGTTAATCAGCCCTTCAGCCCCTCTCTCATTATACATCCAGTTTTATAAGTAAAACGTCAAGAAAGGTCCTCTTTAAATTAAACCTTTCATTAGATTCATGATGTCCGAAGCACAGGCAGCACAAAACAGAGCCTGGCTTATGGTTTATGTACTACATAGAGGTAGAGAGATACCTGTGAATCTTTCGGAGCAGGGTGAGGTAAAGCCAGTTAGGACCTGCAATGGACTAGTGAGGTTTCTCCCAATAGAGCCCAGACAGCTATTCAATCTACAAGTGCATCTCATTAAATTAGAATATCATGAAAAAGTTAATTTATTTCAGTAATTCAATACAAAAAGGGAAAACCATTTATTATACAGAGTCATTACACACAGAGTGATCTATTTCAGGTGTTTATTTCTGGTAATGATGAAACCCAAAAGTCATTATCTCAGAAAATTAGAATAATTACCACAAAATACCTGCAAAGGCTTCCTAAAGATTTAAAATGGTCCCTTAGTCTGGTTCAGTCGGCTACACAATCATGGGGAAGACTGCTGACTTGTTTGGTTAAAAAAGTTACATTTAAACAATACATTTTCAAATATGTTCTGTTCATAAAATAATAATAAAACATTTTCAGGAAACCAAGGAACTTACCGGTGTGAATTCTAGGAACAATGTTATACTACATTCCTGTAACATTTTAGCCCATTCCGTAGAACAGCTCTGATTTGCAGAAATGAAGTCACAAATTGCCGAGCTTCAAATCTTAACTTAAACAACGTGTGCAGATATAATTGCATATGACTCAGGTTTCTGCTGCACAGTAGCATCGATTCCCAGCAAAACCAATTGTATTTACAAGATGCTTCAAGAAAAGCAGGGAAGAATGTTCTTCATGTTTTATTCAGCTGCTGGGTAGATCATTTTTGGCTTTGGTAATGTATTCCTGCAAGAGTTCCACTATTTTTACATAACCTCACATGATTTTCTATTCTGGATACATAACATTCTGTTTTCCTGTAAGTGAAATCACACGTGCATTATCCTGGCTAGAGCTACGCTTTACTCACCACCTAATTTTCAGCCTCATCTTATCTTACGATGAAGGTACAGTCAGTCTTTTTGCTAAAAGCCTTTGTGAACGTTCAGTCCAAACCTGAACTGTTAATGATTCAAGCAAGCCATTACTTTTCTTACCAGATAGTAACCAATTTGAAGATAAAGATTAGTGACGGCGGAGCACGAAAAGGCTCGTTAAGCAATTTCTAATGCGCGGGTGCTCATCTCGAGTAACGAGCATAATGGAAGTCAATGGGAAACAAGCATTATTCCGGTGGACGCCCCCCCCCCCACCCCGGGGGGTCTAAGGGCCCTGGAAGCCACTGAAATGGATTCAAACACCAATTAAATCAAATGGGAACAGCATAGGGAAGACGCCTGGACACATTTGTGACTCTAAAGTCACTGCTAAAAACCTTGTTGTCAGAGTATTACACCCCTTTTACGGACTGACACTAAAACGTACAAAGCCAATGATAAAACAGATTTTAATAGACAAAATTTCCTGAAACATTCTTTCCTGTATAATGGCATGTTTCTAAAGTAATTGAACTAGAGAGAAAAGCTGTCTACTCCACCCCTTTGGCTATATTCACATTAAGGGTATGTGCACATGTTAAAGGGAACCTGTCATCGGATGTTTATAATACCTAACGGTCAGTGCGGAGCAGACTGGTCGGATGGGGGTCTCCGTTCTCTAGGTCCCGCGCCTCCTTTTTTGATCATCTTTGTCCTCCTTCTGAAGCTAGTGTGGGTAACGCGTTCTATGTCATCTACACTAGCTGACAGTGAGGTCCTGCGCAGGCACACTTTGATCTAAACTGCTCAGGGCAGATCAAAGTGTGCCTGCGCAGGACCTCACTGTCAACTAGTGTAGATGACGTAGAACGCGTTATCCACAGCGTTGAGCTGGACTAGCTTCAGAAGGCGGACAAAGATGGCTGAAAGAGGAGGCCCCAGAACCGGAGAAGGGAGCCACTCATCCAACCAGTCTGCTCCGCACCGACCGTTAGGTAAGTATTATGAACATCCGGTGACAGGTTCCCTTAAAATATTTAGTTGCAGAAATTTCTGCACCATTTCTGCATGTCTTGGCGGAAAAAACGTAGATCAAAAAGCTAGTTTTTGTCGAGTTTTTGATGCTTTTTTATTGCTTTTTTGTATATGTTTTTTATTGCTTATAATGGAGAAAAATGCAGTAAAAAATGTGGAAAGAATTGACATGCTGCAGATTATTTTCTGCACCAAATCTGCAAAGAAAAAAAAAAATCAACGTGTACTACACTTCAGGTTTTTCATTGTCTTTGGGGGCAGAAGCATTTGATTGCACTTTTGTGACCAAACTGTAGTAAAAAACAAATCAAAGAAAAATGCACTGTGTGCATACAGCCTAAGGGTTTGTCTACACGCTGCAGTTTTTTGTTGTCACTCAAGAAAGCACCCTAAACCAGAAAAACGCACCTTGGGCCAGAAAACGCGTAAATAAATGCATGTGTTTTTTTGCGCAATTTTTGGCTCGTTTTTTCTCGCCTTTTTGTCCCATACGGTTTTTTAGTAAAATCAACAGCTGGAAAGGGTAATAAACGCAGGACAAAAACACAGAAAGAATTGACATGCTGCTTTTTTCTGCATCTAAAACTGCAAGGTGAAAAGAAGCAATGCTTTGCTGGGAAAAGGAAAAACATGCAGTTTTGGACAATAAACTGCACCAAAAAACGTGTCAAAAACGCTTAAAAAATGCAGTGTTTACACACAGCATTAGCATTTTTGAAAAAAACGCAGCAATTTCTCATTTCAGTCAGGTAAAATAAACAATTGTCTGCATTAGCTTTCAGAAATCTCATCACTTTTGCTGGGAGTGAAAAATCAGTTTTAAATTTGCATCAAACTAATTAAAAACACTGCCAAAATAGTTGCAAAAATGCAAACATCTGAACATTGTCTTAATAGCTGACCCACCGTTCACCATATTTCTGATCGCCTATGACTACAATAGATGACATATAGTATAGGGCAGAGATGTCAAACTCACATAAATAGAGGACCAAAATTTAAAAATTTTACAAAGTCAAAAGGCAACCTAGTCACAGGCCCCACATAGCCCTTCATATAGAATAAAGGGGCACACACAGCCCTCCAAACAGAATTATGGGTCCTACATAGCCCTCTATGCAGAATAGGCTCGCAGGCCAAATAAAATTGGCCTGCAGACTAGATTTGGCCAACGGGCCAGAGCTTGACATATGTGGTATGCATTTTTGTTGTGCTAAAGCAGTCGACACAGTTTCACCTGCCCAACTATCTGGACCTGACCATGCGCCATCAGCAGCAGATCCACTTCCCCATCCTTTTCTGCAGTACCATAGTGGCCCGGTCCAGATTGTGTCTGTCTTTTTAAGTACCGTGAGTAGCTCCCGTACACTACAACTCACTCCCCAGCTGCCCCTCTACATTTAGTCCCTTCCATTTGTCAGCCTTAGATATGCACTTTCAGTTACATCCACTTATATTTAATGTATTCCTCATTTGTTGTGTTTCAGCACCACCTACTGGTGAAAATGTATGGTTTATATTTACCTTACACTGTGAGACACTTGTAAATTGGGTGTTGTCCTATCGACCAGTGACTTGGTTACATGGCTCAATGGGTGGGGCTACTTCCAGTCTCTGTCTGGAATTATCCACTTCTGGCTAAGACTCTTCCGGGAGCAGAGCACATGTGGAGAGTCTCTTCACCACAAGATTCCTTGCTAGGCCCAAGGCCTAGAATATGAATCCTTTCCTGACATCCACAGCCAATATACCAAAAGCTTCCATTCTGAGTCCTCGCTGTCTGGATCTACACATGCTTCTGACAAGCCCACCCCAGGGCTATGGGACACCCGGTGCCGGGCCGGACTAGTCCGGGGGACGTCAGTGGTGGCTGGGCCCGACTCCGTACCTTGGTGGGGTCAATTAATATGGCTGGTGACTTGGGGGTGATTAAAGTTTATAATTCGTGACGCCACCTGTGGTTTGCGGCTATTAAGCCGCCGCTGCTGTATGAGGCCTCTGGGGCTGGTGGAATGGCAGCTTGGATGGTCCTGCTCCCCACAGGTGGAGCGGTGCCCCGGGGCAACAGTTGGTGCTTGTAAGTGTCTATGCAGTGATGGAATAATGCAGGCGGAATAACGAAGACAACAACACCAGGGGGGTGCAATTTCAAGATGTTTTTACTCACAGTTCCTGGGCTGCTGCAGACTGGTGCCTTTGGGCTGCTGGAACCACTGTCAGGGACCTTCGCCGATCCTGGGTAGATCCTGGAATGAAAGCCGGTGCACCCCTCTATGTGTTCCTTTCTTCAGCTGTCTCCTTAAGCCTTGCCCTTGTTGGCTGAACCTGGCTCGGCCTCCACTACAGCCTCCGGGCCAGGGGCTCGCCTGTCGGTTATTTACCCCCTTTCCAAAGGTTCTGTTGTGGGCTGTGGCCCGGGGAGCTTGCAGCTTTCCCTGGGCCTCGGTTTTTACTGTTGGAGATGATTTTTCCTCCTCCGGTTTCTAGGGACCGTCCCCTGTTTGCAGCTTGATCCCTCCACCGATGTTCCTGTGGAACAGGCCACGAGCCTGAAAGCTATCTGTGGCCCTGGAATCCCTTCTTTTCTCTACTTGGTGTCACCTGGACCCTCTGAGTCCCAGGGTCTTCAGCAGGAAGCGTCACTTTCTCTTGCTCCTGGCTGACTAGAGCACTACTCTTCTTTCTCTTCTGCCTCCTGCAGACTGTCACTTCTCACTTCTCTGCCTCCCGCAGACTTCCTCACTCCCCTCCTCCCTGAGGTAAACTGAAACTCTCTCTCTTGACCTTCCTTACTACTCTGCTCTCGGGTGGCTCCTCCCACCCCCCAGTTGCTAAGCTACCACCCTATGGGAGCAGGGATGGGTCTTACGGCCCCTCCCAGCATGCAGCATGGGAAGGTTGCTGCCACTGTCCCTGATCCCTGTGTGTACCTAACAATGGGTGTAGTGTGAATTTGCCTGTGGACCGGTGTTCACTCCTTTCCTTACCCAGGATGGGACATCACACCGCTGGATGGGGTGCAATGTTCCTGTGGCGACAGAAGCCTCAGGGGCGCCACACTTCTTCAGACAGTAGTGCATACTGAGTATATAAAAGAAACTACTGCACACAGGTTGGTAAAATTTGATGGTTTACTGTCCCACCGCAGCATTAGTGGCTTGCATGCCATTGTGCACGCACCAGCTGGTCCCTGTTGCAAACTGGGCAACTCTCTACATTTGCTTATGTGACGCCCTGGACCCCAGGGGTCACAGGTAATTACATCAGCCACATGCACACACACCCCCAACCCCTGTGAGGTCACACACATGTCACCCGATAGGGAGCCCTGATGCCTCCCCCAGGGCAAGTAGAGCACACCAGGTGGGCGGAGTCAGGCAGAAAGACACGCCCACCGAGGAGACTACTATCCTGGGGCAGGAAGTTCAAGCAGACAAAGTTTAGAGTTGACAGTGACAGGAGGTGAAAAAGGAGAGAGACTGTCAGGGACCCGGGTAGGAGCTTGGGCCCCTTGGAAAACGTCAGGCAGGCAGGCGGTGGTGGCCGTCTGGAGGAGTACCGGTACAGCAACCGGCGGAACCGTACGGACCGGGCCTGGGTTGTGGCCCGCCGGTCCCGAACCGGGGAGTCCAACGTGTACCGGAGCACCAAACAGAAGGGTACTCAGACCCCGTCCTAGCTTAGAAGCCACTGAGTATAGGCAAATTGACTGATTGCTGGCCGGACCTCAGGGGTTCACCCACAACCAAAGTCCCGAAAGAAGGCAAAGGCCCACCGAGACCGGGTGAGCGCCACCGCCAAAGGCCAAACACCCAACAGGCCAGCGCCTGTGGGCAATCGAGGGCTCCTCCGGCAGCTCAACGCCGGGGAGCGGGCTACCACTGCTTAGGCAGGGGGGCCGAAACACAAACATCCAGAGGTGCACGGGAAAAGGGGCCACCATCAACCCCACAGGGGACATCAGCAGCCGGCCGCGGGGACCGACCACTACCGAACTTTGGTTTACTAGTGACTCAGAGTGGATTAATCGTGAGTACACCAGTGCCATCCGTGCACGACACAATACACCGCGGCACGGCGCCCTGCACCCAGACTACAACAACCACCAACCCTTACAGTCCCCCACCGAGCCCC